>NC_134366.1:168721532-169035098 GCF_035582795.1 Mycteria americana | reverse complement strand
AGCACATGCAGGGAAAGGGAATAGGAAAGGGAAAGGAAAAAACTCAAACTTTAAGATTTTCTGTAAATATAGTATTAATACTAATAATCTGTATTCTTACAGGGACAGGTTTAGAGTGAAAAAACAAGATTTATCAAACATGGACTGGTGTCGATATTAACGTTAACAAATTATTGAATTACAAGATAGGGATTTGAAGAAATATGCAGTATGTTCTAAGTGCCAAAACAGAAACCCAAGATAGTTCAGACATATTAATAAGATCTCTAAAATATGAACTAATTATGAATCTATTCCTCCTGGGTTTGATTCAAAGCTTCCATTGATTTCACTGAGTTCTGGACCGAGGTTTCAAGTACCCAGTATCACAAAAGTTTTGTCATTTTTCACATTAAAGGACCAAAAGATGTGACCAGCTTAGAAGAGGCATGTTATAAAATATAAAGGAAAGAGAGTTCACATTTTTCAGACTTGACTAATCAAATCTAATTATATAGAAGATGACATTTTTATCTTAGATCCTAATTTATTTAACTAGACAGAAATATCTCTTCCCATATTAGAAGTAATAATTGAGGACTAAAATACATTTCCACCTTTCCACTCAACAAGAATGGTCAGCTATTTCTTAATGTGTTAAAATAGCATGACAGTGAATATGGCTTAGAAATAGAGAAATTCTTGGACGAATAAATAGTGGATAAGATGTGACATATAATTCTGTACAACCTGTATCTTACTACATAATTCAGAAAGTTTGTTTGACTCCTTACTTGCTTGCTTGCTTTTTTAACAGAAGAGAAGACACTATGATAGGATGAAGGAAATATGAAATCTCTTCTTTGACTTCTTTGTTACACTTGGAAAATTATGTTGCTTTTCATAGAATAGAATCATAGAATCATAGAATAGTTTGAATTGGAAGGGACCTCCAAAGATCATCTAATCCGACCCCGCTGCAATGAGCAGGGACATCTTCAACTAGATCAGGTTGCTCAGAGCCCCATCCAACCTGACCTTGAATGTTTCCACGGATGGGGCCTCTACCACCTCTCTGGGCAACCTGTTCCAGTGTTTCACCACCCATGCTACTATTTCTCTCATCATTGTCTCCTGGTTTATCCAATTACTTTATAAAACTTTACAGTAAGAATTTTAGAGTATTCTCGTTTCCATTTTTTTAATTTTTAGTTTTCTTACAGAATCTAAGACTTTGAGGAATTGATCTCAATGTGAGTTCATAGGAACTACTGCTTTATGCAATAATTGTTTCATAGACAGTTTTGTGATAAATTGGTGATAAAATAATGATAAAACAATTTCATTATAAATTGTAATTCAGCTACTGAAAGCTTATTCAACATACACGAAAACAGATCTTCACAGAAATAAGCATTCAATGTATAGCTACTGTTAAAGCAGAGCAGGATAAATTAAATGGGAAAGCATCCCAACAAAAGAAATTATCAGTGGAGTTAATCAATCATTGCTTTAACTTGTCTTGTTTATTGTCCTTCACTAATGATTTCATCACCAAAAAATAAATAGTAAGGAGACACTGCCAAGAATTAATTAAAAAAAGGCACTGACAATAGAGAATGTTGCACAAAGACAGATTTACATCCACAAAACTCTATCCAAAGGGTTCATAGCTGATGTTATACACATACTTTAAAACTACGTTTGGGGAAAACAAAAGTGAGGGAAGGGAAGGGAAGGGAAGGGAAGGGAAGGGAAGGGAAGGGAAGGGAAGGGAAGGGAAGGGAAGGGAAGGGAAGGGAAATCTATTCCCAGCAGCCAGCTGCAAAAAGTAGCAGTGGTGTCTCCAGAGGAGCATCCTCCTCTCAGTGTTGTCTCCGATGCATCAAGTGCTGACAATTAAGGTGCCTTTGATGATATTGCTTGTTCTAGTTTATGATGCTATTAGTGCTGAATGGAGTATGTGTAATCAGGCGCAGGTGTCTCATGCTAGTGGCAGTCATGTCCCATGAGAACCCACCATTGTAATGGTATCTGGGCTTGCAGGTGCAAGGCCATGAACATAACAACAGTAGGACAACAGCATGAAACCACAAGGAAAGACACTGCCCCAGAGGCACTGAAAAACTGCCTCAATAATTAAGGGAAGGATTCAAGAGTTGCAAGCAAAAGAGAGGTTGCAAAATTACAGGTGGAAGGCCCTTAGCTTTACAAAGATTAAGACCCTTAGACCACTGTGCAACAAGAGAGGGACCAGGATCTCACTGTATAGAACTGGGGGACCTCAAGAACTAAAAATATTGTATTATCTAGTGACTCAATAATGCAGAATTTCAGTAATATACTTAGGAGAAACCATCTGACCAGCTAGTTATCTTGCCTACATTTGCATTCAAAAGGAAAGAATATGCATTTCTACAATGCATTTATCTCATCTTAACGTAGACATTGAAATGATCAGATGAGTTCTATCCTGAATACAGCTGTTTATTCCTAGAGAGTCCCAGGGAAGCCCTGTTTGATCAGTTCAGATGCAGTCATCTCCACTAAGGTTCATGGAGAATATTCCCAGCTTTGGAGAATAACAAATCTTTTCCTAGGAGATGGGATTTCTTCCATTAAAAGTAGTAGCTCTGGTGCCGGCACGCTCTGCACCGGAGCACTCTAGTGTGGTGTACAGGGGGGTTTCCTGAACCAGGGGAACCCCAAGGGAGTGGAGAGACCTGTCAGGACCCTGCAGCCACCTGGGTGGGGCCAGGAGCAACCACGGCCAAGCCCCCACACATATAAAACAAAAAACCTGGGGAGCACTAGTGACCAGGAGTGCCACAAACAGGGCAGGCAAACAGGCCGTGGCACATCAGCAAGGGCATGGCGTGGTAGTTTGTGTGGCAGTTTGCACAGAAGGGCGCACAGGAAGGCCACTGCCAGCTCAACCAGGGAGCAGTGGCATCCACCCAGCAGAAGGCCATGGCCTCTCGAAACTCTGCACCTGCCACGACTGATGCAACCTTGCAGGCAGAGCTCCCATGGGAACATGCTCCCACCCAGGTGTCAGGCTGCAGGGTGTGCCCTACTCTTATGCCAGTACGGGACAGCAGCAGTGAGCACACTTGTAGGAGGTGCGCCCAGGTAGAGGAACTCCTCCGCTCCGAGAGGAAGTGAATATGTTGAGGCGTATCAGGGAGTCTGACAGAGAGATAGACTACTGGAACCATACCCTACCATCCCTGGGACAGACCTGTCAGGCAGACAGGACACATGATACGGAGGATTCCCTATCCTCTCTCAACACAGCAGAACACAGTGACTTAAGGGATAGGGGGCAATGGCGACAAATTCCTGCCTGGCGCAGCAGACACATCTCCTCTGTTATTACCCCACCTTCCCAGGTGCCCTTGCATAATAGGTACGAGGCTCTGCAAGTGGAACCAAACAATAACAAGGACGATGGTCACCTAGGTTGGAGGTGTCACCAAGGTTAAGTTGGCCTATGTCCTGCGTCAAAACCTCTTCCATAAAGAAAAAAAGATGTGTCATTGTCATAGGAAACTCTCTTCTGAGGGTTCCAAAGAAACAATAATCGTAGAGTTAACATTTATTTACACACACTTTTTAGTTACTATCCCTTTCCCTGATGTTATGTTCATGCCCTCACTTCTCCTCCTGATCATATGGTCAATGGTTTCATTCTGATGCTGGTGATGGGGATGTTATGGTGAGTCACCATCTTCTGAAGCCCTTTGCAGGGAGGAACATGATATTAATGGTGGTGGTTTCTTTTTCCTCAATTTAGGAGACCACTTAGGGTCACTTGTATGTTTTTGCTAACATGGTTTTACACTTCTACTCTTTATTCACTCATCTGCAGCTTCATATTACATCCAAATATACAATATATGGTGCCTTTTATGTGTGTTAGATACTGCTTCCGTGTTCTCTTTATTACCCCTAAACCCAGTTTTGTATAGCTCCACATCTGCATTTCTTTAACTAGCCATGGATGAGTTAGTTATAGCTGTGCAGCCTCCAGTGCCAAGCTTGTGCCCCACCTCTTATCATCCCATGTCTATAACCCTCTCTGCTGCACCCTGTTTTTCCACTTCTCAAGGCCTCAGCTGTGGTACCAGACCCGCATTTCTCTACACTATGTCATTGTTTTAGAATTGTAAAACTATGGTTGTACCGTACAGCAATAAGCAAAATAAAATAAATCAGCCATAGCCACCTCATCAGAAGAAAAATTGTTGTTGTAGGTAAATGAAGTTAAAACAAAGCTGCAGATAGGTCAAGAAAAGTTCACACAGAGCAAGGCTGACAACCCCTAGTTCAGAGGCCTTGCAAAATCAGCACAAAGCTTAGCAATGGCAATACCGTATTACAGGGCTACGTGGTAACAAAAGAGATACAGCCAAGAGCAATGCAAATGTAATGTATCATTAGTGGTATTTACTGGGGAAGTAAAAATCTATTAATGTCAGGGTGAAATCTCAGACAAGATACTTCCTGGAAAATGTGTGCAAATTCTTTTCAACATGTTTAATAAATACTAATTGAAATGCAGAAAAAAATCTTTGGGTAATCAAGTGAATGAAGAGCCTATGTTGCATGAGTAAATGAGAAGATTTTGGCTTGATTACTCTAATAAAACAAAAGCTAAGAAGGGACGTGATTGCTATCTATAAATACAGGTTAGAGAGAAGGATGTGTGGGAGTGCATGTAGAGAAGGAAGACAGAAAAGAGAGAGCTACCAGTGAAACACAGCCTTGGCACAACAACAAATGAAAACAATGTATTTGGAAATCAGAACAAAATGCCTAAATCTCAGGGTCATGGCACTTGGGAACAGCCTTTCAGAAAGGATTACAGAGACAAGAAAATCTAACTTTTTCTGAAACGCCGTTACATACTGGGACTTCACGGAACACTGCATTGACCTCAGAGCTGCAGACAGACCCTTCCAGTCCACAACTCCTCAGCTCCTGTGAGAGAGAAAAGAATGATTTTTACAGTGACGGCTAATGAGATTTCACAGAAATTAGTAATGAATGAAGGGTTGAGGAATGGATCCCCATAGTAACAGGGCAGTTCTTAGAAATTATTTATCCGGTGGGAATTAATGAACTCTTTTCTGATGTTATCCTTTGAATTACTTAGGGTCATAATATTTTAAAATATTGTAAGGGAGGTTATTTGATTTCTTTTGGTTGGATTGTTTACCTCAATTTCTACCTGGAATTAGAATGACTGACTTTTTTTATTATATTTTAATTGAAAAAGATGAAATAAAAAGTTTTAATGATTTTGTTTGAGTTTTATTATTTTCACATAAACACCTTTTTAATTTACTTAAAATGACTCTTATAAGATCTCAGTAATTAAAATACAGCCTTTGCATTTCAATTTTTATATTGTTTTCTCTATGCATTGCTGACCCATCATGATAGTATTTTAACCAGTCTATTCTATATTTTTCTGACATTTAACTTATTGAGAACAGCTATCTGTTACTACCAGCTGACACAACTTATCTTCTGTCCTTTTTAGGTCACTATGCTTCTTGACTTTGACACTGACAGAAACTAAAGGAAATTGGAATTTCAGGTCTGGTTAAAACATATTCACTTAGGCCACAAGTTATGTCACTATGCAATCGTATCTCCAATCTTTCAGCCAAACCAGAATTCAAATTTTTTTAAAAATAATACAAATTTCAAATATAAGTCTTGTGAGATGAGAAGTGAGAGACTCAGGTAATGTTGGATATGAAAAACAGAGGCAGCCAGGTAGGGAAGATGCATGGTCAGATGTTGATGCTATAGTTTAATATGTAAAACTCAAATCATAGTAGTATTTTATGGTATATTTGCTTTTAGCAGTATTATACACTGAATAGCAAATCCTATTTGGAGTGACAAACTCTTTTATTATTATCAGTATGGGAAATAGTTTGATGCAGAGAAAAAAAAAAAGTTTCAATTAATGCAGTTGCATCCACACATTCTGATTTAATAAATAAAGCATTTTTAATATAGGCATGTTGTCCTGCCTGTAATACAGCTGGTATAATATACTAATAAAAAACAAAAATGCATTTACTATAACATTTAAAATGACATGTTGAAATTCCATACTAAAATATCAACATTCATATGTGATTTTTCTCTAAAGCCAAATATCCTGGAAATTCAGTTTTACTGGTAATTTTAAAAAGATTAAGCACTTCTTATTTGGGAGTAAAACATCAAACTGTCAATTCTTCATGACACAAATTTTAAATTTCTTTCACTTTGATTTATAAACTTCTTAAAGAGTTTTTCTGAATATCTTTTGCTAGCATATATGATTATTTTATCATATTTCTTGGTAAAAAATGTTTTTATGTATAGTAGATGTAAAATTATATAAGGACACATAATACATCTCCCTTTTGTTGAAGCACAACTTGTTTAACCAAGATTTTGTTATTGTTTGTAGTTTACTTTTCATATCACAGTGCTATCCATGCTGGGTTTAATTTTCACAGTGTGAACTCAATTTCTGCAAATTCTGAATCATCAAAAGTAACCAAGAGTTTTGCTATTTTAGGTATTTACCTGTATGTTTTCCTTTGGGTTTTTTTTTTTTTTTTTTTTAATAGTATCTTAGCTCCTCTTTAGATAAAATGGAGAAAAACTAACCTCCAGATTTAAAGATAGGGAATAAATAACAGGGAGATTTAATGAGTTGCCCAAGATCAGACAGCAAATTTCTAATACAGATGAAAACCGAAATTAAGTATCAAGTATTCTAACCTGCCTTTACTAACTATGAAATGAAGGCAAATAATAACATATAAACACATTTCTTTTTGTTTTCATCTTGTATTTCCCTTATACCAACGCTTTATAGATATGTAATAAATAACACACACCCTTTGGTTCATCAGTATATACAGATATGCCCATGTAAAGTGATTCAAGTGGAACAGATCCTGAAACACACAACTGGGATATGAAAACTGAGATGAGAAATGAACTGAATTCCCCAACGATAGTCTCATGTGTTTAATAATGCCTCTAATTATACTTGGAGTAGCTTCTTTTCCTAACACTGGGAATTGCAAAACTTTGATGACACTATCCCCCTTCTTTTCAGCATGATTTTGCTGGACTTCTTCAGTGCAACAGAAAGCATAAAAATATTTTTTTGTGCATGAATCTTTTTCATCTATTTAGCAACAGTGCTTCCTCTGAAAAAAGACATACACACACATACAAATGCACTGTATAGATTAATTTTGCAGGAAGAAGCCCCTAGTCATACCAACACGGTCTGCTGTCTTGGGCAGAGCGATCATGAAATGATAGAGTTTTTGATACGTGGAGAAGCGGCGAGGGGGGTCGGCAAAACTGCCACCTTAGACTTCCGGAGGGCGGACTTCAGCCTGTTTAGGAGACTGGTCGACAGAGTCCCCTGGGAGGCAGCTCTTATGGGCAAAGGGGTCCAGGAAGGCTGGACATTCTTTAAGGAGGAAGTCCTAAAGGCACAAGAGCGGGCTGTCCCCAGGTGCCGAAAGACGAGCCGGCGGGGAAGAAGACCGGCCTGGCTGACTAGAGAGCTCTGGCTCGAACTGAGGAGAAAGAGGAGAGTCTATGACCTCTGGAAGAAGGGGCGGGCAACTCAGGAGGACTACAGGGGTGTAGCGAGGCTGTGCAGGGAGAAAACTAGAAGGGCCAAAGCTGAGCTAGAGCTCAGTCTGGCTGCTGCTATAAAAGACAACAAAAAACACTTCTTCAAATACATTAGCAGCAAAAGGAGAGCTAAGGAGAATCTCCAGCCCCTAGTAGATGTGGGAGGAAACACAGTGACCAAGGATGAGGAAAAGGCTGAGGTACTTAATGCCTTCTTTGCCTCAGTCTTTATTAGCAGGGCCGAATGTTCTATGGGTACCCAGCCCCCGGAGTTGGAAGATAGGGATGGGGACCAGACTGGAGCCCCCATTATCCAGGGGGAAATGGTGAGTGACCTGCTGCACCACTTAGACACTCACAAGTCTATGGGGCCTGATGAGATCCACCCGAGAGTGTTGAAGGAGCTGGCAGATGTGCTCACCAAGCCCCTTTCCATCATTTACCAGCAGTCCTGGCTAACTGGGGAAGTCCCTGCTGACTGGAGATTAGCGAATGTGACACCCATCTTCAAGAAGGGCCGGAAGGAGGACCCGGGGAACTACAGGCCTGTCAGCCTGACCTCGGTGCCGGGGAAGCTGATGGAGCAGATCATCCTGAGTGCTATCACACGGCATGTAGAGAATAACCAGGGGATCAGGCCCAGCCAGCATGGGTTCAGGAAAGGCAGGTCCTGCTTGACCAACCTGATCTCCTTCTATGATAAGGTGACCCGCCTAGTGGATGAGGGGAAGTCTGTGGATGTTGTCTATCTAGACTTCAGTAAAGCCTTTGACACGGTTTCCCACGGCATTCTCCTGGAGAAACTGGCTGCTCATGGCTTGGACGGGTGTACTCTTCGCTGGGTAAAGAACTGGCTGGACGGCCGGGCCCAGAGAGTGGTGGTGAATGGAGTTTACTCCGGTTGGCGGCCGGTCACAAGTGGTGTTCCCCAGGGCTCGGTGTTGGGGCCAGTTCTGTTTAACATCTTTATCAATGATCTGGACGAAGGGATCGAGTGCACTCTCAGTAAGTTTGCAGACGACACCAAGTTGTGTGGGAGTGTTGATCTGCTGGAGGGTAGGCAGGCTCTGCAGAGGGACCTGGACAGGCTGGATCGATGGGCTGGGGTGAATTGTATGAGGTTTAACAAGGCCAAGTGCAAGGTCCTGCACTTGGGCCACAGCAACCCCATGCAACGCTACAGGCTTGGGGAAGAGTGGCTGGAAAGCTGCCTGGCAGAGAAGGACCTGGGGGTGTTGGTTGACAGCCGCCTGAATATGAGCCAGCAGTGTGCCCAGGCGGCCAAGAAGGCCAATGGCATCCTGGCCTGTATCAAAAATAGCGTGGCCAGCAGGACTAGGGAAGTGATTGTGCCCCTGTACTCGGCACTGGTGAGGCCGCACCTCGAATACTGTGTTCAGTTTTGGGCCCCCCACTACAAGAGAGACATTGAGGTGCTGGAGCGCGTACAGAGAAGGGCAACGAAGCTGGTGAAGGGTCTGGAGCAGAAGTCTTATGAGGAGCGGCTGAGGGAGCTGGGACTGTTTAGCCTGGAGAAAAGGAGGCTGAGGGGAGACCTCATCGCTCTCTACAACTACCTGAAAGGAGGTTGTAGAGAGGTGGGGGTCGGTCTCTTCTCCCAGGTAACAAGTGATAGGACAAGAGGAAATGGCCTCAAGTTGCGCCAGGGGAGGTTTAGACTGGATATTAGGAAATTTTTCTTCACCGAGAGGGTTATCAAGCATTGGAACAGACTGCCCAGGGAAGTGGTTGAGTCGCCATCCCTGGAGGTATTTAAAGGACGTTTGGATGAGGTACTTAGAGACATGGTGTAGTGATGGTTTTTGGCAGTGTTAGGTTTATGGTTGGACTCGATGATCTTAAAGGTCTTTTCCAACCTATATGATTCTGTGATTCTGTGATTCTGTGATTCTGCTGTATTTGGCTTATGTGGCAAGGTTTTGGTAGCAGGGTGCCTACAGGGGTAACTTTTGTGAGAAGATGCCAGAACCTTCTCCCATGTCCGATAGAGCCAATGCCAGACGCCTCCAAGACGGACCCACCGCTGGCCAAGGCTGAACCAATCAGTGACGGTGGTAGTGCTTCTGTGATAACATATTTAAGAAGGGGAAAAAAAGCTGCTGGGGAACAGCAGCCAGAAAAGACGAGTGAGAATATGTGACAGATACAACTATGAAGACACCAAGGTCATTGAAGAAGAAGGGGGAGGAGGTGCTCCAGGAACTGGAGCAGAGATTCCCCTGAAGCCCATGGTGAAGACCATGCTGAGGCAGGCTGTCCCCCTGTCCCCATGCAGCACATGAGGTCCACAGAGGAGCAGATAGCCACCAGCATCCCCTGGAGGACCCCATGCTGGAGCAGGTGGATGCATTCGAAGGAGACTGTGACCCAGTGGATAGCCCACGTTGGAGCAGGCTTCTGGAAGGACCTGTGAACCCGTGGAGAGTAGCCCATGCTAGAGCAGGTTTGCTGGCAGGACTTGTGACCCCATGGGGGACCCAAGCTGGAGCAGCCTGTTCCTGAAGGACTGCACCCCATGGAAAGGACCCACACTGGAGCAGTTAATGAAGAACTGTAGCCCATGGGAAAGACCCATGTTGGAGAAGTTCATGGAGGACTGTCTCCTGTGGGTGAGACCTGTCATGGTTTAACCCCAGCCAGAAGCTAAGCACCACACAGCCGCTTGCTCCCTCCGTCCCTGTGGGATGAGGAGAGAATCAGAAGGGTAAAAGTGAGAAAACTCGTGGGTTGAGATAAAGACAGTTTAATAGGGAAAGCAAAAGCCATGCACTCAAGCAAAGCAGAACAAGGAATTCATTCACTACTTCCCATGGGCAGGCAGGTGTTCAGCCATCTCCAGGAAAGCAGGGCTCCATCATGCATAATGATTACTTGGGAAGAGAAATGCCATCATTCCAAACATCCCCCCTTTCTTTCTTCTCTCCCCAGCTTTATATGCTGAGCATGACATCATATGGTGTAGAATATCCCTTTGGTCAGTTGGGGTCAGCTGTCCCAGCTCTGTCCCCTCCCAACTTCTTGTGCACCCCCAGCCTACTCACTGGTGGGGTGGGGTGAGAAGCAGAAAAGGCCTTGACTCTGTGTAAGCACTGCTCAGCAGTAACTAAAACACCCCTGTATTATCAACACTGTTTTCAGCACAAATCAAAAAATAGCCCCAGACTAGCTACCATGAAAAAAATTAACTCTATCCCAGCCAAAACCAGCACAGACCCCACGCTGGAGCAGGGGAAGAGAGTGAAGGAGTGGCAGAGATAACGTGTGATGAACTGACCACAACCCCCATTCCTTGTCCCCCTGCACCACTCGGGGGGGAGGACTGAAGAAATCGAGAGTGAAGTTGAGCCCAGGAAGAAGGGAGAGGTAGAGGGAAGGTGTTTTAAGATTTGGTTTTTATTTCTCATTACCCTACTGTGATTTGGTTGTTAATAAATTAAATTAATTTCCCCAAGTTGAGTCTGGTTTTTGCCCGTGATGGTAATTGGTGAGTGATCTCCCTATGTGAGTGATCCTGACCCACGAGCCTTTAATTTTATTTTTTTCCGCATGTCCACTTGAGGAGGGGGGTTGATATAGCAGCTTGGTGAGCACCTGGTGGCCAGCCAAGGTCAACCCACCACACCTGGACAGGAGTCATGTACTATGCCATGGAAGCAGTATTGAACAACTACTCTGTGCTACTGTTAAAAGGGAACATTTTCTGATGGAAATCCACTGTGTGCCATTTTCGTAGGTTTCTACACCAGCCCCACTAGATTACATATGTTGCTGACCACCATGAACGTGTTGCTAAATCTCTATAATACTGTAGTGTTTAAAAGTAAAGAAGCAGCAAAATTCAAAGCCCTCATCCCACTCCCCAGACCAAACATGAGCTACTGTTATATGGAAACACAACCCGTTGGCTCAGAAAATGCCTAATCTACAGATCACCAGCTGCTGGAAAAGTGCTCTGGAAAGATTCAAGTAAATAGCTGAATAACCTCTGCTCTAAGCATCTGCTAGGGACGAAGGGCAAGTTTAAAGACATTTTATTCAGACCCAATACCTTTCTTCTTCTGTCCTCATCATGAGCATGGACACTCTCAGAGTCACAACTTCTATTTTCCCAACCTGTTGCTTGATAAAAAAAACCGTGGTCTTCTGATCACAGACAGAGATTTCTGTGTGAGAAATTCAAAATTTCCTTGCAGCTTGATGGGAAATATCACCTGCACTTTGGGTAGTAGGAATTCAATGCAATATGCCTCTCCACCCTAAATCCTGACTTGCTGTTCCTGAGGAAATTAGTTAAGTCTCTTCACAAGAAAATGCACGGGGGAGGGCTGTGTTGGGTGGGAGAGATTGCTATCTAGTTTATTAAAGTAAAGGGTAAACTTTCAATTAAAATTATCGGAAACACTAAACTTTCATTTTGGATCTCTTTATTTTACAAAATAAAGAATCACAGAATCATTTAGGCTGGAAAAGACCCTTAGGGTCATCGGGTCCAACCGTAAACCTAACACTGCCAATTCCACCACTAAACCATGTCCCTAAGCACCGTGTCTTTTAAATACCTCCAGGGATGGTGACTCAACCACTTCCCTGGGCAGCCTGTTCCAGTGTTTGATAAGCCTTTCAGTGAATAAATTTTTCCTAATATCCAATCTAAACCTCCCCTGACACAACTTGACGCCATCTCCTCTTGTCCTATCGCTTGTTACCTGGGAGAAGAGACCGACCCCCACCTCTCTACAACCTCCTTTCAGGTAGCTGTACAGAGCAATAAGGTCTCCCCTCAGCCTCCTTTTCTCCAGGCTCAACAACCCCAGTTCCCTCAGCCGCTCCTCATAATACTTGTTCTCCAGACCCTTCACCAGCTTTGTTGCTCTTCTTTGGATATACTCTAGCACCTCAATGTCTTTCTTGTAGTGAAGGGCCCAAACAACACAGTATTCGAGGTTTGATTTCACCAGTGCTGAGTACAAAGTGACGATCACTTCTCTAGTCCTGCTGGCCACACTATTTCTGATACAAGCCAGGATGCTACTGGCCTTTTTGGCCACCTGGGCACACTGCCGGCTCCTATTCAGCCAGCTACTGACCAACACTCCCAGGTCTTTTTCCACCAGGCAGTTTTCCAGATGCTCTTCCCCAAGCCTATAACGTTGCATGGGATTGTTATGACCCAAGTGCAGACCTGGAACTTAGCCTTGTTGAACCTCATAAAAATGGCCTCAGCCCATCGATCCAGCCTGTCCAGATCCCTCTGAAGAGCCCTCAAGCAGGTCAACACTCCCACCCAAATTGGTGTCGTCTGCAAACTTACTGAGGTTGCACTCAATCACAACATCCACAGCCTTTCCCTCATCGACTAAGCAGGTCACCTTGTCATAGAAGATCACGTCAGTCAAGCAGGACCTGCCTTTCATAAACCCATGCTGACTGGGTCTGATCACCTGGTTGTCCTGTACATGCCATGTGATAGCACTCAAGATGATCTGCTCCATAACCTTCCCCAGCACTGAGGTCAGACCGACAGGCTTGTAGTTCCCCAGGTCCTCCTTCTGGCCCTTCTGTTAGATAGGCGTCACATTTGCTAACCTCCAGTCAACTGGGACCTCCCCGGTTAGCCAGGACTATTGATAAAGGATGGAAAGTGGCTTGGTGAACACTTCTGCCAGCTCCCTCAGTACCCTTGGGTGGGTCCCATCCAGCCCCGTAGACTTCTGTGCATCTAAGTGGAGTAGCAGGTCACTAACCATTTCCCCTTGGGTTATGGGGACTTAATTCTTCTCCCCATCCCTTGTCTTTCAGCTCAGGGGGCTGGGTACCCAGAGAACAACTGGTCTTACTATTAATGACTGAGGCAAGGAAGGCATTAAGTTCTTCCCCCTTGTCGTCATCCTTTGTAACTATGTTTCCCCACGCATCCAATAAGAGATGGAGATTCTCCTTAGACTTCCTTTTGTTGTGAATTTATAGACACATTTTTTATTGTCTTTTATGGCAGTAGCCAGACTAAGTTCTACCTGGGCTTTGGACCT
Organism: Mycteria americana; assembly: GCF_035582795.1. Classification (NCBI taxonomy): domain Eukaryota; kingdom Metazoa; phylum Chordata; class Aves; order Ciconiiformes; family Ciconiidae; genus Mycteria; species Mycteria americana. The sequence continues at coordinate 169,021,395 of NC_134366.1, read as the reverse complement.
TCTGATTTTCTCCCTGCATAGCCTCACAACATCTTTGTAGTCCTCCTGAGTTGCCTGCCCCTTCTTCCAAAGGTCATAAACTCTCCTTTTTTTCCTGAGTTCCAGCCAAAGCCCTCTCTTCAGCCAGGCCGGTCATCTTCCCTGCTGGCTCGTCTTTTGGCACACGAGGACGGCCTGCTTCTGCGCCTTTAAGATTTCCTTCTTGAAGAATGTCCAACCTTCCTGGACTCCTTTGCCCATCAGGACTGCCTCCCAAGGGACTTTCTCAACCAGGACCCTAAACAAGCCAAAGTCTGTCCTCCAGAACTCCAGGGTGGCAGTTCTGCTGACCCTCTTTCCTTCCTTCTTCAAGAATCGAAAACTCTATCATTTTGTGATCACTGTGCCCAAGACAGCATCCAACCATCACATCACCCACAAATCCTTTTCTGTTTGCAAACAAGAGGTCCAGCGAGGTGCCTTCCCTCGTTGGCTCACTCACCAGCTGTGTCCGGAAGTTATCTTCCACACACTTCACAAACCTCCTAGACTGTTTCCTCTCTGCTGTATTATATTTCCAGCAGACATCTGGTAAGTTGAAATCCCCCACGAGAACAAGGGCTAGCGATCATGAGACTTCTCTCAGCTGCTTATAGAATATTTCATCTGCCTCTTCATCCTGGTTGGGTGGTCTAGAACAGACTCCCACCATGATATCTGCCTTGTTGGCCTTTCCCCTGATTCTTACTCATAAACATGCAACCCTATCATCACCATCATTAAGCTCTAGACAATCACAACACTCCCTAACATACAGGGCTATCCCACTGCCTCTCCTTTCTTGCCTATCCCTTCTGAAGAGTTCATAGCCATCCATTGCAGCACTCCAGTTATGCAAGTCATCCTATCATGTTTCTGTAATTGCAACTATATCATAGTTTTCCTGCTGCACAGTGGTTTCCAGCTCCTCCTGTTTGTTGCCCATGCTGCGTGCCTTGGTGTAGATGCACTTCAGTTGGTCTATTGATCCTGCCACCTTTTTTGGGGTAGAAGCCCTAATTCTTATGTGACTCTTCTCAGGTGCTTCCGTGGTTTCTAACGCATCAACAGTCCTTGCGTCTTTACTGCTGCTTGGGTCTCCATCCCCTACCCCCACTGATATGGCTAAGGTGCTGCATGCATTAGTACAGGGACATTTCAAATGTGCTCCAACTCAGCACATCGTGGAACAGACTGAAGGACCTCGCTAGCACACCGTCCCTCAAACATTGGCATGCTGCCACCAAGCTTATCTCTTGAGAGCCTGGTTTTATCCCTTTCCCCCTTCAAATCTAGTTCAAAGCTCTTTTGATGACTACTGCTAACTCTTGCACAAAGATCCTTTTCTCCCTTTGAGAAAGCTGTACCCCATCTGTCGCTAGCAGGCCTGGTGTCGTATAGACCGACCCATGATCAAAAAGCCCAAAATTCTACTGGTGACACCAGTCACATGGCCAGGTATTGCTCTGCTGGATCCTCCTGTTTCTTCTCTCATCATTCTCTGCAACTGGAAAGATAGAGTAGAACACTACTTGTGCTCCTGATCCCTTCACCAGCTGTCCCGAGGCCCTGAGGTCTCTCTTGATTGCCCTTGGACTTCTTATTGCAACTTCATTGCTGCCTACATGAAAAAGCAATAATGGGTAATAGTCCGAGGGTCGTACCAGGGTGTCATGGTTTAGCCCCAGCCGGCAACTAAGGACCATGCAGTCGCTCGCTCACTCCCCGCTGGTGGGATAGGGGAGAGAATCAGAAGGGTAAAAGTGAGAAAACTCGGGGGTTGAGACAAAGACAGTTTAATAGGTAAAGCAAAAGCCGCGCATGCAAGCTAAGCCAAGCAAGGAATTCATTCACTACTTCCCATGGGCAGGCAGGTGTTCAGCCATCTCCAGGAAAGCAGGGCTCCATCACGCGTAACGGTTACTTGGGAAGACAAACGCCATCACTCCGAATATGCCCCCCTTCCTTCTTTTTCCCCAGCTTTATGTACTGAGCATGACATCATATGGTATGGAACAGCCCTTTGGTCAGTTTGGATCAACTATCTTGGCTGTGCCCCCTCCCAACTTCTTGTGCACCTGGCAGAGCATGGGAAGCTGAAAAGTCCTTGACTTAGTATAAGCACTACTTAGCAACAACTAAAACATCTTTGTATTAGCAACACTGTTTTCAGCACAAATCCAAAACTTAGCCCCATATTAGCTACTATAAAGAAAATTAACCCTATCCCAGCCAAAACCAGCACACAGGGTAGGAAGTTTTCTCATCACATCTTTAACCTGGGCCCCAGGTAAGCAGCAGACTTCCCTAAGAAATGGGTCCAGTCAGCATATTGGGCTTTCTGTATCCCTCAGGAGAGACTCCACTATGACAATGACTTATCTTTTTTCTTCATGGAAGTGGTTTTGACGCAGGGCATAGGCTGACTTGACCTTGGCGACACCTCCAACCTAGATGAACCAACATCCTTGTTATTGTTTGGTTCCACTTGCAGAGCCTCGTACCTATTATGCAAGGGCACCTGGGAAGGTGGGGGAGTCATGGGGGAGACGCACCTGCTACGCCAGGCAGGAACTTGTCACCATTGCCCCCTATCCCTTAATTCACCGCATTCTGGTGGGTAGAGAGAGGATAGGGAATCCTCTGTATCATGTGTCCTCTCTGCCCGACAGGCCTGTCTCAGGGAAGGTAGGGTGCAGTTCCAGTAGTCCATCTCTCTGTCAGACTCCCTGATACGCCTCAACCTACTCACCTCCTCCCAGAGCTCTGTCACTAAGCAGAAGAGTTCCTCTACCTGGGCGCACCTCCTACAAGTGTGCTCACTGCTGCTGTCCCGTACTGGCATAAGAGTAGGGCACACCCTGCAGCCTGACACCTGGGTGGGAGCATGTTCCCATGGGAGCTCTGCTTGCAAGGTTGTGTCAGTCGTGGCAGGTGCAGAGTTTCGAGAGGCCATGGCCTTCTGCTGGGTGGATACCACTGCTCCCTGGTCCAGCTAGCAGAGTTACAGAGCCCTTCCTGTGCAGACTGGTGTGCCACACTCTGTTTGCCCACCCCTGCTTGCCTGCCCTGGTTGCTAGTGCTCACTAGGGGATTCTTTTTTACATGTGGGGGCTTGGCCACCATTGGTCCTGGCCCTGCCCAGGTCTTGTCAGCTGCTGTCGCAGGAGCTGTGGGCTCCTGGTGGCTCCCTCCACACCCCCTGAGGTTCCCCCAGGTCAGTAAACCTCCCTGTGCACCGCTGCCAATTCTGCCAGCACAGGAGCTGCTTGCCTCAGTGAGTCTTCAGTGAGAGAGCTCTACGGTGTTTTCTTACCTAAGAAGTAAGTTCAGCCATGCTGTCTCTTTTAAATAATCCAGTTTTTTTTTTTTTTTTACTTTTTATTTTTTACTTTTCTTTTTATTAACTTTTTTTTTTTCTATCAGGAGCTTTTATGGCTACTTTTACATCTTGGCTTAACAAGAGGACCTTTTTATATGCTTCCCTTGCTTTTAGGTGGTCTTTGTGCCTAAAATCATTGATAGAACACTCTCAAGCTTGTTTAAGATTAGATTTCTTACCTGAATAAAAATGGGACCCTAAAGTACCTCTTTTTCTACACTTTTTTGTTTCTTCCATCAGGAGTTAAACTGAATTGCAGCCACAAACTTCCATTGTAACATTTGGAAAAGTACATACCTGAAGATCTTGGCATCATCATGTGTCTGCAATTTGTTTATTCTTATTCCAAGGCAGCATAACCAGCAACAGAAGCCTCTTCATTCCTTTATAATAGTTTGCCACTTGCATGTTTCACCAAAAAAAGTAATTATGCAGCATATTTTACAGTCTTATCATCGGAGTTATGATAGTTTCTGTCGAGGCCCTTCATGGCACATGAATGGCACAGATGACTGCTTGGGCATTCCATTTCCTGGTTAGTTTTAGGTGGCTGTTTATAGCTGTGCTGTTATCTCTGTACTGCCATGGCTACGCAGCTACAAGCAAATAAAGCAGTTGCCTCAGCGCCATGTCTGAAATACACTGTAATATCCCTGACAATGGCAAAACCATAATTTTTGGTACCTAGGTGGTTAAAGGCCTGGAGTAATGCCACAGAGGAGAATGAAGACCCACAGATGTGCTGTTTCTCTTGACTTTGACGGGGTTTTAGTGACTTGGCCATGATCAAAACAAAGTAGTGCCAGTGGTGAGAATAAAGCACAAAACCTGAGTTTAGGCAATTTTGGAGAGGAAAAGAGGCTTTCATGGCAGCATAGGTATAACAGGCGATGATAGGGACTGCCAGCCTATGAAAGGGAGCTCTGCCTTGTGGGATTTGGATCAGAAAGGCAAAGGGGCAGCTGCACAGGCAAACATCAGAGAAGAGCAGGAAGGTGCTTGTGAAATGGATGTTCATCTGAGCTGAAATCAGGAACTGAGTGAGGGGGAGGTCAGGACAAATTCTGCCTGAAATTATATTGGAATAAGCATAATTGCTCTGACCAGACACCACATTTAGATGGACGTAAGTAAGACCACGGTACAGGCTGTAACTACCTTATTTTTCAGGCCTCTTCATCTGAAGACATTTTTAGGTGAACGCTGTATCCCTACTAAGTGATACCCCATTCAATGAAGCCTACAAAATGGACAAGACTTACAGAAGAAGCACAAGATATGGATGTGCTCCATACTCCAAACGTAAACAAACCAGGGAGGCAGCTTTAGCCCCACCAAAGTCAAAGGGAATTTCACACCCACACAACTGTTAGCACAACAGAGGTGAGGACTCACCTCAACTCCATGTCCATCTGGTGGCAAGTACCTGTGTATGGGGTATCCCTAGGGGCCCAGCTGTTGACAGGCGGGGGGGGGGGGGGTAGCAGGGGGGTGTGCGGTGCAGGGTGGCTTCTGTGAGGAGAGGCCAGGGCTGCCCCATGCCAGACACAGCCGGTTCCAGCCGGTCCCAGCCGGCTCCAAGGGCCCCACCGCAGGACACAGCTGAGCCCCTCAGCCAAGCCGGGGGTGCCTGGGGGAAAAGAGGTTTCCGAAAGGGCACAAGGCGGCAGAGGCAGAGGAGGAGGAAGCCAAGGAGGGAGCAGCGGCAGAGGGACCCCGAGGCCGGAGGAGGAGGAGGGCAGGAGGTGCTGCAGGCCCGCAGCAGGGATCCCCTGCAGCCCTGGAGAGACCCCGCTGGAGCAGAGACCCACCCTGCAGCCCGGGGAGGGCCCCAGGCCGCAGCAGGGGGATATTTCCTGCAGGAGCTGCGGCCGTGGAGAGCCCGGGCGGGAGCAGGTTGTCCCTGAAGGACTGCAGCCCGGGGCAGGGCCCGCGCTGGAGCAGGAGACGGGTGAGGAGGGAGGAGCGGCCGAGAGGGGCTGGGATGGACTGACCGAACCCCCATCCCCACCCCCTGTGTCCCTCAGGGGGAGAGGCGTCAGGAGTGAAGGGGTGAAGGTGGGATTGGGGCAAAGGCGGGGGGGGGGGCATTTGTTGTTTTAATATTTGTTTCTCATGACCCAAATCTATTTTAATTGACAAGAAATACTCACAGGTGGATTCTACATGGAAGTCCTTACAAATCATATCACATACATGATATTCACAACACTTAGTATTTAGAAACGTTTAATTCATATTTAGTGACACCAAAATGGTTGGAAATGCACTCGAGCCCTGAATCCTAATTCTCACATTATTTATGAAAAAGGTTCAAATTTGGTTTTTTTCCCCTCATTCCTAATTTTGGATTTTCAGTCAAGTACTACTCTGTAATGTAACAATATCAAGATAGCTTTATTTATGGTCTTTTTCTCTTGTGTTTAATATACATATTTTTACTCTTTAACTAATTTTAGGCTTAAAAAGAATAATTTTGGCTAATGTCATGTTTATTTTCAATAACTCATACCAGCGCTGACTGAATTATTCCAAAACTGAAACTGAATAGAATCTAATTCGAGACAGTTTTATGCTCCTAAGAACATCATTGCAGTGAAAAAAAGAATATGGTGAGTGATGCAAAGGCTGACTGTTCATAGATACAAATACCTGAATCTGTTTGACCAAAACATATGTATGAGAGAGAAAGCTATTTGTTCGTGATACATGAGATGAATATCCCTGACCCCAAGAAATTGAGGGATGAGAATCAGATGGTGATGATTAATGTTATGCAAACTATTTCACAAGTAAACCAAGAGCAGTGGAAATTGCTTTTCTTGCAGATGTGTGTGTGGGAGCTTTATGACAAATCAGTTCCTTTTTTTTCCATTCTGTGAAGTCTTGCATATTTCTTTGTCAGAATGAAAAATAAACAAACAAAAAAACAAACAAAACCTAACTGTGTTGTCTATTTCTAGTCCCCATTCTCAAAAGGTGGTGGGCTTTTTTGATATAAGCAAAATTGTCTGATTCATTGCAGAGGGAAAGGGATTAAATTAGAATTAAATTTGATATTTAATATAATTCCACTTTCTCCACTCTACTGGTAGAATAAAATAACTAGAAAGGGGCTCTAAAAGTAGTAAATAAATCAATATATGGAATATATTTGAAGTTTTAATGCACTCATGTTCTCTTCCTTTTTTTCAGAAAGATTATTTTGCCATTGCTAGACAGGGATCCTCAGAAGGGTGACTGAATGGAAGGTAGCATAAATGCTTTCAGATATCTGAACCTCCAAACATTTGATTAATGTTGATTCATGCCATCAAAAAATTCTTCCTCAGCTGCTAGTGCCACTGCTATAAAATAGGTCTCTAGTACCCAAATCCCTTAGAAAAAATGCCCTTCCACTTTATTAACATAATTTTTCCTTTAGGAAGAAAAGAGAGAGAGTGAAGATATATAAGCCAGAAAGGACCACCTAGTGTGATGAAAGGATGAGACCACTTTAGAGTATTTTCTACAGATGTCCCGAGTGAATTTTTTTGCATGCTGTGTGAATGTGTGGTAGAAATATTGCTTCTGTTAAAAGCAGATATTTGTGTCTGCCTCAAATCGTTATTCGATGAGAAATCATATACCTCCCTCATTGCCTGTGTTATGTTTTTACAGCTGAAAACAGCAATGGGAAATTACTATTGATTTGATGCACAATTTCTTCTTGCATTTCTACTTCATCACATTTATATACTACATAACCTGTGTGTGTATTCCTTATTGGGCCATTATAGGACTTCTACATCAGTTCCCTCTCTCAACTCCAGAGCAAAATTCATCAGAATATCAAACAAGCAACTTGGAGTTTCAAGTAGATTCACTTTCCAAGGGATATCTGTAGAGAATACCAACATAAAAGGTAATGGTCAGGTGCTCAGATGGTCTAAATCACCCTAGGTCTACTTAGTGTTGCAGCTATATTAATTTACAGTAGCTGCATATCTTGCCTATAGACCATCAATAATGTTTATTTCCATCAAACCAAAGCTAGTTCTGAAACTGTAAGACAGTTTCCAGTGGAAACTGCAACTTTCTGAATTGCTTAAGTCAAAAGGTCCTATCTGCTAGACTGGCTTATTTTGACAGGATTGTGCTAAAGTACATTAGATGAAAAATCTGAATGAGGTTAAGGTGCAAAGCCTCATAAAGTCAGCATAAGACAATTCCTTTGTCAATGGTCAAAGAGGAGCAATCATTGACATGGCTTATCTTCCTTTTCTTGCCCCTTGGAGATGAGAGTGACAGTAAGGGAAAAAGAAGTTGGAGTAATAATATCAAAAGATCACGGATGTTATATGAGCTAAAGCTGCTAAAGGACCTCAGTTTTGCCATGCTTCACTTATAAATGTGTAGCCCTCTATATCCTGTTTTAAGCACTTCTTTTTTTGGATGCAATTATATATGCATAAGGAACACTGAAAATTGCAATATCCCTGATCCTCCTTTAGGCTCGGACACCTAACTCATAGGTGCAATATTGACCGCCTGGGAATAAACGATGCGAATCTTGAACACTGACACCTACAACCAAAGCATTTAACAGAAGTGACTTTTTACCAAGAAATCACATTGATAAGAGCAACAGCCAGGCATTTTTCCCTCTCCAAGGAAAAGTTACTATAACTGGTTGATGTGAGCAGTCAGATCCTGTCAGTGCATGTGAGGAACAGCTGAGACATGTATTTGGTTGTTTCCTTTGTAGAGGGTGGGCAGGAGAACCCATAAATTCAGAGATCCTAAATGGATCTGTGGAGGATGTTTGCAGAAAGCTGTTCAGAAATAGGACGATCTGGGCATGCACAGAAGCACAATGGAAGATACTTCCACAACACAATTGTTCAACAGGGAAATCCCTTAGAAACACTCTACATAGGCTGCATGGCTCCCCTGAATCTGGGGAGAGTGAGAGGAGCAAAGGTTTGTTTTTATGTGCCTAAATACTCTATCCCTTGGGCTCTTTAGGTGGACATTGTAAGGAAAGTCGCAGAAGGCTCTTTGCAACCTTATCATCTTCACCTTGCTCTTCCATGCAAGAAACAGCCCCTGTATGGTACAAAGATGGCCTGAAACTTTACTGAACTTTTCCTACTAAAGAATAACCTAGAGAGATCTTGGAAGAGGAAGTGCTGTTCCCAGTTTCTCCACCTTAGTTTTCTGTTACCAATTTCTGCTAAAGGCAGAAAACAAAAACCCCTGAAGCTCTACGTTGAGGGATGAAAACAGCAGCATCCTCCATTTCTGCAGTACCTTTCAAGCAACATCCTCTGTTTCTACAGTATCTACCAAGGCCATCAGAATGTTTTTGAGTGGAAGCTTAATTATACTGAAGTGGTATTACTGATTAGTTTAATAGGAAACATCATGAATGAAATTATCATAAACAGAAACCTAAAGTATATCCCTCAGCTACCTAGTGTTCTATACTTGAGAAAATAAAAAGAAAGAGATTGATTCTGGGCTGAAAAATGTATAACAATCTACTGACAGTAAAAGGAGCATTTGAAATGTGTCCTCTGTCTATGATATCATTTCAGTATATGTAGCTTTTTGTTCAGTATGAGCTGAGATTTCTGGACCATGCAAGATACAAACTTCTTAAAGATTCTGAATTAGATTGCTTTTTTCTTCAAGACAGAGTGGTATCAGTAGTGGGGATTCCCTGAGTCCATTCGAATAGCAACTCAATTAATTGTTGCTATAGGGAGGCTTTGTTGCATGCTGGTGTCCTTACAGAATCATCTATGAAATTGAGATTTTTTTTTCTTTTTTCTTCTCCTTCACCCCAAGAAAGGTTTGGTTTTTTGATGAAACCCAAATCTGACTTTTTATTCTTTTGTTCCTTTCCCCCTCAAGTTTTATCATACTGAAACATACCCTTCACTGGAAAAGGTGAAAAAGAAACAAGAAAGGGTAGAGCATGAAAGATAAAATAAAAGTTTTTATTTCCTGGACAACAGAAGTTTTGATATTGCATGCAAATAATTTCTTTCTGAAAAAAAAAGAAGGAGTAATAATCATTTCCCAACTACCCTTAGTAATGATGGACCACTCTGTTTATCGGTATTAATAAAACAGCATGACCACCTCAGCATTTAGAGGCCTTATACTATTAGTCTTCCCTAGATCATCTCTACAAACGAGTCTTGAGAGAATATGACCTTTTGTTAAAGAGATAAGGAACTGATACTCTGACAGTAAGTACAATATGAAGACATAATTAGAAAATGAATTTGAGATTAGCTAAAGTAAGCAAGGGATCGAATATTTAGATTAAATTGGAAACTGGCAAACAGTTTCCAAATTCAACTGCTGGAAGTGATTAGAATTTGTTATTTAATTTTCCTTAGTGTAGGATTCAATCAAACTTGAGATATTTTCATATTCATGGTATGATTTTTGGGATAATCAATGTCATGTTTATGCAAATATTGCCTGATTAATACGATCTTCTCTCCAATTAGAGATTAATAAAACTACTAATGAGATTTGCATCTCCTGTATTTAATTTAAACATTTATGTGAATTCCAAACAAAACCCAGAGACAGGCCCCCCATATTCAACAGAAGAGATTTAGGAGCCTTAGAATTAGCAATAAATCCTAGACTGTGAGCAAGAGCTGGAATAGGAAGCACATGACGTGTCTGAAATCCTAATGCTCTAGGAGGTTTTGACTTCAAGAGAGGTAGTTCTGTTCAAACTTTTAATTCAGTCTTCAAAGTAGGTGTCTACAAGTGTTCCCTGGGAGAAATGAACTAAGTTAACTCCTGAAAATGCAAACAGAGAAAGAAGTGTTACTGATGCCCATAATAGCCAAACAGAGGGGGACTCAGACCCTCCCTAAACGGGCACTTCTGTCGATAGCTGCATATTAAGAAATGAGTTATATTTTACATTAGCCTTTCATAACTTCTACTTGTTTTATTTCTAATCAGTTCCTGGGAATAAGTCCCAAATGTGCCTGCATATCTGAAAATGGGTAGGCCATTTTACTCAGATGCTTTTGATTCATCCTTGAGGCATCCATTTTATTTTCTTATTTAAAGGTTATAACCTTGTAGACACACTTACAAGAGCAAGTCCTTTTGGATATTGAGACAAGTCTGTGTCTAATTGTGGGATCTCAAACGAATGGTGGGTCCTCTCAAATGAGAGGAACGGTTACCTACCACAGTGCAGACTTCTCCATGTAAAATGGACATACAGTTTTGGGATAAGATTACTTCAGATGGACAAGCTTTCTGCTATCTTTTAAAGATAGAAGGCTATCATTAACAACTTATCATTATCACTTCTGAATCTTCTCCTAATCTATTTTGTTAAACCTGCTCTAACAGCAAGAAAGCCTCTGTTCTGTTTTCCAAACAGTCCCAGCCCACTGTAATTTCTCCCATCTATCTAGACCTACTGCACAATTCTTCATCAAAACACATGTTCAGTGGATAGCCCAATTGTGCTGTACTCACAGCCCTTTTAAAAACTTAAAACATAGTAGTCCAGGTCTCTCCTCAGAGTTATTTAACAAACACATTTTGTCTCTAAAGTGCATGTTATCTGTGTTGCACACATTAGCATAAGGAAATAAATTTGCAGCTTGCTATATTAAGGGCATATTGCTAGAATGATATTTACTCAGGGTAATTTAAATTCAGTCCAAATAATTTTTTCATACTATCAAAAAAAAGAACAGTATCTTTATCAACTTGAGGTGGTGTGGGAAAAATACCTAAAACAGCAGGTGCTAAGAATTTAATTACTTTTTTGTTATACTTACAGAAATTGTTGTATGCCTACCATATTAAATTCTAATGAGCTATTGACAGTTACTGCCAAGAAATTAACCAGCAATGGTTGTCCCTTAATGTGTCAATCACTTATCTATGGCATTTAATTTAAATAGTTACCTCTGTAGTCTCACAACAGTCACTCATGTTGGATACACCATGCTTTTTATAGAAAGAATAGTGGTATAAGGCTGTTTAGGTGGACACATCCCTGAACCAAGAGCTGGGAACTCAACACAACTCACTTGCCTAAGTGGCCTGTACAACTTGGGCCAAAATGTTGGGAAGTTACAGTGGAGTTTATCACACCAAGCTCTGATGTCTACAATATCTATGCATATGTCTGAGTAGGTCATCTTAAGCTCCTTATGATCAGGGCAGAGAAACAAATTTCATGAGGTGGTTATCTCTACATTAAATATTTACTGGTGAATAAGGTAAATAAAGGTTGATGGAAGTTACTTGCTCTGGGGAAAGGTATGAGGCCCAGAAGCAGGTTGTTTATCTGCAGATGCTGTCTAACTGATCAATGTTGGATAGTTCTAACGGGAATACAGGCAGTGATGTAGTAGAAATGCATAATGAAATTATGTCATATAGGAATAGGAAAAGATTAATTTCATACTTTTGAACATAAGTGCTTCAGTCTTTCTAATTCGTTTGGTAGACTTTGTTCCAAATGAATTCCCTAAGGTAACAACAGGAATCTCCACCTGAATGTTTTACTTACGTGTGAATTCTAAAACCAGGGTCGGTGTTGTGATCATTGCATAATTTTTCAGTATTTTTATATTCTTATAGGACACTGTAGAGATTACAAAAATTCAAATAGGGATGGAGAATCCATTTAAACTTTATTTTATTTGCAATATCCATAGAGTTACCATAAATCCCAGATGATCTCTTTCAAGCCAGTGTGGGAATTCTGTGATTACCAACAGTGCTGAATTAAATTTAAGGTGTTCTTTTTTTTTTGTAGACATTCATTTTCCTGCAGTCTCAGCTTTTCAGTATACACTATTTATAAAACAAAGGTCTTTCAACTTGAAAATGTTGACTGCTGAGCTCAAAGAAATTAAGACATGTGCAGTAACTCTGTGTTCCTCCCTGCAATGTAATTCAACAGATGTTCTTCTTTTTCCTAGATTGAGTGATTCTTGAGACTAAACACGAAAGGAACTGCCCTATTTAAGTTTTTTTATTCTGCAAATAAGTTGGCTGCTGGCTTTGTTTCATTTAGCGAATACATCAGAACTAGGGAGTATTTCTAAAATATAGAGACAAGCATGAGAATCAGAAAGCAATATAATTTTTCACTTACAGGTATGAAAATCCACATTATTTAATGCAGGCATTATAATGTGACCCAGTCTATGCAATCCTATGTTCAAGAGGGAAAAAACACACAATGTATGCTATAGCTATAATTAATGATGGGCCTTTTAGCAAATGTCTGGGCTGAAATGCCATGAGATTCAGAATGAGTGTAATAGTATCTAGAAATTCCAACCTTATTTTAAGCCAAGGTCAGGATCTCCTTTACAATTTGGATTTTTTTTTCCCAAAACACCTGCATAGATCTGTACAACATTACGTTATAAGGATGAAGCAACTAAAAGAGAACAGCTGAGTGTTCTTTACATAACAGAGAATGTCCTTTGGTTATTGCATCACAGCAGGTTTTGTCTCTGTACATGTTGTAAGGGATTAAGCACCAACAGGGAATTTAAAATTATCATAAATTTTCTTAACTCTTGTGGTCCCACTCTCTTTGAGATGTGTTTTTGAGATGGGAACAAGTCTGAGGTGAAAACAAACAAAATAATAGTCATGTTAGAACACAGCAATACTGATGCTGGATTTACTCAACAATTTTTTTACATTTTATGCTGTAGAACATGACTCCATCTCTGAAGTGGTAATATCAGAAAAGCCCTGTCCATGTGGATTTTTGCAAGTGGGCTCTGTGGATATATATAGTTTTGGATATAGAAATAGCTACTAGCAAACACCTAGCAGAAGAGAGGAGAGGTACATGCCAAGAAGCTGGTGTTTGGAAGTTTCCCAAGGACCGGCAGTCCTTGCGAGTAGTAGTCCTGTTTAATCTGCAAGAACTGACAAAATCAGCACACCAAAAGCCTGCTCAATCTGTACAAGGCCACAGGCACCCAGTAGTGTCACAGCTGGGTTATGGAACTCAGACTACACCCAAAGGGCAGGCAGCTGTGGACAAAGACTACGGAGTTGCATAGACAAATGCTGAAACAAGGACCTCTGTAGGACACTTTCTAAAAGATGAACTAGTAGCCACTGGCAAGTGTCGTGGTTTAGCCCCAGCCAGCAACTAAGCACCACCAGGAAATTGGGTTCTACATGCATGCTCTGTGCTAGCCATGTATGCAAGTAGTTAATAGAATACTTCATATCGGAATAATCTATAGCTTAATACATAAGTCACTTTTTGGGGTGATCTGGGTTGAAGACCCTAAAAAAGAAAGCACAGCCAAGCTTCCTCTGGTCTGCTTTTCTCTTGAACATAGAAAGCTGGGAGCAGCAGGCACAAGTAAGAGTTTATTTATTTGCCTAGATCCAGAATAGTATTCAGATTTGTGAATCCAGAACTCATCTGCAGCACCAAAAATGTTCCCTGAATACAAAGTTATATGTATACACGTGTTCTTTGATGACAATGTTGACTCAAAAACTTTCTTCCCTGCATGACTGTACATCATTTCATCCATTTTATGAATGGAGTTGTGGGCTGTAAAATGAATTACAGATTTAGGTTAATAATAATAAAACAGCCCCCCCCCCCCCAAAAAAAAAAAGTTCAATGCTCCCAATAATGAGGTGAGAATTGAATGTGAATCTTGACTGTAATGTATTACTGATGAATGCTGCCCTAAGGCCTTGGGTACTACAAATAGCAGAATACCAGCAATAAAATAAACTACCAGTTTGGAAGTTTTTTTGTGGACTCTTGCTGTTATTTTATAGTTATCGTTTATCTTAGAAAATAATACTTGTTAAAAGACTGCCCTGTTTTGTTTTCTTTTTTAGTGACAAGCTGATCTGGTAGCAATCGTCTGATGGAAAGTTTGTCCAAGTGTAGCATTAAATGATAAGCCAGAGCTTTTGATATTGGTCAGTAGAAACATAAGATACAATTCGTAACTGGAGAAGCTGCTGTGCACAGTTTGATGCTTACACGACCCAACAATGACATGGATTCAGTCAGTAATGGAGGCTGGCAGAGTTTGGAAGACGGCAACAGGAATTTAGCGTAATACAATGTGCTGATGGCAGCTTGCTGCAAAATTAAATGCCCTGGTGCCTGCACTGATATGATCCAAGAGGCACAGTTCAAAGGCACAAGCTGATCTCAGCAACACCCAGGTCTGGACTGATACAGTCACTTGGTAGCATCATTGGTGTTTGGCTCGAGGCTGTTTGCTGTTCACTGGAAGGACTTCAGCATCTATTAGAATGATCTTGCATTTAACTAGCAGAAAAATGCCTCAGCTGCTAAAAGAATGAAACTTCTAAAAACATGCTATTATGAATCAGGATCGTTCCAGCACTAGCTGGGCATTTAGAGTTCTCTGGTGTGTGCATTATTGGCATCATTATCCTGATTATCAGTGTCTACTTGGCTCATTTATCTGTGGATATAAATCTGTGTGCTTATGCTGAGTACTCACTGAGCATACAGAAATATTTCAGTATATAAAATTTGGCCAATCATTTTTATAAGGTTAAAAGACCATTTCAAAATGACTAGCTCACTTCCCCAAACCATCATTTTTTTTAAAAAGCATGCAAATTTCCTGTAATTTGAAATATCCACTGGTTAGAAGCTTCCCAAACTACACGCTTGTGGACTATACGCTTTACCCAGATTTTTATGCTGTGCCCGTGTATCTGAGGACTGGCTATGCCTTACAGGCAGGATGACTTACAGAGGGCTCACTACATGGTTTCCATCCCCAAATGCCTGTTCCACAGCAGGAACGGCTCAGTTGCTCATGTTGCAGACTCTGAATCACTGCACGTTACAGTTGTTGCAGTAAGGAAAATAAATGTGTTGGCTTTTGCCAGTTTGTACAGTATGGAAATGGAGGTACTCCTTCACAAGCAACTTACAAGCCCCCATGTTGAAGCAGCAATATGTGAGAAAAGGTTTGGGTGCACAGTTAGGTGACCTATGATGCTTGGCTCTGATCACCATTTGTGAGTCAGGTGTACGTTGAATAGAATTTCCTATGAGAGCATGATGTCCAAGGTCCCAGGTCCAGGATATTTCTTTTCATTCTCTATACTAAAAAAAAAATCTAAGAAATAAACCACTGCTACCACAACCAACAAGAACAAAACACTCCCCAGCCCTTTTTAATACTAATTTATTTGATAATTTTGTCCATAAGATGGTAACTAATAATTTCAGATTGATATCTTAGACTATGAAGACTTCTTGAAAATTAAAGTTTTTGAGTTCTACTGAAAGTGTCCTCTTTGGCAAGAAGACTGGGAAATGATAACAAGTTATTAAAAGTCTTAGGTAGCTAGCATCCTAGAACTTGGTCACGTTTTGTGGATTTGGGTCAAGATGTCAAGAAACTGAATTCCTGCTGTTTTTCTTAGTCTGTGGCTCTCTGGGTTGTGAGTCACCAGGTTTTGGGGAGAAGAAGTTTATTCTTTCACAGCCTCAATTCTTCCCAGTGTAGAATGAATGGGTAACTCAGTCTCCTTCTGGTGCAACACTGAAGAAATTTGGGAGGACCAAAGTAAAAGTATTAAGTTCTTAATGAGTAAAAATATACAGATTATACTGTTGTCATGATCTGAAGGGTTACCTGGGCTATGGGTGTGTAGAGATCGTGACCATGGATCTGTAGGATTCCATAATACACAAGGACAAGGAGGCTTTTATCCTCTAAATTTCTCTACTTTATTACAGATTATCACAAGTACCACAAAAAATCACCACTGGCAAGTATATCTGTGATTAATAAAGCGGATATATATCTCTCTCTCAAGCTGTCAGCAGTCAATAATAAATTATCAATCAACAGTATGGCAATAATCAATTACAGAAACAATATTATAACAACAACTAGTAACAGCAACGACCAAGTATGTATATACTATTCCAGGTTACTATAAACTTACCATTAGTGAAGCAACTTATCAACAATATAACAGCAGATATACTTATGATAGATTTCTTATATGGATATATAACAATATTGGTATCAAGTGAATTAGACAGATTTCAGAAGGGGTCAAACCATCCCAGAGGGGAGGACAAACCAAACTGATCCCAGAAGTGAGCCCAGAGGGGGACCAATAAGATAATAGGCAGAGTCTCACTTCAAAGATGATCCACAACACAGAGTGGAGTCAGCCAGGCATCCCTGGTGAGAGTCCAAGACCTCAAAGGAAGTTGTGTGGAATTCGGCCTGTTTAGGAAAAGAAAAGTACATGCAGCACAGGAAGTTTTCAGAGAGAGAGGCTCCATTGAGTCCTTTTTGTAACATAGAGACATGAGAGAACATAGGACACCACCAGTTTGAGCAGTCAATAGGTGCCGTTAATTTCTGGCTTTCACCTGTAACAGTCAATAGATGTTGACTAAAACAACTGCAGCAGATTTCTGCTCTTTCAGACAAATTTTTATTCTTCAAGACGGTTTTCCGGCTATTGCAGTTAGAACAGTCACTGGCAGTTACAGATCCTTACTTTCTCAGGATGTTTTCCCCTTTTTACAGACTATTTTTCACCTTTTCAGATAACAGATTGCCATTACAGTTCCTGGCTAGCCACCAGGTGCCCACCAAGGCATTCTATCACTCCTCCTCCTCAACTGGACAGGGGGAGAAAAAATGACGAAAGGCTCACGGGTCAAGATAAGGACAGGGAAAGATCACTCAGCAATTACCGTCATGGCCAAACAGACTCAACTTGCAGAAATTAATTTAATTTATTGCTAATTAACACCAGAGAGGACAATAAGAAATAAAAACAAATCTAAAATCACAGTCCCCCCACCCCTCCCTTCTTCCCAGGCTCAACTTCACTTCCGATTTCTCTACCTCCTCCCTCCTCAGTGTGACAGGTACGCCCCCCCCCCAACAAAGACCGGAGTTTTTAACATGGTGATCACCAGCGCTTCGCGCCTCATTTTCGCGCCTTTTACGCCGTGCCGTGCCCCCTGGCACGTACACACCTCGGCAGAGGAAGCAGGAGAGGCGGGACCCCTTGGTCACCAGACAGGGTCCACAGCCAATGAGGCGCCTTAGCTCGGAGAAGTTTCTAGATCATGCCCAATTATGACCACAGCTCAGATCTGACCCAGGGTATAAATGGGGCGCCGCTGAAGAGCCTCTTGAAGTGTGGTCTTCTCAGAGCAGTGGGGCAGTGTTTGGAACTTCTCCCCTTGGGTTGGGACACAGCCTGAGGAAACTTCTTGGGATTGAGTGCCCTCACCACCTGTGGTGAGTGATTTTGTCTGGATATATCCTTGCGTGAGCCCTCGCTGTCCCCATCCCGGGTGAGCGGTTATATCACCTGGGTGCCCAGGAGGGAGAGAGAGTTTCCCCCTTTGTGAATGAGTGTGTGTGTGCGCTTTGGATCATCATTCTTGTGTGGATTGATGTGTAGTAACAATACCCTGACTGACCCTTCAAACCTGTTGTGTGTTAAATGTTACGGGAGTGTTGATTGATTTTGGTTTACCCCTGTTTCTCATTGGTTTCTGTTGGGTGGTTTTGGCTGTTTTGTGAAATAAAGTTGTTTGAGCTTGTCCCTCATTTGAGTTAGTTTTCGTGTGCCTTTGTGACACCCAGCGGTGCAGGGGGATGGGGAATGGGGGTTGTGGTCAGTTCACCACATGGTGTCTCTGCTGCTCCTTCCTCCTCACGCTCTTCCCCTGCTCCAGTGTGTGATCCAACCCACAGCAGACAGTCCTCCACAGACTTCTCCAATGTGGGTTCTTGCCACAGGCTGCAGTTCTTCACGAACTGCTCCAGCGTGGGTCTTTTCCACAGGGTGCAGTCCTTCAGGAATGGACTGTTCCAGCATGGGTCCCCCATGCAGTCACAGGTCCTACCAGCAAACTTGCTCCAGCGTGAGCTTTCCCCAGGGTCACGGCTTCTTTTGGGCAGGTCCACCTGTTCCAGCATGGGGTCCTCTATGTGTTGCAGGTGGATATCTGCTCCACCATGTTGTCCCAAATCTGGGTTCTTCACCCAGTGTGCAAGAAACCAAAAAACACAGGGTCGAGATATTTGTTTATTTCATGTCTGTGCAGAGATGGGTGCTAGGTGGTAAGTCTGCAGATCTAAGCACACCCTCCTTGCAAACTTACAACACTTATATACTTTTACAAAGCAAGGAAATGCTATGCATTACATTCTGATTGGTTCATTGTGCTAGATACTCATCTTGAAGTTATATTACCTTTTTATTCAACTATGCATGCTCGGTAACGGGGGGGGGGGGGGGGGGGGCAGCCAAACTTAGGTTTCTTTTCCCTAGGGGTGTGTATTTTAACATTATAATTGTATTTAAATGACGATAGGTTACTTCTGACTAGTTTGCTTCAGCAACTGGTGGGTTAGCAGTTCCCTTATCTGAGATTTACAATGTTGTTTGTTCAGGATTGCTGTATTAGCTTTTACTCGCTCCTTATCAATTCCTTGTATTCTTTTTCAATGCTCTTTTGGTCATTTGTCATCAATTATGGACCTCCATGGGCTGCAGGGGGACAACCTGCATCACCATGGTCTTTCCTGCTGGAGCAGGGGAATCTGTGCTCCAGCACCTTGAGCACCTCCTCCCCCTCCTTCTTCCACTGACCTTGGTGTCTGCAGGGCTGTTTCTCTCACATTTTCTCATTCCTCTCTCCCAGCCACTGTTGCGCAGCAGTTTTTGCTCTTTCTTAAATATGTTATCACAGAGGTACTACCAACATCACTGATGGGCTCAGCTTTGGCCAGCGGCAGCTCCCTCTTGGAGCTAGCTGGAACTGGCTCTGTCTGACATGGGGGAAGCTTCTGGCAGCTTCTCATAGAAACCACTCCTGTAGCCCCCCCACTACCAAAACCTTGCCACACAAACCCAGTATATTATTGACGGTATCTGAGGATGTCTCTGGTTTCTAGGTACCCAGCTGTACTTCAAAGATGCCAGCTGTACTTCTCAAGGATGCTTCTGGTTCACAGGCCTTAGTTCCTAGGCTCGCAGTCCTCAGGCTGGCAGGCATTTTCTGTCAATATTTTTCAGCCAACATGTTCTCCTGTACAGTAATTTTCCTTTCTAACCAGGTCACCTTTATGGCTGCTTACATCAACTGTTAACATAAAAAGCAAAAGTAAACAAGTAAGGGAACCCGCAGATATTCCTACACAGCAGTTCTAATAAAAGCAGAAAATCTTTAGTTTATGAGAATTTTTTTTCTTTTTAAAATAGAACAGAATAAGAAAAGGTGAAGGAGAAATTTTCTCTGAATGTAAGCATCCCTTAGCTGCAGTTGATGTAGTCTTTGAAGAAACATGTAAGAAGTTGATGACAATGAAAATTAAGTGTCTTTTTTCTGAAAATGCTGACAGCTGACCTGTCTGTCAAAAGGACATAAACTGAGAGAGCAGTATTTCTGACCATGAGCTCTGAAGTGGATGACAAGGAATATGACAGCTCGGGGGTGGTTTAACATGGTCACCTAACAAAAAAATGAATTAAATATTATGTGTGGTGGAAAATATTTCGTCACACACACACCCCCCCTTTTTATTAATCTTAGATTTCTTTTAGCACCTTGCTGTCTGTAATCCTGAGGACAGCATATCAATGTTCAAATCATCAACACTGATGCAACATTTAAAACGAAAATCCGGGTTGGTGGGGAAAAGATAAATAATATTCAGTATAACTTAAAGCATTATTCATCACACTATTAAACGTTAACAATATTTATCTTTTTGATTTTGACAAGTTTTCCTATGTGCAAAAGACAAGTCATACATTCTGCAAACTACCCAGTCTTCTAGATCATGAAAAATAATCAATCTGCTCTTGTTGCCCTTCTTGAAGCCAAATAAGAATGTTAGAAAGTGGAGGACCTGAGAGCAATGCTACTTCCAAAACTGTGCCCTCGGAGACTTAATGGCAGAGAGAGACAGGGACAGAAAGCTAGTAAAATTTCTGATCTTTCAAGTCAAAGAAGTTTTATCATTCAACTGACTGCACCTAAATCCAGAAATTCAGTTTCTAAACTTTTATATTTTAATAAAAACACAAAACCACAACCCTCTATCAGTTCCCTTGTTGCAGACAGGGAATTGGCAGTGTGTTCAGAATGGAAACATCTTTTTCCATTTACTGTACTTGATCTACTAAGCTATTATTTTGTATTCTTTATACCTGCAGTATCTGAACATGAAAACTGTAGACAAAAAATGAGTAACAACTGTAGACAAATAAAAGATGAGACAGGAAAACAGAGCAACCACTGATATGTCAGTTACTGATGGTAATGGTAGGATAGGATCTGAATAACAGATGACACAGTGACCCACAGTGACGCAAGAGAGGTTACAGGCCAACATGGTATCTAGGGTATATGCTATGCAAGAACATTAGAAGACAGAGCACTACCTATCCCACAGTATGTTTCTTCAAGGCCATCTGCACTATCATTTAAGCTTCCTCTAATTAACTAATTAAATGTACTAAGTGTGCACATATTGTGCTCTCCAAGACAGATGTGTGTCTGCCTGCAGTTATGTATTTATGTGTTACAAAACGACCTGAAAATATCTTTCTTTCTGTGAAAAAATTTAGTTGGTATCTAGTTACTTTCAAAAAGGGAGATAAACAGTAATACATAGTGTTCAGGTGAGATGAAATAATACTGTGATTTTGGTCAGGTAAAACATTATTGGGATTATCTGATATCAGGCTCTTGATTCAAAGATATTTTATACATTAAATGTTTAGCATCTAACTATAGTAGCATCTAACTATAGCTCAGGCACCAAACTGACAAATTTAAGGTGCTGTAAGTCTCCACTCAGTTGTTGTTTAAATAAGATATCTGCCTTCTCCTGGTGATCAAATTTCTGTCCTGAAATAAATGTGGTTTTGTGTCCCAGAAGGTGCCGTTTCTTTTCTTAAACTTCCTTTATCTCTGCAGACTAAAGATTTGGTCCTCTTTGGATCCACGCTCTTAGTGCAGTTACATCATTTCCAAATTGACTGATAATCCTTTGTAACTCCTCACGTCTGTATGATACCAACACTCTGTCAACAGAAACATAGTAGGATTCCCAACGTACATATTTGCCATCTGGATAAATCCCTGAGCAACTTGGTCTAATCCCATAGCTCAGCCTTCTTTGAACAGGAGGTTGGACTAGAAAATTCCTGAGTTCTCTTCCAACCTAGATTATTTTGTTGTCATGTGGTGCGAAGGGTTGACCTGCTGAAAACAATGTTGCTAATACAGGGATGTGTTAGTTACTGCTGAGCAGTGCTTACACACAGTCAAGGCCTTTTCTGCTTCTCACACCACCCCACTAGCGAGTAGGCTGGGGGCGCACAAGAAGTTGGGAGGGGACACAGCCAGGACAGCTGACCCCAACTGACCAAAGGGATATTCTACACCATATGATGTCATGCTCAAGCATATCAAGCTGGGGAAAGAAGAAGGAAGGGGGGACGTTTGGAGTGATGGCGTTTTGTCTTCCCAAGTCACCATTACGTGTGATGCAGCCCTGCTTTCCTGGAGATGGCTGAACACCTGCCTGCCCATGGGAAGTAGTGAATGAATTCCTTGCTTTGCTTTGCTTGCGTGCGTGGCTTTTGCTTTCCCTATTAAACTGTCTTTATCTCAACCC
The DNA here is from genome assembly GCF_035582795.1 of Mycteria americana. NCBI lineage: Eukaryota > Metazoa > Chordata > Aves > Ciconiiformes > Ciconiidae > Mycteria > Mycteria americana. The sequence continues at coordinate 168,999,273 of NC_134366.1, read as the reverse complement.
CCGAGTTTTCTCACTTTTACTCTTCTGATTCTCTCCCCCATCCCTCCAGGGGGGAGTGAGCGAGCAGCTGTGTGGTATTTAGTTGCCAGCTGGGGTTAAACCGTGATAAGGCCTCCAAAGGAAGACCATTTATTTATTCTCCAGTATTTGCATTGGACAACAAGGGTATTACTTAGCTAACCTATTTTTAAAGCAGACACATTCTTTCTGTCTCCTTTGCAGACGCATCTACATAAAAAGCAATCCAACTTAATTTCAGAAAAAAACCTAATGCTGTATTAGTTAAAACATTAATTATAGCAGTTAGCCCATAATTTTAGTCCAAGACAACTTTTAGAGTTTCAAGCAAAGCAAACCCAGAAATTTCAAACAATCATTCTATGCTCTGGTAGAAGTACCAATTTGAAGAGTACGAACAGCTTACTGGCCAAACTGCTAAGTCACAAGGTAAAGTTTTGATGGCCAATATCCACATTAAAGTGGAAGTTACATAGATCATTAAGCTGATCAGACAAAATGATGAGCCAGGAAATAATGTAACAGAAAAATTGGCTTCAGTCTCTTGTGTAGTTTCTGAAGCAGTAATCCAACTACAGACATTAGTTTACGAGACCCTCTGAGTGTTCTATAAGTGCTTTCACTACTGAACTTTTATCTTTACCAGCCAAAGAGGACGAAGGGGACATGGCTGTCTATGGTTATGTTTTCATAGAATCATAGAATAGTTTGAATTGGAAGAGACCTCCAAAGATCATCTAGTCCAACCCCCCTACAGTGAGCATGGACATCTTCAACTAGATCAGGTTGCTCAGAGCCCCGTCCAACCTGACCTTGAATGTTTCCAGGGATGGGGCCTCTACCACCTCTCTGGCCAACGGGTTCCAGTGTTTCACCACCCTCATCATAAAAAATTTCTTCCCTATATCTAGTCTGAATCTACCTTCTTTTAGTTTAAAACCATTACCCCTTGTCCTATCGCAACAGGCCCTGCTAAAAAGTCTGTCCCCATCTTTCTTATAAGCCCCCTTGAAGTATTGAAAGGGGCTTCAATAAGGTGTCCCTGGAGCCTTCTCTTCTTCAGGCTGAACAACCCCAACTCTCTCAGCCTTTCCTCATAGGAGAGGTGTCCCATCCCTCTGATCATTTTTGTGGCCCTCCTCTGGACCCGCTCCAACAGTTCCATGTCCTTCTTGTGCTGAGGGCTCCAGAGCTGGATGCAGTACTCCAGGTGGGGTCTCACCAGAGCAGAGTAGAGCGGTAGAATCACCTGCCTCGAACTGCTGGCCACACTTCTTTTGATGTGGTGCAGTATACAGGGCTTTCTGGGCTGCGACCGCACATTGTCAGCTCATGTCCAGCTTTTCATCCACCAGTACCCCAAAGTCCTTCTGCATAGGGCTGCTTTTTATTTATTCTGCTGTTTTATTTGGGTCCTGTATGTAGGTGCTGTTGAAAGCAGTGCCTTGCCTGTGGCAGTCTGTGTGACTGGCCATGTCAGTGTCCTCTCTGTGTGTGTGTGTTTGTCTCTGGGACATGTGCACAGCTTCGTTACTGGTTGAAACTGCAAATGGGAAAGCAGCAGCCTCGTCCCTCAGCCTGTGTAGAGGCCCGCAGGTCCCTGGGGCACCAGGCTGGGCTCCAGCAGCTGGGCAGGAGGAACCTGGGCTAGAGTGGCTAGAGGAGGCAGCCATGTTTCTTACTTCCATCTATAGCTGGTCCAAAGAATTAAGCAATACAACTAAAAAATGGTGTAACTTCAAAGCTGAGTGATTAAGCTTGGTGTGGTGGTTTGTCAGCCTTATGGAGTGTTGCGACGCTGGTTAAGTGTTATGGATAGAGGAAAAGGAAGTTATGAGTTTACATATCCTGTGTCTGGCACACTATTTCCGTGCTACTTGAGAATATTGACATGGCACAGATCTATTTTGCAGCTCTTTTTCTCAAGTTTCTGAGAGACATTACTCTTTTCAAATAAAAGGCTCTCTAATACTGGCACTCACACTGAAAGGGAAGGTGGTAAGAAGCAGTAATTGTGACTATGAAAAAAAGGAAGTGGACGTTCGGACTTTTTTTAAACATGGGACTATTTTTTCTGGTATTTTTTTCTTCTTTCGTGGAAGAAAAGAAAACACCCTCCACGTAACTATTACCAGCAATGTCTTGTAATGGTGTGTCCAAATCAATTGTAGTGTAACTGCTTAGGAAGAGGAAGCTGCAGATTTTCTGCTACATTTTTGTGTGAGTTAGAGCCAAAAACCCTGGGACATGCCATAAATACATACAAGAGAGATATGGATAGATCTGATTAATTCACGATAGAAATTTCAGATTTGCAATGGATGATGGTGAATTTTTCTCATCTTCACTTCTACTTCATTATTATTATATTGTCCTTTAGGTCATCAGTGTGGAAGATATGAATGCTCTGATTTATCTTAAAAATAAAATCATGGGAGAGTCAGAAGAAGGCAATGGAGAAATTGAAGACAATCCTCTGCTTGAGGGAGAAGTATGGCATTTCTTACAAGATATTTGATTAGAACTAGAGACCATAAAAATACTGTTTTATCTGAGGCATAACAGCAGTGTGGGACTTGGTCTGTATATCATGAGACTAGATGAATGCATTCAGTCTAAAGTGTTTAACACAATCTTTTTGCATGGTTTCTGAACCTGTCCACTGTACCTAGGAATCTAGTTAGGGGCTATAGTGGGCATAGACAACAGCCAATGCTCAAAGGGCTGTGCAGGCTGTAGAATGACTTACAAAATAATTTTAAAACTATTTTATCTACTAGAAATACATCTTTTTCATTTTCAAGTATTAATGTTTTTATTTATCATAACACAAAGAGAACTTAGCTTTTGCTATATCCTTTTCTTAACTGATATAACTGGAGAGAGAGAAAGGAAACCTGAACTACTTGACAGAATTTTCCAGGTAGACAGCTTTTTCTTCTAGTGTATTCTGTAACACAGTGCCTGTTCTAAACCCAAATCCATTAAATGCTTTTCTTCCCCTCTGCTCTCAAAAACAAAAACCAAAGAAAAAAATTAATAAACCCCCAGATCATTATGTGTACCTATGTTGCCTGAGCTACATCCCAGGAAGCCAGTATGTAATGGACATCAGAATCCTTGAAAATGGTTATTTGCCATGAGTGCTTGACAGCTTGACCTTTCATTTCAAAATTATTTGTTGTCACTTCGTGCCATACACCCATGAATGTCACTCTCCACATCATTTCAGTCTTTCATTATGACTAGTGGGTGGTATACCTGTAAACATCTTTCTGTACTCTGGGTTTCCATTAGATTCACTCTGAGATATATAATATGGCTAATACATTTCTGAACCAATTATGGAGTTAGTGCTCTAAAAAAAAGATAATCTCAGACTTCCCCGCCCTTAGAATCTTAATTTAAGCTAAGTTTTGATAGCTCAGGTTCTTGGTTCAGAATATTGTAGAGATGTGTGCCCTCTGCTCCCTAATTTAAACACAAACTTTCTTGCTACTGATTGAAACTTCAATTACCATTTGTGAGAAAATTCTTTCCAACAACAAAATTATAAAGAGGTTTGACCATTATTTTCCATCATCTAACCACTTTCTGAGGCATTTGGCGTGAAGTACTCTATGCCTTCCTGGTGTAAATGTCACATGTTGAATTAAATGCTTGAATATACACTGAAGCAAGAACAGAAATACTCAAACCTGACCACTAGGATTAAGAAACATTTTTGTCCTCCTTTTGAATATTTTGTGTAACACAAAAATTGAAGCGGTACCTTCAGCCCACCAAGGCAGTATCCTATTAGTCAATGGCTGGTGAATCTGATTATGAAATGTGGTTAAAAACTTCCATTGGGGAAGGAAACTGGTAGATTGAAACTGCTACACTGAGTATAAGCCCTTCACCGGTCCCTCAGCTTTGGGCTGTTGAATGAAAGGGGTGTGCTGTCCGTGTCACTCTGTAGAAGGTACCACATTTGTGTCTTCCACTTTTCTGCTCCACAATTTAAATTACACCTCAAATGGAAATAATGCAGTATCATTATTATTATTATTATTGTTGTTGTTGTTGTTGTTGTTGTTGTTATAATTGTTATTATTGTTGTTATTGTTACTACTTCATTTTGAAATGAAAAATCCACTTATGTCCACAAGGTTTTCGTGTCATTTAATTCCTGGGAGAAAAGAATTGGAAAGAAAAAAACCCCAAACATGTAGCATAATATAATTTAATTTGTTACAAACCCCTAAGTGAGACATAACTGAATAGCACAGGGTAGCCAGTGCATCGATCGTTCTTATCTCCATTACAATAGGGGGAAATATTCCAGACTTATGAACGTAAAGTTACTTGCAGCTGTACAGGCACTATATGCCATATAATAAGTGCCTAGGTTAACACATAAACAGCATTTGATGCTCAAGGTGATGCTTTTTTAGAGACATTTGGATTGTGCAGTCTAACCTCGTTTACACTAATATACATGGAAAAAATACTCACAGAATATTTATTCATCCAAGTAACTTAACTCAGATGCATGGGTATCCCAACTGTGATATCCAAGCTGACTACCAAAGAAACATGAAGGATACAGATCAATGTGTTTAATAAAGGTATCCCTGAAGGATAAAACTTTCCATGAAACCACAATTTTTCAGAATTTTTTTGTTGTTGTCCAAGCAGAAAAGGGCAAATTTGATACAAAAACTGGAACTCCTTTTAAAAAAATGCCTTAAACTTCCTGAGGAAAAACTGATACATTCAGTTTTCAGTTAAAATTTTATATATTTATAAATATCATAAGTCATTGGGAATTAGACAGTTTTGGACACATTCCACAATAGACATTTAGTCAATGGGGATTTTCTTGAGAGCCGAGTCCTTTCATGGAACCAGTGCTTCAAATCTAATGTGATGAGCAGACTTAAAAGGGGTGGTTCTGTAACAGGTACATTTAGTACTTACTTAACTTATTTTCTTGCTGGAAACATGAAAGATGTCCAAGTATTTTACTCAAGCACGAGGGAATGATTCGAAAATGAATTTAAAGGCATTTCAATATCTACTCACAGCTACTTCTCTGTATAATGACTTCATAGTCATCAGAAAGATAACAGAATATTTTAACAAATATTTTATCACAATGTGTGGTGCTATAAAATTTTATAACACAATATATGCCACATGATCATTTCTATTACGTACATCATGAAATACATGATATGCTCTGGATTAAAACACCATTTTGTAGCAAATGCTTTTTAAAACACCGCTTTTACAATGAGTTAACTTCAGGTCTTTTTCTTCAGTCTTCTTAATTATTTTTTAAATTTTTTTTTGTTTTAAATCTGATTAGGGATGAAAATGTAGTTTCAAATGTGAGAAAGCCCCCTGGAAAGGAAGGGATAGAGGCAAGGGGAGAGCATGCATTGAGTATAAGTGGCCATGTTGTCAGAAGGGGTCCATGGTGGGAAAACGTGTTCACAGGAGAGAGGAAAGAGACTGGTTTCAATTTGAGGGCAATGTTTCTGAGGCATATAGGAGTCAAGGATGGGCATCTATGCTAGGACATATCCTGACAGAAGAGAACTAACTGTGTTCTGGTCTCTGCAACGGCCCAGGATCAAGCCAACATGCATGAAATGGTAAATTCATGGAAAGAACTAAAGATTGCAGTAAAAGGACTCCAAGAGGCTACACAGTTATGGCAAGGCTGAGTCTGGATGAAAGTGCAGGCTACTGTCTCTCAATGTACAGAACAGGATCAAGATCTGGTCTCTGACCCTGAGAGCCAATTGCATAGCACAGGTCAAAGACAAGATAAACCTTGTTTTCCCCAGAACAGCTTCATCCGCTTCCTGGGAGCAGTTGTTCCCCAAGCTGCCTCCTAACTGTGCCCAGGCATGGTTTGGGAGAATGCAAGAATCTGGTCTGGATGCCTGAGGGACCAAAACAGCAAGGCAAATCACAGAGCACACCTTCTCATGGAGCTGCATCTGCTTTGTCTAGCTTATCTGCATTGTGCTTTTATTGGGGCACAAAGTATCCACCCTGACCATTTTTTTCCCATTTTGGTGAATAGCTCAGCTCCTCATTTCTATAGGTAATGTAAAGTTCACATATTACTACAGCCTCCAATCAAGTGGTTAAGAAGAATTGAGTTCCTTATGCATATGAAGATTGGTTATTCCCAGTACAGGTCACACAGACCTGCACTGCTTTGCAAACTCTTTGATGCTTTGCAATTAAAAAATACAGAAAAGAAAGGGGACAGAAATATCTAGCTATTTGCAGTGATTCAACAGTGATGTGGACAGTCTTCTATAACAAAAGTTCATATAATATGTTGCCAAGAAAATTATTCACTCCTATATATTGAAAATATATTTGCTAGATTACGTGTACTCAAAATATTACCTTCTTTTTCAGGACCTTCTCTTTGCTATATTTTTTCCATATCATTTTGCCTCTCTTTTGCTTTCTTTTTTTTCCCATTTTCCCTACATTCCAGAATAATGTTGTCTGTATTTGTCCTCTCTCAGTTTCCATTTTCAGAGCCTTGCCTACATGGGTCACAAACTCAGACACATAATCCTCTGCTATCTGAGCAAGGTCAAAATTAAGCAACATAAATTTCCTGTGATTAGAATTAGTTTCCTTTGCTTCAGACCAGACCTCTTGAGGGCAATCAAAACTGTTAAAAATAATTGCTTCAAAATTAATACAATGGAGAAGGGATTTTTTTTTGTAAATCACCAAAGTCTTTATTTGAAACTCCCCACTGCTTTCTATCAACCTTTGCATCCTTCTCCTGAATTTAGAGCATCTGTAAAGAATCAGCTATGAACTCCATTTCTGTAATTCACTAATACCCAGGGGGTTGACTTAGTTCTATTCATGTTAAATAGTTATTTCCTCTACCCAAGGAAATCAGTGAGACTGATTGCACTGTTGGATTGAAAATTGTGTGCAAGGGTATCAGAATGTGATCCCCCTAGAAGTGCTTAATCCCAAATTGCTTCCCTAAATCAAGAACAACAATTTTAAAGCATTCCCCAATCCCTACCATTTTCCTAACACCAGTCTTCTGATCCCTTTTGACCAAATAACATGCAGGGCTCTAAACAAGCAGATGACTTGGCGGTAAGAGGGACACTGCTGTGGAGTGCTGTATCATCACCATTTGCTGCCTTCTTTCAGCCTCTGCATTTTCTCTTGTTGTTATCTCCCACTGCGTCATATTTTGTCTTTAAGCATTATTACACTAATCCTGCTATTTACATGCTGGTCCAGGCATGTGGAGTCCTGCTGAATCCAACGAGACCACATATCTCATGTTTACTATCAGGGATTTTGATTAAAAACTATATGGGACAGCCACGAGGGAGTAATCCTGGCCTCAGTGATAGTGAAAAAATAAAGTGATGGGAACTTAACCATTGAATTTCAGGGAGCCTAAGACTTTTCTTACTAGGTAAACACATAACATAATCTCAGGACTGCATACAGACATACATATGCAGCAATATATGCTGGAGGCCACCCAGCTGGAAAACAGGTTGGCAGAAAAGGAGCTGGGGGTCCTGATGGACACCAAGTTGAACATGAGCCAGCAATGTGCCCTTGCTGCAAAGAAGGTGAATGGAATCCTCTGTTGTATTAGACAAAGTATTGTCAGCAGGTTGAGGGAGGTGATTTTTCCCCTTTATTCAGCACTGGTGAGGCCACACGTGGAGTGCTGGGTCCAGTGCTGGGCTCCTCAGTACAAGAGAGACATGGACATAGTGGAGAGAGTCCACCAAAGGGCCACAAAGAGGATTAAGGGTCTGGAGCACGTCACATATGAGGAAAGGCTGAGAGAGCTGGGACTGTTCAGCCTAGAGAAGAGAAGGCTCAATGTGTATAAATACCTGAAGAGAGGGTGCAAAAGGATGGAGCCAGGCTCTTTTCAGTGGTGCCCCCATGCCAGGACCAGAAACAATGCGCAGAAACTGAAACACAGGAGGTTCCCTCTGAACATCAGGAAACACTTTTTTGCTGTGAGGGTGACCAAGTACTGGCACAGGTTGCTCAGAGAGATTATGGAGTCTCCCTTATTTAAGATATTTAAAAGCCATCTAGACACAGTTCTGGGCAACTGGGTCTAGGTGGTCCTGCTTGAGCAGGGTGGTCAGACAAGATGACCTCCAGAGGTCTGTTCCAAGCTCAACCATTCTGTGATTCTGTGAAATCTTTGCATATCCTTGCTGTGTAGGATAGATTTGGTGGCTGGAACTTGTTGAAAAATATGTTCAGAGTCAGTAAGTACCATACTACAGTTAAACAGGGCTGGCAGCACCTGTTTCTGATGGACATATAAGGATGCTTGTGAGATACACATCACAAAAATACCAGGAAAGTTAAGGCTTTAAATCTTGCATTCCCTGTTTCATCCCTGCTTAAAGGAATTGTTCACCATTTTAATGTAAAAGGTTTTGCTGCTCTGGCATGTGAGCAGTTAGCTGGTATTTCCAAGTTGTCTTCCACCTTGAATTCTACTGAGTGAAATTTGTTTTGATGTTCCCTTATTTACTTAACCGATAAAGGAAGGAAGGAAGGAAGGAAGGAAGCAATGTAAATACACAAAGCCATGTTCATTTCACCATAGGAAGGAAAAAATAAAACTAAAAGCCAAAGAATGTTATTAAAAATCTCAATGAAATGGAAATTCCTTTCTTGAAAATCTGCCATGTCTTTAACATCTGTAAACTCAATAGTAAGTTTTGTTTTACTCTTTCCTCTTGAAGACTCATTTGCAAATCCTTCAGGCTGGAAGGTGGGGGAACACATTTGCGGTCTAAAGCAGGTTCTGGATAAGCCACAGGTTCCTTGGGCAGCAGCTTCCCTTCCTCACTGGAAATGCTATGATATGAAGGTTTTGACTACCGCTTCCAATTAGTCTGAAGGGAAATGTTTGATATATTTCACAAAATGTGGAAGCATTTTTAGATCAGAGACCTCCATCATGGCAGCTGCCATCACCTTTTGACAAAAAATTGATAAAATTTTGACATTCTGACATCTAGACAGACAGAGAGGCAGCTGCAGTATCCAAACACAATTTTGAACTGATGTGACACTTGGGGATAAGGGCATCAACAAAGATTTGTGGGTTGATTCATATTCACGGAAAATATGACTGTGCCAAAGATCTGTTAACATGAAGAGATCTTTTTTCCCCCCAGTTTCAAAGCACTGTTTTCTTTCCAGATTTTACTAGCTAAAAACAAAAGGTTAGTTCATTATCCTATACGTCTTTGAGCAGCAGGACCAGAACATTCAGTAGATATTGTTAATGTTAAAGGAAAATACATTCTGCCAGACTGACAGCCTGAGAGAGGCAAGGCTGACACAGCTCCACGTCCCCAGGTCCAACCAGTGGTGAGGCTGAGCACATATTCACAGTAGGCACATGCACACAGAGCACACCTATACAACATGTATATACATATATACATAGGCAGCACCAAAGACCTCATCCTGCTCTCCTCTCTGACTGATCAGGGTAGAGGTGCACTAGTGAGAACTGATAGATCTTTATCTGTACAAGGTGGATCCTTCCAGCAACTGAGCTCAGACACAGAGTCTGACCAGCAGCTGCCCCTGGATCCCAGTCTCTCCAGTTGCTGGCACCTGGACATACAAGCCCCTGAGGCCACAGCCCCACCCCAGTTGCTGGTGTGGACCGTCTTACACACACAGACAGACGCACACTCACACAGCTGTCTGGGACTCCCCTGGTCTTCTATAGCCATCCGCAGTGTGGTTTCACAGTCACCCCTGGCTCCCAGACCACATAATTTACTCGCTTCCTACTCAGCTTGATCTTCACTGGTGCTTCACAGATTTTAACACGTTAACTTACAGTTGCATTTCATAACATGATAAATGTTAAATGTTAGGTCCCAGGCGCATCACAGGAACCGTCAGAGAGGGGGGCCAGACAGAGTGTTGCTTCCTCTGAGTCCCTAAATTGTGTTCCCACCTGCCATTGTGCCCCTGTGCTCCTCTAGGCTGGTGCAGATGGGCCTTTGATGGGCTGACTAGGATGGGTCTTGGAGCAGCCAGGGCAGCGTATTATTTGGGGTTCCCCTCCTGCCATTGTCTCTCTGTGCTCCTTTGTGTGTGTACATATGGGCTTTTATCACATAATCTAACGATATTTAGCAAGTTACAAAATGCAACTATAAATTAATGTGTATTAAAATATGTGAATATGGGCTAATTCCTATTAATTTAAACCTCCAAGAAAGTTAATGTTGTGCCATTTACAGAAATATCATTGTACCAGGCATTGGAAGAGGGGAGGTACAAGGTGGCCTCTGTGGGAAGAGGCCGGGGCTGCCCCATGCCAGACACAGCCGGTTCCAGCCGGTCCCAGCCGGCTCCAAGGGCCCCACCGCAGGACACAGCTGAGCCCCTCAGCCAAGCTGGGGGTGCCTGGGGGAAAAGAGGTTTCCGAAAGGGCACAAGGCGGCAGAGGCAGAGGAGGAGGAAGCCAAGGAGGGAGCAGCGGCAGAGGGACCCCGAGGCCGGAGGAGGAGGAGGGCAGGAGGTGCTGCAGGCCCGCAGCAGGGATCCCCTGCAGCCCTGGAGAGACCCCGCTGGAGCAGAGACCCACCCTGCAGCCCGGGGAGGGCCCCAGGCCGCAGCAGGGGGATATTTCCTGCAGGAGCTGCGGCCGTGGAGAGCCCGGGCGGGAGCAGGTTGTCCCTGAAGGACTGCAGCCCGGGGCAGGGCCCGCGCTGGAGCAGGAGACGGGTGAGGAGGGAGGAGCGGCCGGGAGGGGCTGGGATGGACTGACCGAACCCCCATCCCCACCCCTGTGTCCCTCAGGGAGAGAGGCGTCAGGAGTGAAGGGGTGAAGGTGGGACCGGGGCAAAGTTGGGGGGAAGGGAGACAACGTTCTTCTTTCTCGGGGGGGGGGGGCAGATGTTTTTTTAATTATTGTCTTTGTTTCTCACCATCCAACTCCATTTTATTTGGCAGAAAATTGCATTGAATTTCCCTGGGTTTGGGCTGGTTTGCCTGGCATGGTAACTTTTAAGTGATGTTCCTGTCCTTATCTTGAGCCACAAATATTTTCATCTTATTTTCTCCCCCCACGCAGTTGCAGAGTTGGGGGTGAGTGAGTGGCTGGGGAAGATCTGACAGCTGACCAAAGTGAACCCACCAGGGTCATCATCTCTAGTAAGACTGAGGAAAGGGAGTTCATCTGACATTAATATGATACCAGTAGGACTGACAATCATTTCCAGTGAGCACAATTGTATTGGCCTATAAAGGTATCCTGCAAATCATCCTTAGATCACAGGGAAAGAAAAAGAAAAGGATAAAACATATTCATTAATTATGATTTAGTCTCTTTATTTTTAAAAGTATATTTCTGTTAAAAATATTCCCAAACAAATATTGTTCTCCAATAGACTTTACCACTCAACCATGCTCTGACTTCCTTTTGTCTTCTTTCCAAAAGGACATCAGTCTCATTCTTCTGTTTCTCAACAAGAAAAACAAACAAGGAAACAGACACCGAAAATCCATTTCTAGGAAAAAAGTCTGTTATTTTTCTTCAGAAGTCTTTTCAGAAATGCTTTGTTGTATGAAATCATTTGCAAAATAGTGAGAGGTCATGTAATTGGAGACCGTGTAATGAGTTTTACACAAACAAGGCATCTTCAGATTAGCATGAAATCTTCAAGTATTTTTGTCTTGATTCTTTCCCCTTTTTCAGCACCTCTCCCCCTCCTCCCCCCTGCACAAGTAGATCATCTCTAAAATTGTTGTTGTATCAACTAAAGACAGGTATGTTTTCTTTTTTTAGCTGGGAAATATTTAAAAGCTGATAAAAATAATCCTTGTCCAACATCTGCAATCATTTCCAGAGTTTTGATATGAATAATATATATAAATCTGCAGTCTCTGTTCTTTATATTCTAGATCTCATCATGGCTGATGTGATCTCATCATCTATACCATATCTATAAGACTGTCATACAGATATATGATTTTTAAAGTAGGTTGGGGAGTGTGCAGGAGGAGAGGTTTGTAACAGGCAGTGACATCCTAATATTAAAGAAGTCATAGAATGTTTTCTTTTATAGCTGTAATTTAACATTTTTTTTTTTATATAGGCCATTTTTCCCCTGCTATTTGTAGCATGCTTTTCCTTTGCAAACAGACTTAGACAGGCTTTACTTAAGGAAATTTGACAGCCTAAGATATGCCAGAGGCAGGCATCACTATTAGAAAGAGCATCATTTTGGAAATTTGAATATATTAGACAAGCCAGAGTAGGCAAAAAAGCAAATATGCAAAGCTGGAGTGGGGAGAGAGGGCCGGGATGCAGTGTGGGAGATGGCCTTAGAAACATTAGGGGAAGGGAAGAGCAGGATGATCTCACAGCTATGTGCTAGCTCATCTTCTCTCCCATTAATCATTAACACCGTGGCATGTGTCTTAAAATCAGACTGCTGTTGTCTTGTCTTCAGAACCCATACAGTCTCCTGTCTTTCTATTATTACTCACCCCTTTTTCAGCTCACACTTTCCTTCCAGCATGTTTTGTCAGTCACAGATCTGACTGCAACAGCAACTGGATGTGAGGAGTGAGATCTGGGCAGAGGAGCTATAAAAATCATGTGTTTATCTCAAGAAATTAGTTTGACTCAAGAAATTAAGAGCACCCAAGATGACTGTAAACAAAATGTAGGACTTGGCAGATGTCGTAGCTACACTCATTGAGCTTGCTGCCTGTTGGTACAGAGAAGGTGGCTCAGAAACAGTCAGAAGCAGTGATCATCCAGTTCTTCTTAAGGAAGAGGACCCCTCCAGTTGCTGTATTTGCATCCCCACTTCTTGTGTCACTATCTTTCAGCACACTCCATTCTCCCAGCCCCAGTTTCAGATGTTACCCTTTTCCACAGCTGGCACTTAAGAAAAATTCAGCACTATAAGTAACTGCATAACCTTATTCAAGCTCTGATTTTGTTTTGGTTTTTTTTCATCATTTCACTCCCTAAAAGCCAGTTGGCTATGTATATACGAATAAATTAAAAAAGTAATATTCTTATCAAATAAATATTCTCCAAGCCAGCTGGATGATTTGTATTGACTAAGTATGCTCCACATTCTTGATAGAATATATATAAAAAGAAGGCAATAAAAATAAAAAATGACATGCAGTACTTAACCTTGTATTACTTTTCAATTATCTAAGGCTAGAGTGTGATTAACTGTGAGAAATACAATAGTTTTGGGTTTTTTTAAATAGATGCATTTTTGATCTCCACCAAACACAGCTCTTCATTATGCAAATAAGCACTGTGGGTCTTTGTTGTTGTTTTGTGTTTGTTTATATTCCAGTTAAATTAAAGAATATTTTGGCAGGAGCTTCATGTCTTCTAGCAGTCATATGCTCTTGATTAATCACATGTAATGGCCAAACAGCGTGTGGGATGAAGTAATTTCATACCAGTCACTACCCATTATTTAAGAACACTTTGACACACTGCCTTTTCTGTCCCATCAGAGACCACAGGGTGAGAGAGGGAAAGTTCATTCTGATATGTGTTACAGTAACTGGTGGAAATCACTGGCAAATAGAGCAGGACCATAGAAATAAAACATTAGCAGATAAGCTTGTATTTCCTCTTCGTTACAAGCAATGGGGACTCATGAAGCTATATCAGTAAAACATCTGGTTTTGAATGAATTATCATTCCTTCTTTCATGGCAGTGTAAAGGATTCCCCTCCTGCGCCAACCAGGCGCAGGATTCAGGTTTATCAGTTGCTTTCAGTGCTGGAAATGCTTAGCCTAAAAACCTGAGGTACTTTGTCATCTCCATAAGGCTCTGATCTCCAGGCACAGCCCCACAGCCTGCAATCCTCACAACCTCCTGCCCCACACAGTTGCCTCAGTGTCGCACAGATACACAAATCTCAGGTTCCCATATGACTTTGTCATCCAACAGGGAATTATAACCCTTCCAATCTTGTGGTCAAATACCTTTCATGCCCTGCCTTCCCCACCATCTCACAATTTGCTGGGCATGTTAAAGAGTACCAGGTCAAGGGATACAGGATCTCGCCATTTCACCCGTAAACTGTTTATGGCTTCGTTTCCTCCTTGGGTAGGTCCCATTTCATGATGTTTGGGACCACGCATTTCACCAGGGGAGTGATCTGGCATAGAGAGAAAGGGGATAGGACAAGATGACATGGCACACACACAAAGGATTGGTAACAGGGATGCAAGTGGAAAGAAAAAAATAAGGAACATGTGGTTCGGTTGGCACTCAGGACACCTATCAGAATAATGTATATGTGCCCATTTCCAGCCATTTCAGGGCTAGATGCTATTGAGTTATCAATAAATACACATTCTCACTGTGAGGTGGTTCTTGAGAAAAAACTGAAAGCAACAGGTGATGTGGGTGAGGCTTCCTTTGGCAGCATGCCATGGAAAAGCTAACATAGCAGGCACCATGCGTCCTGGTAGGCCTGAAGGAGATGGCTAGGTAGGACTTTGCTCAGCTTCCCACCTCAGCTTAAGAAGGGATAAGAGAAAGGAGGTAAATAATCATTAGCTCTGATGTAGCCAACTAATAACTTTTACTTGATACTAGGAGCATGAAGGCATCTGGGAAAGAGTGAACTTCACGAAGGATCCCTTCCTTTGTTCAGTGATGAAGATAATGGTACCTTCCAGTCCTAAGTGACCAGCCAATCCATCTGAATTGACAGTGTTTGTATGTATGTATATATATTTTTATGTATATATACACACATGTATATACACATATATACATCTGTATATATACATATATACATATGTTTTAAACTGGTTGGAGAAGGCAGGAATAATTTTTACAGGAAATGTTTATTGACTTCATGTGTATATTCTATGAAATTAATTTGTTGACTTCATGGCTGTGTCCCAAAGAATAAGCATGGGAACATGTGTTCCTTATTTTCACCGCTACAAACTTTGAACAAAAAGTTCGCTTGATTGCTGGCTAGATTTTGGTATTAAATCCTAAATGAACTATTAACCTCTCAGCTTTCACAGGAGTTGCTGGAATTGATGGGACCAGTTTCCCACCCACAGATCATGAGTAATTTGTATCAAAAAGGAACATATTTAAGGAGAGCTTGAGTGGAACTAGCAGTGATGTGTCTGGCATTTTGTAATCCTGCCATTGGCTAAACCCTCTGACGATGTATCACAAGTTTAATCACATTAAAGCAGAAAGCAGAAAATGTCAGAAAATCCTGAGATGGCTTAGCTGACGAATGGCAGACAGCTGGGGAAAAGGAGAGGGGATTTCACTTTTCAGTGATTTACCATCATTGTATGAACAAGAAATTCTCACAAAATTTGCCCTCATCACCTGTAATAAACCCAATGTATGGAGAATGAGTTCTGTAGATGAAACAGATATCAGGATGGAGAATCTGATCATTCATTTTCCTGCTTCACACAAACTGACTTCTGAGAAGCCAAACTAAGTGCAAAGGCAACACTCATTGTAAAGAAACACCGAAGTTTCAAATTTCCTGAGGAAGAATTATATTTCCTACACTTCTCCTGCCCACATTACACCTCACAGAGAATAAAAAAGGAATTAAGAGTGAAAGAAACTCAGAAGGACTCTGCACACATTCTTGTAAATGAATGCATTTTGGAAATGCCTACTTTTTGATTCAACACAATACAGTTGAAAGTCAATACAATAAATGCTTTCCAGAGTATACTTACAGCTGTCTTCCATGTGCTGCCGGGTAATTGCTGCTAAGGTTGACAGCAGCAAAATTGTTGCACTCAATCAAACCCAGATGGTATCTTATCTCCATTTGTCTCTGGTGTTGCATGCTCCTTCACCACAATATTTTGAAGAACCCGTTAATGCCACCTAAAGCAGGTGTTGCACATATGACCTGCACTAAAACGTAATAGGGGAGGTGGACCTGTTTAAAAGGTATAGCAGTTTCAGGGAGCAATTATTAATGGTGAAGTTCTGTGGGGACCCAATGCTGACATCCTATTATTTCTGGTAAAAATTGTCAATGAGGCAATGTTTGACAAATGTTTAAGACCAAGATGGATCACTTGGAATAAGAGTGAAGCCATATACCATGTTGCAGAATACTTGCACATTTGCAAGCTGATGAACAAGATCTTGGAATAAAGTATTAGAAATAACTTATAAATTATGGAAGTAGCTAGCTGAATAAAGATTTCAAATTGTTGTTGTAGCAAAGGGGACTGACTTGAACCTGGAATACATTAACTGAAAAGCATCAAGTAGGAGTAGAGAAATAGTAGTGAGATCATTCTGGAATTGATTTAATGTCTGCATATGAAAAAAATGGCCAATCACAAAAGGCTTAAAAATAACTGTGACATTTCATTGATGTTTAAGAAACTTGAGTTATAGGCAAATACTTCCAAAGCCTGATCTCTACGCTTCACCCATGAACAGAACACAATGAAGTGAACATTTACGAAGTGAAATAAATGGGTGGGTGGATGAGCTGGAAGCTGAAATTACATGGGCTAGAAGCAAGACACTTTCTTTTTACAAGGGAAAAGATTATGTTAGGGCAAGGAGGATTTCCCTGACTTGAAGTCTTTAAATCAAGATAGGATTTTTTTTTCCCATTTTAAATATGTATTTTATTTTAAATAGACATTATAGACTCAGTGGAGAAATTACTATTTCATATCATCTGTGTTATACAAAGATGAAAATGGAGGGTTACAGCAGTTCATTCTTGACTTAATACATAGACCTGTATGAAATTAGGGGCCACTCAGTAGCTAGGCTTTGGCCAGCTGATGTAATTCTGTTCAGCGTCAGTGACCCAGACTCCTGCTGCTCACTGGCGAGCTGGTTACACTAACTCGCCCTTTTGAAGCCGCGGTTCCCAGCAATTCCTCATTTCTATCACCTGAATAAAAACTGTGCTTGAGCCAGCAGAATAGATGCAAGGAAAGCTTTTTAATGTTTTTTGAATGCTGTGGGAGGAGGCTGCAGAGCTTCCCTCACCACCACCATGGCACAACTGTTTTGCGCAGTCATTTTATAGCAGTGATAAATCTACTTGTGGTAAGTATTAGTTGCCATCCTTAGACTATATCTAGTCCCCATGGCCAGGTGAGCACCCTAATCCCAGATCTGAGTGCATGCTCCAGCCACCTTTTTTCTTCCAAACACAACATTCACACAGATCCTCCTGTGCCTTGGTTTCCGTTGGGAAGGAAACCCAAATACATGTCTCGTACAGGGGACAGACCTCCTTTTACTTTCTGTTCCTCCTTTTTTGCATCATCATGTACAATAAATGGGGAACAGGAGTCCAGAAAAAAAGGTAGAATCAGGTCATTCTGGATTCAGTCCTGACCAGATGAAGTAGGTTTCCTTCCAAGAAGAAAACAAGCATCTGCTGGCGGTTGACACACCATACCAAGAGTCAGCACTCAAACCCCAGCCTTGACACCATCTTCTGTCCCTGTGTCACTGCATCAACATGACTACAGCATTTAACCTGTTTGCTCCACTTCCATCTACTGAACCTTCCGCATAGATTTTTTTTTTTGGGAGGCAGCTTTATGTGTAAAAAATAGCAATGCAACAAACCTTGTCTCAAGCACACAGTTCTGTAAAATCCAGTATTTGGATATTGGATTATCAGTGATGTTTCCGTACCTAGCAGAGAAGGAAGAAAGACCTATGGAGAAGACAAGCATCCTCTCATCTCCATGAGGCTCACAGCGGAGAGCTTGCCAGAAGGCCCTATTACTGCCAGCTCTCAACAGGGAGAAACAGCCTCTTGCATCCCTAGTAGAGAAAGCCTGGAGTCTCTGAGAGCATGAATAGGAGGGGGGATCTGGTTTTATTTTATCACGCAGTCCTGACTGAACACAGGTCTTTAGTTGTCCTGAAGTGGAAAAGTAGGAAAAGATTCTTTCCACTTCTCATGCTCAGTTATAAAAAGTGAAAATAGGAAGGAAAGAAAAACCCACCAAGGAAATAGCATCTAAAAATCCAAGTTTATAAAACATTCCATGATAACAGCTCTCAGTAGAGGCTATACTGCCTCTGCTTACCCAGCACCATATTCTTCTTCTGTGGCTCAAAAAATTTAGGAAAACCAGACTTTTCCTATCAAAGCTGGGATTTTTTTTCCTCCAGCGCAACGCCAGCAGCAAACTGCTGGATGAGTACCTGAGAAAGGAAGTTCCAGCTTATTGAAACTACTTATAATAAACACTTGAGTGATTCCTGGAATAGCAGAAAGCTGAGCGCATGAATGTTTTGGCCCACATAAGTGTAAGGCAGATGTTAACCTCACACCTCCATCTATTTGAATAATATATATTGTACAATATCCAATTTGGCTACCCTCAGTCTCTCATTCAAGCTGCTGCTGCTGTTCACTCAGACAGCCATTCAGCACTAATGACACTGCTTTAAATCAGAGCCCGCTCTTAAAAGGCAGCATGCCTGCATCAGCATCTCTTTGGTGAATAGTTTTGAGGTGAATTTGGGAGTCAGAGCAGAGTGTTTCTTTGAGTTTACTGAAGTAGAGCTTGTTCCTGCTTCTGCTACGTAATTGGTGCAGAATTTGTTACTAATTTTGAGGGAAAATAGCTAGATCTTAAGTATTTTACTGAATTCTTAAAAAGAGACATTTGGAAAAAAAACCAAGCAAACAAAAAAACAACCCTGAAACCAGGAAAAGTTGGCTATGCTCAATTACTTGCATAACAAAGTCATCTTAAAACAACCCCTCCTATCACAAAAGGGATCATATATTATACCCTGAGGGGAAGAAAAAGGAAAAAAACCCAAATAACAACAACAACAACAAAACCCCCACTTAATATTTTCATATTGTTTGAATTAAGAAATAATAATTGCTGCTAGGAACCTCCCTGAAATCAGTAAAGCAATGCAAGGCGTCAGAAGCTGAACAACACAAGAAAAGGTATACGAATTTGGCACAGAGACCTAGTATGCTGGGAATATTCAAGGTCACAAAGTTTTAAAATCACCATGAAGAGAAGAGGTAGTTCATTACCTGACTGTTTTACAAATTCAGCCACCTGAATAAGGATTCATCTGGCAGCTGCTGCTCTCAACAGAAGTAAGAATTAATATGGAAAGCACATGTGACAACACTGTTGCCTTATGCGGCATCAATGGAGAATCTAAAACTAAAGACTCAAATCTCTCCTGTTTAATTGAGGACCTAAGTGTTTTGCTTTTCCGTTACTGTAATTGCTGTTGTCTTTTTGTTCTAGAGAAACACAGCGGAAAAAGACGTTTATGAAATATGGCAAAATTCACCCTTTTCAAAGTAATAACGAGAGAAATTTATAGGTAATGAAAGAAAAATGTCCTTCACACCATTTAAAGCTATAGAAGCTGATACATGTTAAGGAGTAAATCTGTGTCTCCTGAGTCTTGGCCCTGTGCTTTGACCACATGAGCAAACAGCTCTGAGATGAAATTCTAAAGCCGTGATGAATAATATTACATGAGGTTCATAAAAGTGTCCAAATAATGAAACAATGTGAATGGTCCTGCAAATTTCCTTATGGAAAATGCTCAGTAATATGAATTCCTTCTGAAAAGACAGTTCATTATTAGGTGGACAAGATGCATCCAGGGATATATAGAACTGTCACTCTTCATTTTCCATGTGCTGCCTGAAGATTAGGATGGTGAATACATTATGCAGAAAGATAAAAAGATATACAGAAAAATGATGAACCAAAGTTTTAACTGGTATAAACCAATGCAAACCTTTTGGAACCAGAGGTTTAAAACTTACTACCTCTTGCTGTAGATATATTTTCATTCTGAATTTAATTTTATTCTTACATGCAATTTTAGTTCCACAGCTGTAGGCATCTCATGAGCAATATGATATGTAATTTATTGGGACAGACAAGACCTGATCCAAATATTTGCAGTAAATAACCAGATTAGTTACTCATTGGGAGCAGGTTACAGATATTTTAATTTCTTCCTGTAAAGAATATATGTCAACTTGTTAGACAGAGTTAAGAATAACATCCTTTCTACACAGGTTAAACATTTCATCCTGTAGAAGCTAAGCTGTTCAAAATTAGGCTTTGAGAAAAAATATGAAAAATATTGTTAAAATGAACATTTTTTTTTAATACCTTGATGGTAAATTTCATTTGTATCTCCTTTAAGCTTTTTTTTTTTTCCCCACTCTTTTCTTAAGGGATTCACAATCTGTTCTGCTGACTTTCATCCTGTTACAGAGAAATGACATTTATTATCTCACCGATAAAATGTGAGATGGTACTTTATTATTGGTCATGAATAAATTTGGAATGGAAATCAGAAATTTTCTAACTATCACAGCTGTGAGGTCCTAAAGAGCTTTCCAGCAGGACAGGTGAGAATAAAAAGCTCTCTTGAATCTTAAAATGGACATTTATCAATGCAGTGAAAGGATTAGATATTATGGTTGTTTGTGATAGCATTGAGACTGGTTTTGGTGATCCACGAGATTTCTTTTAGGTCTCTGTTCTGTTAGAGTCACCTAAAACATTTTAATTTTATATGTTTAAAATATATCTAGAAGTCATAGGAACTATTTTCCTTACATATATTCTCATTTTTAACTGACAAAATGCAAAAACATTACTGAGCATTTTTGATCTCTATATTAAATGGAACCTTTATATTTTAATATTGTTATGTAATGTTATTTTTTAATCTTCTCCAAAAGCATTTAATAACTATTTTAACCACATTTTCTTTATTTATGGAGATGATTTACTTACTGTTGTTGCCTTGAATATAAGTTTTAGCAATTCAGTACTTATTTGTATCTCTATCTTACTATTCCTTCAGTACAATTTATTGGGGAAGCAAAACATGTTCCAGTGAAGCCATAAATAGCTATAAAGTAAAATGTAAGCATACAAATTTTCTAGGAAAATAGTTTTATATATATTATCCTTCCTTTTTTTTTTTTTTTTCTGTGGGCCAGTATTATAAGGATAATTTGAATTTCTGTGTCCTGAACAAACATGTAGGGCAACCTCTTGAAGCAGCTTAGACTTTTTACAAGTGATTAAGAGGTCATTGAACAGGTATATTTAAGGATTTTTATTCCAGTCTCTTGCACTGCTGAAAATTGCTGAACTTAGTGAAATCTATTTAGTCAGATTCAGCATATTATTGTACTGGACTAATATTAAGCATTTTATCACCTCTAGATTGTGCATAGCAAACAGCTGACTCTTTAAAGTGGTACTTAAACTCATTAGGAAATCATAGAAAATAAGTAGATTTTTGTCCCTCTGCCTGACTAAGGAGAGACCTACTGTCTCTACAGTATTCTGTATACAAATTTCTTTTAATTAAAACCTTCCAACCACAGAGAAAGCCTGCAACCATTATAGGCAATACTCTCCTGTGTTCCCACTGATAGAATATCTTCTCCTATCTGTGGTAGATACAGGAACTGATTTCTTCGCCCTCTATTTCTCAGTGGTGTTTTTACTCCGTGAAGATTTCTCCTATTTACTTTAACTTACTTACTTATTTTCTTACAATGGATTATGAATTTTTGACCACTCTTGTTGTTCTTATTCCTTATTTGTCCAGCCAGTAAACATTTTTCTTCAGCTGTGATATCTCAATCTAAACAGAGGATTCTGGCTGCCATGTGGGACAGAAGACTTGCTTTGTGTTTTTAAGATAGCACATCTGCTTGTACACCTCCACATATTTTCGCTTTTCTCTTATGATATGGTTGACTACTTCTGGGCTTCTGAGTCATCATTAACACCTCACACACACGCTCCCCACCTCCTCAAAAAGGGTCTATGGCAAGGGTAGCTATGTATGATTTGTCCCGTGATTTTTTCTGTTGGCTGTTCTTTTAAATTTGTTTCAATTTTTTTCATACTCTTGCTCCTGTTTCCAGCACAGGAAAAACATGTCACTCTCTCACACTGTAGCTTTACTTTTATTCTTCTTCTACATCCTTCTTTGAATAAAAAAAACACAACCATACAGCATACTGGACTCCAGCGTACACAGTCAGAACTAAATGTATCATTAAACTATTTTAAAATAAAATTAAAAAATCAGACAAATGAGCATATCCAATAAATAACTATTTCAATATTTCACTGCTTTGATATTTCAAAATGTAATTTCTAGGAAAACAAGCTTTCTTGGGGAAAATTGAATTCCAACCTGTTTCTCAGTCCCAGTTTTCATGGGAGAAATCTTTACAATCATATATAAGTTTGGATATGAAGTTCAGAAGAGAATCTGATACTCTGATGAGTTTAAACAGATCTCTCAACATCGCAGAAACTGGAAAGCAAGCACTTGCCACCTTGTCACTGCATGGAGTCACAAAGAGCTGCAAAAGCATTATAATGACCTCAGGATATAAAAACACATGCAACAAGTTTATTATAAAGTAATCATGAATACATTCATATATTCAGCTGAATATTTTAGGGATCTTTTTAGAGCATGATCAGCAATCTGGTATTCAAAGTCTGACTCCTGTTTTGAGATACGGTTCTGCCATTTTCATTGCCAGCCACATATCCCTGACTGTATTTTTGTATCAAATTGCCATTTTTTCCCCAGGGCAACTGCTGCATGAACACAGAACATGACAGCATAGCTTAGCTCAAACTTGGGAACTTGTTGGCAGGAAAGAAAGCTACCTATAGTTGAAGGGAAAACAATTCCAAATTTCTCATATATGACAGATACAACTTTTTATAACTAATCTCATATGTACATCAGAATATTTATATTAAATTATATTAAAATATTTTAATTTAAAACAGTTTAAGAGTCTTTTCTCCAGACTCTGAGTAGTTGCTTAAGGTGATGCAGTCAAATATGAGTTTTAACACTTCCGCTGAGCAGCACCGTTAAGCAACAACGTTAAGATCTCATTCATTGGTCAGTAGCTTTCCCCAGAAATAGGTCAAATATTTCAGCGTACGATGAAAGAGAATCAAAACCTTTACAGAGAAGCCATTGATTTACACCCCTACCTCTCTCTGTGTGTAAATACACATACATCTGCCCATGTATATATATATATGGTATGTTTAAATACTACTAGTCTTCTCTCTCTCCATTACATGTGTAAATGATCTAATGAAAGCATTTACACTGAAAAGATTTGTGGCAGTGAGCTGTGGGATAGATGTTGCATTTGTATAACCTATGTAAATATTGGAACATAATTTATTGGGATTTTTTTTCTGTTCCACAACAAAATAAGATACCAAAGCTTGAACCCTTCCATTCCTTAGACACCCAATCTCTCAAAAGTGAAGTTTTGACCCAGACAGTAGAGATTAAGAATTTACAGGTAGCTAACGCTGCTGGTAATGTTTTCAGAGATGGAGAACAGTCCACCACCCATCACTATAGTTAGTTTGAAGAACTAACTAGTGTAAAATCTTTTACAGGGTGAGTAAGACGGTAAAGCCATCTTGTTTATTGCTGCTTCTAAATATTTTTAGATAAGGAATATCACAAGCTCCACTGTGAAAAACAATTGACATTATGAACTGGATAGATCTTGTCAAAGCAGCTTATGAAGTCAGGGCTATGGTCACACTCCCCTCACAGGTATGAAAACGCTTGACCTGATGGTGACCATGTCTGGTAGGTTAACCCTGGCTGGCTACCAGGTGCCCACGAAGCCACTTTCTCACTCTGCTGCTACACAGTGTATTTTACTCTTTATTAAATATGTTACCACAGAGGTATCACCAGCATCGCTGAGGGGCTCGGCTTTGGCCAGCGGCAGGTCTGTCTTGGAGCCAACTGGATCTGGCTCTGTCCGAGATGGGGGCAGCTCCTTGTCTCTTCTCACAGAATCCACCCCTGCAGCCCCTCCACTACCAAAACCTTGCCATGTAAACCCAGTACACCATGCCAAATGAAACAAGAATTGACCCTTGCCAAACAGATTTGTGAGTTGAGTCTGAAAGCAGTTATGACTAAGTGACCCTATATCTAACATAATGAGGCCCAAGTTGTAATATAAAGTCCTACTATCTCAAGTCAGCAAATATCTCTGCAATGTGCTCCAGTCCACTGGAGACATCCTCGGTAGAGGCCTTGGGTAGCTATCAAAGTGTGAAAAGGGTAACCATGCAGAACATATCTACATAGTATAATGCATTATTTAGTAGAAATGGATACAAAAGTCACAAATAGCTGGAAAGAAAATAGCTATGGATGAAAAACCAGGCTATAGCTCCCTGGTAATGTGACTATGCTATAGGAACAGTTTGAGTATCTCTTTGTACCACTGGATTGTGCAGAAGGTCCTGCTGGGATATGCTTAGATCAGAGAAAGTAAATGGGACACAAAATCATTTTTTTCCATCCTCCAGAATTATCTTCCGTGTGCAGTGATCTGTTCTCAGTCCCATAAAGATGGCAGAGGTTTAGTCAGCCTTTGCTGTTATAAGAAGGGTGGGCTGAAATCTTCCCCATTCCTCACCCCTCTCAGTAAGACTGTACAGCAGGGGGTCCTCTTACTCCATCTTCAGTCTTCAAAAACAGCAACAAAAGGCGATTAGGAAAAATGCTAGGAAATACCAAAAACAAACATAAAAAACTCTGTATTGACTTGGCTTTTTGCACAAATTAGTTTTCTTTCATCTGCTTGAGTATAATAAACTGACGTTTGCTATTTTTGTTAGCACTGTTTGCACCAAAAAGGTATGCAGGATGTGTAATATAGATGAACTCTTAATCTCTTAAGCAACCTCACAGGTCAGCCTCTGGACTATATCAGGGTAGCTCCTTTGACATCCCACAATTTATTCTGGTTTCAATCAGATGCACAACATGGTCCTTAATTTGAATTTTTTCAGACTTTCAAATACTTTGTCTTTCAACCTTTATGATTCACTTATGCCTCTTTTTATTTCACACCTGATAAAAAACAGTGTCTACCATCAGGTATATGCACTCAGTATGCCTTCTATCTCATCTGCATTTGATATATGTATATGTGTCTATGGGTAGTAGCAGGTTTACCTGCCCGAGATACTGAATCAGAAGGTGATACACACAGCAAGAACAATGTGATGTTTTCAGTTGTTATCATAAGTCAAACCTTGGATACAAGATTACTTCCCCTGATTTCCATAATATGGATATGCCTCACACATGGGCTCAAAGTGAAGAAAAAGGATGTTTCATTTTACAAGATGTTTCATTTACAGCATGCAGGCTCTCGTTCCTGTATTTTCACGTGACTAGAATCTCCGTATCTCCCAGCTCAGTTTCACCAAGTGCTGTAATTCTCATGTGAAGGCTTGGAAGCTAGGGCACATGAGACAACCAATGAGAAAGAAAGGGTTAAATTATCTCATGGAGATATATAGCAGTCAATGAAATCGCACAAGAAGGAAGAAATCTTGCCCTTATGGGGGGCAGAGGGGGCACAGTCTGGAATGAGAATAAGCCATGTGTAAGCCAGGCTTATGAAGCAGTTGCATTGCCCTTCAACTCTTTGAAGAGGTTTTGTGTTCATCGGTGGGTGAATTTCATCTGGAGAAACAAGGTCCATTTAATTTACTACAAATCCTGTGCAAACCACTGATTTGCATGCTTAATTTTGCATTGCTAATTCTTCAAAATGTCGAACTTTCTTAAATGCAGGTGATAGAAAAATCTGCCTCGAGGGTGGTTCAGCACACAGAGGACAGGTATGTTAATACCTCATTCCACTTAACATGGGAATGGGGTATGCTTGGGGTTTATATGACAAACATGACTTCTGCTGACTTTCTGCTTAGAGGGCGATCTGGTCTAACGATGCCGAATGAAAGGTAACTCTTGCAGAGGAAAATAGGAACTTACAGGTGGCGGGAGGGAGGGAAAGTTTTCATTATAAGAATGAAAACTTGAAACCATCCAATAACTTTATGAGACTGCTCATGCCTAGAGGGCTTATCTCTGCTAACTTTATCCATCTAAAAGTTCAGTGTCTGTATGGAGAGAACTATAGCCAGTTGAAGAGGCAGCCCTAGAGGATGATAGATCCCATGTTGAGATATACTTCTGATATGGGTGGGATATATATGACTGCTTGGGTGCTCCTTTTTTCTCATTTGTTAGAGGATTACTGAAGTGACTGGGTAAGTAACTTCCTTGTTCTATATATGCTGCTTAATAGGGATTGTTCTCTGGCTCTGAGGCAAATTTGCACTGACAAGTCATGTCTATACTGCATAGTATTTGGCACTGTGTCTCCTCTGGAGCCCCTTGTTGCCTCTTTGGAGTCATAAAGAAACATAATTTGTGTGTGTGTGGTTTTTTTCCAGTTCAAACTATCATAAATAATGTGATGGCTGTATAGCAACCTCTCACAGTGGTGTTTTCACACCACAAATCTGAAAGTGTGTGTTACAGGCCCTTGGGCATGGCAGATGGTCGTGTTTGAGAGTGCACATCCTGATGGAACAGTGTTAGATGGCTTTGTAGGGTGTAAAGAGCCAAACCTGGTGCATTATTGTCTGAACGGCCTGTTGGGACTTGTCTCTGGTGCATGCTAGCTTCTGAACCAACTGGGCATTGTTCAAGAAAGTGTTAGTTGGCTCATGATGATCATTTCAGGATAAGCACAGTCCAGAGCCTGAGCCCACACCCTGGTCCTGTTTTATTTACCAATATACATGCAGCCCCAGATGGCTGAAGTTAAGTGAGATGAGCAATTCAGACTGATAACAACAGTCAAGAGCTTAATTGCTTACCAGCCATACCCGAAAATGAAAAGCAAACACTCACACTCCTTCCCTTGTGTTTATTTCTGGAGAAATGCAGAACAAAAATGTACAAAAGCTCACTCACATCAGTGAAAAACTTCAAAGGTTTAATTTGATTTTCAACTTTAATTTCCAATTTTAAAATCTTGTAAGACTGGTTATTTTTCTAAATTAAAGTTTTTTTAACTGGTGTTAAATGAAACGGTATTTTTTTTTTACTATTTTTATTTCTTTAGACAAAAGTATTTACTAAGGTTTATTCAAAGTCAAACTCAAATTTTTATGAGTGAGATTAAATTAGAGTTTAAAAGTTTGATTTCATTTCCTAAACTTATGTCTCTTGTACCAGTTTCGACACTTTAAAGTATCAGAGCTATCTGCATGGAGCTTGTAAATAAGACACAAGACTTATAGGAAAGGAAAGGTATTTTAGAAGGCAAGTGGGATAACTACAGCATCTCATACAGCACTAAATGCCTTTGTTTAGGCAACAGAATTGAGCACGTGATGTCTACAGTATTGATATCTGCAGTTTTACTGTTGACACAGATTGGCAGTATACTTCATGAAGAACTATAGACCACAGATTTTATATACAGATTGACCAAACATAGGATCTACTTTAGATGACGCACATCCTAAGCTTTGCTAACTATATTGAACTAGCTCTCCAATGAGTTTGGTGGGATGCCAGGCAACTAGCTCAGCTACAGACATTTAGACTGTAGAGATACATTTTGCTATATAGATCTAGCCTCACTCAGTATTCAATTAGCAGATAAAGAGGGGAAACAAAAAATGTAATAAACACAGTATTTTGATCAATGTTCCTTTTATTTCTGAGAATACCAGTGGTTTTCTTGAGTTCCTACTGGGCTAGGCTAAACAGTATTCCTCTATGACCATAACTGTCTTATTGTGGAAGGCATCTGGTGACTGATTTTGCTGTGGGAGAGGCAGGTCAGTGCTATGCCTGAGTTATCCAATCCTTACTGATCAATGTGCCTTTAAGGTAAGTTTACCCAAGAGAAATGCATAGAGAAAACCTGTCTCAGAAGGAAATTTCCCCTGACTCATTTTGGTCTTGCCAGATGTACTTGACTGACAACTTCAAACTTAAGGTGACAAAAGCACTATATTTATTTCATTGAGAAATATTGTGAAGGTATTTCCATCTGTGTTTGATACGTGGGATCTCAGCTACTAGAATGCCTTACAATTGATTCTGGCTCTGTTTGGAGACTTTACACCTAATCCCAACACTTGGGTAAGGTAAATGGAAAATAATGACAAATCTCAGGAAAGGGATTCAGATGCTGCTGGTTTGGGGTTTTTGCCTTTGAAGTATTTCTAGTTGGTTTGATTTTCAGCAGGCCACTCAGGACCTCAGGTAATTAAGAAATACGCAGCCATTAATGTTTCAATTCTGTTGAGCTTCCTCAGAGATGTGGTTTCCTGGTTAAGTCAGCTGCTACACTCTCACACTCTCAAATAAAGGAAAATGTCAGTCTCAAAATATGTCCTTACTGTTTTCCCGTGGTTTTAGAAGAAAAACATTTACAGTTTAAGATGGTGCTGATGCAGATGATCGAGTGGTTATCACTGCTTCAGTTTCCTCAAGTCCCTGTTTTTTAATAGCAGTAGTGTGTTTTTCCCAATTTGCTCCAGCTCTGAGCAGCGATAAACAGAGCTCTGTTTACTAACACAAAGCATTTCATTTCTTCACGGTGTCATGAATACACAACAAACACAGAACATTACACAACTGGTGACACTTAAATGTAAGTCAATTATGCAGGTTTAATGTATTATACACATAGCATCTGTACATACAACAGCATGGGAGTAAAAAGCACTTAAATAATTAAGTTAATGAGAAAGTACTGGGTAATTAAAGGGCACAGAGGAGTACAAATGGAGTTTGTTTAGTGAGAGGGTTTATAGATTTGTGAAACAGGAGGGGATGGTATTTTGTAGCAAAGCTATGGTCTACCTCTCAGCTCACAAGTAGATGGTTGATGAGAACTTTCTTATCCCAGTCTTGCTTTCTGGAATTGCTTTCAAGTCTTTTTATGGATTTGATTATGATGTTACACTACAGTGGCATTCTCCCTGGTTTGTACTAGAACCAAGGACAAAAAGAACCACAAAAGCAATTTGTGATGGAAGAAAAATCACCTAAAGTTCATTACAAAGTGGCAAGAATGTGGATGGAAAAAAATTTCCTGGAAACTAGTACCCCCCTGATGCATTTATGACCATAAAACTGTGAGTATTTATGTTTCTTATAATATAACCATCAATAAAATAGTCGATAATGTTGCTATAAAAATGTAGGGATCTGCTCGGCAAAGTAAGTATAAGAATGGAATGGAATGGAATGGAATAGAATAGAATAGAATACAATAGACTATTTCAGTTGGAAGGGGCCTACAACAATCATCTAGTCCAACTGCCTGACCAATTCAGGGCTGACCAAAAGTTAAAGCATGTTATTAAGGGCATTGTCCAAATGCCTCTTAAACACTGGCAGGCGTGGGGCATCAGCCACCTCTCTAGGAAGCCTGTTCCAGTGTTTGACCACCCTCTCAGTAAAGAAATGCTTCCTAATGTCCAGTCTAAACCTCCCCTGGTGCAGCTTTGAACCATTCCCATGCATCCTATCAATGGATACCCGGGAGAAGAGCTCAGCACCTCCCTCTCCACTTCCCCTCCTCAGGAAGCTGTAGAGAGCAGTGAGGTCGCCCCTCAGCCTTCTTTTCTCCAAACTAGACAAGCCCAAAGCCCTTAGCCCCTCCTCACAGGACATTCCTTCCAGCCCTTTCACCAGCTTTGTTGCCCTCCTCTGGATGCATTCAAGGACCTTCACATCCTTCTTAAATTGTGGGGCCCAGAACTGCACACAATACTCAAGATGAGGCCGCACCAACACTGAATACAGCGGGATAATCCCCTCTTTTGACCGGTGGTTATGCTGTGTTTGAGGCACCCCAGGATGCGGTTTGCCCTCCTGGCTGCCAGGGCACGCTGCTGACTCCTGTTGAGCCTGCTGCCGACCAGCACCCCCGGGTCCCTTTCTGCAGGGCTGCTGTCAGCCACTCCTCTCCCAGTTTATACTTGTGCCCAGCATTACTCTGTCCTAGGTGCAGAGTCCAGCATTTGGACTTGTTACATTTCATCCCATTAATCATTGCCCAATGTTCCAATCTATCTAGATGCTTCTGCAAGGCCTCCTGTCCCTCAAGAGTGTCAACAGCACCTCCCAGTTTGGTATCATCAGCAAACTTACTAATGGTGCATTGAACTCCTTCATCCAGATCGTTGATAAATACATTGAACAGGACTGGCCCTAGAACTGAACCCTGAGGAACACCGCTGGTGACCAGTCACCAGCCAGATGTAGCTCCATTCACTACAGCCCTTTGAGCCCTGCTGTTCAGCCAGTTCTTCACCCAGTGCACCGTGAACCTGCATACTGCATATACGAGCCACAGCTCTGTAATCTGTGACTTCTTCCTTCTGTGAAGCCAAAAGCCTATCTTCTAATTGAAGTGTTAAACATAACTGTACCTGGCATACTGTGTTGAAGAAGTTAAACATAACTGCAACGTGGCATACTGCCCTCCATCCAGACTCACGCTGCTTTACAAACATCAAGGCAAAATTTACTTGTGGTCAGACAGCTGGTGTGAGGCCTATATACCATTTATATACTACTAAAGTCTTCATGGCACTCTTCCTGAGTGATCATAAACTTCATTAGCGCTATTTAACAAGGACAGGATCTTCTGTACAGAGAGGTTATATGACTTGCTTATATTTTAGTCAGGAGAATAAACAGAGAAACATTGCCCAGGGGCTATTTTAAAAAGTAAATGACAAAAAAATAATATTCCCCATTCCAAGGTCTTTCAGGAAACTGGTGAAGAGTTGACAAGGAGAAAGAAAAGCTAACTTTATCTCTCTTCCCTTTTTTTCCATAGTGTATAAAAAGACAGATCTCTACACTAATAGAGTTTTGTAATTTCTCCTTCTATCTTTCTAATAATCCTAGGATGGATTTCACTTGGTCGTGATTGAGTCCATTTAAGCACTTTACTACTAGTTCCATACTAATCTGATCCCTTGAGATACTCAGAAAATGACTGTCTCTTAAGGACACTGTATCATTCTTTAATGAGAAAAGAAATTAAGTCTATCACAGCTATGTCAGGATCCTTTGTTATTTGACTTACAGCTTTGCTCCAATTTAGATTACTTTAGATAAAGAAACCTGCTTTCACAGTAACCACTGTCATAACCTTGCTCAAATATGTGGTTACTTTTCCTTCAATGCTAACACAAATTCAACGAAAATAAGTATGCAATATATTCACTAGCCTAGAGAAAAACACTTATTTAACAGAATAGAAAAATATACATGCAAGGCTGATTAAACATAACACTATGGTTTGGGGTTTTTTTCTTCTCTGCTGAAATATCTTCAATTTCCATGAAACTTTGTGAAAGAGAACATGTGGTAAAAATGGAAAGATGCAATACACTGTATAGCATCATTTAGATATAAAAAATAATAAAGATAGGGGCAACTGCAGTTCATGTCCATTCACATTGACAGGAAAAGTGTGTTGACTTGTTTATCCCTTCCTTTACAAGGCTCATTTGATTCAAAGTTACCTCCTTGGACTGGAAAAACAGCAGAGTAAACTAATCAGAGAAAGGCAGGTATGATTTCAAACGAGATGTCACTAAGGTATCCAAAATAAGAAGTTCCTAAGTGTTGGGCATTATGATCTAACTGTGCTCCTAGTGAAATCACGGTCAGCTTCAATAGAATAATATGGAATATGTCAGAAACTGTTTTTCTTAGGTGTTTATAAAAGAAATAAAACAAAACAAAAAACCCCACCCCCCAAAAAAAATCCACAGAAAATATGATAAGGTAATATAAAGATTTCACTTATGTAAACTGAAGCCATTTAAGAGAAGTTGTTTAAGTCACTACAGAGAGTACCAAGAAAGCCTTTGACTCAAACTACATAGGTGCCATTATATATATTACAGAGCCAACAGTGTTTTGTTTCATTCACAGCATGTCTCAATATCTCTGAAAATAGTGGAATGACTTTACAGGACTTTAGTAAATTAAACAGTCTTGATTCATACTCTTTTCTGGCAGCAACATCGTCATGGAAGAACCTGCGTCTGTCCTATTCAACACTATTATTCTCTAGAATAATTCTCTAGAATAAACACTCATCCAGAGTGTTTATTTGGAATAGGCTCTGGACTGTGCTAAGTCCTGAGTGCTGGTTGGGAATTGATTGACTGCTAGTTGAAGCAAGCCAAACTATGTGAAGGGATGCTCTTATCAGTACGCATGACTATGTTTCAGTGCCAAGGAACAATTCCTGTGCTCTCTCTAAGCGTCGCTGTAGCGTTGTCTCCTAGGTATGAAGGAGCTTGGGCCTTCTTTGGGAGTGGGCTAGCAGATGTACCCCAAATCAGAGACTATTCTGATGAAGGGACTTCCTGCCGTACACAATTTTAGGTAACACACATACACATTTGTATTTATGAGTTGGGCATGACTGCAACTTCAGAAAAAAAAAAAAATCAAGGCAGAGAATTTACTAATGGATTGATAGCAGATCTCATTTACTCTGTCAGTCTGTATGAATGTCAGTAGAGTAAGGACATTGAACAATATCATTTGAATTTGAATCCTGCTTGTTACTGAGCTTCAGCTGTTCCTGAATATATGACAGATGGGCATGGTGAGTGGTTCATTCACCACCATTGTGTCCCTCAAAGTTACCCAGAAGAATAAGAACAGCTTTGTTCACTCTCATGATACTCATTTTGGCGATAATTTGAAGAATTCAGAGAGTGAATCAGTACTATTTATTACTCCTTCCATGGAGTCTGGAGAACAATGGACTCATTTGTAGTTAAGAGAAGATACCATCTTCGTTCCCTCTGACAGCACCGATGGATGATGATAATAATTTCAAAAACTTATTTCATTTAATATATAAGAAGATCTTAAATTTTTAAATTCTTGTCCTTTGCTTTCCAGTGCTCCTGATACACGAGGTCCCATGCTCTCAGACATTCACTTTTCATGATGTTTCTCTCTTTCTCTGTGGAATGGTGTGCATGGAGAACTGTCCTCAATGACATTAATGACTCTACCAGTAAAAATCTATCTCAAAAGCAAACTAAGCACTGATAAATCAAATAGACTTCAAATGAAGACAAAACATAGGTTTTGGACAATGTTGCATTCACAATGTCAAGCTGAGCCTGGATTCCCAAAGGATGTGAGATTCAAAGACAATTACTCACAACCTCCCATGGGTAGACCAAATCCCAGTCAGTTCCCGAGCTAAGCATGGCTATCCTCCCTAAACCCTCTTCTGTCTCTTTTTACTGCTGATCATGATGTTATATGGTGTGGAATATCTCTTTAGTTAGGTTGGGTCATCTGCCTGGTTGTGTCCCCTCCCAACCGCTTGTGCACCCGCAGTCAATTCACTGGGGGGCAAAGTGAGAAACAGAGAAGGCCTTTATGCTGTGCAAACACTGTTCAGCAATAGCTAAAATATTAGTGTGTTACCAGCATTGTTTTGGTTACAAATGTAAAACACAGCTCCATACCAGCTGCTATAAAGAAAATTAACTCCATCTCAGCCAGACCCAGTACAAGGACACATGAATGGCCAAGGCATCATCTGACTAACTCTTATATTCAAAGCTGGAGCATGCAAAATTAAACATTCTGAAATACAGTGAAATAGAATTTCCCCCTTAAAATAAAACTCTTACTTGATGACCTAGATCTCTCTTTCTATTTTTAGAATGGACTATATACAGGTTCTGAACAAGAAAAATTGCTCTGCAGCAGCTCTGGTAGATTACCATGGAAGCTGTGTGAATACTAAGAAAGTAATTCAGTCTACAAAGAAACCTTAAGAAAATGGTAATAACAACAACAACAACAACAACAAATAAAACATCAACGTCCCAAAATGTATCTGTGTCTGCCAAATGCAATTTTTACTAAAGTAGTTTCAACTAAGATGGTCCTGCTTGGTGTGACACCATCTGTTGAATTTCACTTGTTCATGTACTAGTAAAGAGTAAGTGGCAACTTTACATAATTTAAAATAAAACAATCAAATAGGGAAACAACTTCTCAATTACAGTCTTGAAAAGGATCAGGTGGACTCTTACTCATCCTACAGACCATTGCACTGCTGATTTCACATATGGGAAGACAGTTACTTAACCTTTGATATAGCCACTGTTTACACAGACTTTAGCACTGAAGGAAAATATTTTTTCAATCACCTTTTCTTCAGCTGCTGCTAGTTGAAGTACTGATTTTTTGTATGTATGTTGGGGTTTTTGTTTGTCATGGAGGGAGGAAGAACAATGGGAAATTAGGCATAATTTCAAGAAATATCAGAATATGTTTCACAATACTTGGGAATATTTTTTTTTTCTCCTTGTGTTTTATATGCCCAGTCAGATTAGAGAAAAAGAAAAGATCTGCTTGCTTCTCCTGCTATTCTGACTGGGTTTTTTTCTTCCAATTATTTATGAATTTCAGATGATGGTAATTCTCATGACCTAGATTTTCAACATGCTTAGTTGAAAGGTGATTCATGAAAGAAAGCACAGTGATAGTTGCAATGTAAAGGTTTAGTACTGGTTAGAAGAAGAAACAGGGATACACTGATGAATGAGGTCTGAAACAGATTCCTCTTTCCAAAGGAATATGAACCACATTCATGTTGGTTCAGGAAGCTTAGAAAAAGAGGATTTGGGAGCCAGAAGGCAGGAGACAGGCAGTCATTGGGCAGGAAACTCTTACACTGCTAGTTTAGTTATTTGCCATGAGCTGAAATATTGCCACTTCAAGAAGTAAGAGCACAGCACTAAGAGGACAAATTCACTGATATATCGTTTAACTTGAATAAGGATCAGGTCACGCATAAGTTATTATTTTTTAAAGAAAGCAGCAATTGCATTCAATGAAGCTTTCCCTAAGCACAACTCTCCATCTGAGCTTGCTCCTCCGTGCAAAAAGCTCAGAGCGTACAATGAGTTTAACCCACAAAGCTACAGTGATGAGTACTGCTACACAAGCACACAGGTTAGAAGACAAGTTTGCTGAGAGAGAGTGCCAGATTGCTGCCATAATTACAGATACTGGCACAAAACCAAACGTTTCACCCCCGGTCCCCTGTAACACAAAACAAAATCATCAGAAATTGGCCTCCTTAAATCAGGTAATATCTCTTCCAGGCCTCCTTGAGCACCAGCTGCATCTTGCAAAAGAATATTTATCTCGATTAACACAAGTGGACTCTGAAGAAGTGTCATGTGGCTGTGCCGTCAATCTGGAGAGACCAGGAGCAGCTTAATGTTCCAGCATGCAGTGATGAGGCAAGATAAACAGGAGGCAACTCCACACACTACACAATTGCAGCTCTCCTGAATCCTTGATTTTAAGTCGTTACAGCACCTTCAGGACTCAAGCACTGATTATGAAGATTATGAAAATTCAGGTATTGAAGCCAGACGTTCAGGTTAACATCACGCAGGAGCTGGTATCTTCCCACAGAAATCAAGCAGCAGAGGTGGTGTATCAAGCTCAAGTCCTGCTTCTGGGGCTCTCGTTAGCAGACAGGCATTTTCATGCTTATTATTTATTCTTTTTGAGCTGCTAGTGGACTTATCACAAGGGAGAAATCTGCTGGCATCAGGGAGTTAAAAGGAAATTTATTTTGAAAAACAGGTTTTTAAAAAGCTATTTTATTTTAATGAGCAATCCCAGATACACAGAGCTCCTGTCTTACTGTGGAGATTAGAGCTTTCCCAAAGTATCCTAATCACGGAAGTGTCAATTCGCATCCCAAGAGAACAAATGTGTTTTGAATGTCTGATTTCAAGACACATTCTCGGCAGTGATTCCCCTCTGAGCCAAATTGGCTTACAGAGAGGAAAGTGAGGATGATGTCTCTTTACTATCATTATATAAATAACCTATACATACCTATATTTGTATACACACACACACACATATACACATAAACATACACATACACTCATCTGTATATATGTCCTTATTCTACTACAAGTTATCTGAGCTAGGAGACTTTAGCACTGTTCATTTTTTATCCCAATGCGAAGTAGGGTGTCATGTCATTATCACAGAGAAATTTAGGCATTAAGGTTCCTGCAGCCCTAAGCTGACTCTTCTTTTTGCATCACCAGCTGGAAGGCTTGATTTCTAGGCTGTACCTTGCTGCAGTCATTGCTAGCGGATTTGTATTATCAGGCAAAGGAGTAGGAGCACAGGTCAATTATTGATAACCTTCTGGAGGAGCTTTGGCTCACTGGACCCAGCCCAAAGCATAATTCAGCCTTTGGGATAGAAAGTAGTGCTTGAGCACACTTGACAGAGAAAAGAGGTCTGAAAGAGGATAAGCTTGAAAAGGAGCCTTCAACTAGAGTTTAGGTAGTGTTATTTGGGAATTAGTGAAGCCTCAAAGGGGCTATGGCTTTTTTAAAATGTAAAACTACACTAGAAAGTGAATTTTTAAAGTTGTTGTTTGTCTAAACTTAGAAATTCTTTTTTTCCCTATTTTTAAGTTCCTTTAAGTCTGTGTATTTTTCCATTGCAAATTATGCATGAATATCAAAGAAAAACAAAGGATATTAAATATATAGTCGTCTGCCTGTATGATGCCTGATCTGCCTAGTGAGTATAACTTGTAAAGACAAAGAGACATTGCTAGAATACATATATGGATTAAAAAATAAATAGATTGTCTGTCTGTCTATCTATTGCAAGAATGAATGACAGAGGGAAAAAACAAACCATGGAGTTAACAAGTAGTAATCAATTCCCTTAAGCATTTTGCTCAGTCACCTGACATCATGGATTGAATACAAAAATAACTTTTCTGGGAAGAAATGTCTGATAGCTAGCTTGCTGAAATATCCTAATGGAGAAAGACTGCTAAAAGCGCTAGAGAGGGATCAGCCTTGCACAGATCAAAGCTATAGCTTGATTTAGAGAAGCTACCAGAAATCCTGATATTTCTCTGACACCTCATTTCACTTTTAATATATATGGAAAGAACCTTTCATATCACAAGTCCCTCTCCTTCAGCTGCCCTTGAAACTCTCAGTCAAAATGCTTCTTAGTTCTTTTCTTTCGCCGTTGCTTTTAAACAACATATTCAAAATGACCTGCTGTATCTTGCAGTGATCTGCAGAGTGCAATCGGTCAGTCTTGGTGTTGTGGTGGTTTGGGTGGGGTGGACAGATATCTGACAGGGTCTATATAACTTCTCAAAGGATCACCTCTGAAGGCTATTTTCCCCCTTTTGCACAACAAATCATAATGCCAGCTTTCTGGTTTGTTTTTCTTCTCTGCATCAAGCAGGCAGATCCATTTCTTCTAGCTTAGTTTAAAGGTACTAGGACCATTATTCCATCTCAGAGCTTCAAGGCTCAGCATCTTTCCTACTAACTCTTCCCTTATGGACACCTAAAACCTAATATCCAGATAGAGATACTCACAGAATGTCCTTTGATTTGAAAAGTCATCCTTCTGTTCCTTGAAAGAGTTAATGATAAAGAAATGGAGAGCACTGACTTTTAAAAAATTATTGTATGAGTCAAACTGTGGCTTTTCTACCTGCAAAAGTTTTTTATGAAAGGATCATACCTACTCGCAGATGGCCTGGCAAGCTGTGAGAAAACAAGTGCCATAACTCACTGGGAAGAAGGCAGCTTTACTTAATCCTACCTCAAGGGAGATTTAGCTCAGTTTATTTCAGCAATGTCCATCAGTTCAGTGGTCTCATAGGACAACGAGCAGAAAGTTTAAAGACTGATTGGATCTCTGGGGCCTCAATTTAGTTGTCTAAATAAAGGTGTCTGGTTCTGCCTGACACACTTTAGGGTATCTGCGACATCCATGTTGTCTGAGTGATATGACAAAGGACCTACAGGTCACCAGCGCCCTTTTGGAAGAGCAGCTGGAGATGAAGCAAAGATACCCTACGGCATTCAGAATGGCACTATGACTGCACTTAGGCAA
Source organism: Mycteria americana (assembly GCF_035582795.1). Classification (NCBI taxonomy): domain Eukaryota; kingdom Metazoa; phylum Chordata; class Aves; order Ciconiiformes; family Ciconiidae; genus Mycteria; species Mycteria americana. The sequence goes on along the minus strand of NC_134366.1, from coordinate 168,961,270 downwards.
CCAGCTTGAGTCTTCTCTGTCTCCTTGTGAGGGCTGGGCTGGAAATAATATTACATAATAAATATCTCAACAGGGAAAGTGAAAGGAGGAAAAAGAAGCTGTGGGATAGAAAAGGACTTGTGCTGGGTGCATTAGAAGAACTTGTTGGTCCCAATTTGGCAATGAAGTTTTGTGAGGCAGGGTCCATTCAGGATAGGAAAGCAGAAGAGCAAGTTCAGCAGAGGGCCACCAAGGTGGTTGGGGTCTGAAACAGTTGCCCTATGATCAGAGGCTGACAGGGATGATCTTTTTCAGCCTGGAGAATAACAGCTTCAGGGGAGACTTAGTTGCAGCCTTTGAATACGTACAAGAAGATTATCAAGAAAATGGAGCCATGGATAAAGCCCTGAATAACATCGTCTGAATTGAGTGTTGAATTACTGTTTTGAGCAGGAGGTTGGACTAGAGACCTCTAGAGGTCCTTTCCAACTTAAGTGATTCTGTGATTCTTAGGAAGACTGCACATTCTTCCATATGAAGAACATCTGCAAAAGTTTCCATTTAAACAATGGAAACTTTTCTCTTATGATTCCATTAGGTGTAGGTGTGCATTATGTTCAAACCTGAATCAGAGCTTCTAGTTTTATTTTCTCCAAACTGATCCTAATAAAAATTATAGTGTAGATGCAGCCTAATTCCTTAAGTTCAGTTAAATTATTTCTGCAGTGTCTTAGATTTAAATTAAACTTGAAGTCTGGGAAATGGCTAAGTGCATAACATGAGATTTATTTTTTTTTAATGACTATTTTGTCATGAAGCTCAGAGAAGATATGGCCAATTAGTATATTGTAATCACTGCCATATTTTTGTGTGAGAGTCTTTATCTCTATACCTTTGCCTGTACCTCTTATGTTTTAGTCTGTAAAATCTTCTAGGAAAGGACGCCTTCGTGCCTGTGCTTGTGCAATATTTAGAACAATGAAGCCTTGGCCCATTTCTGAAGCTGCTGGATACTTTTTCAGTAATAACAACAGAAATCAACTGTATTAATGAAATAATTAGTCTTTTAGGCACACCAAATGTCCTGGGCTCATTAAACTCTCTCTCATTGAAAAATGCATTGAAACCTTGTAAAACAATTTTTAAAATACAGGTTTAAAAAAAGGCAAAAAAAAAGCAGTGTTGTCTTGCATAACTCAAAGGTTAGTTCTGTTTTGCTGAATAACTACAATTTTAATGGAAGATATTTCATTGGAACTTAGAGATTTAGGATGTTATTTTGTTCCTAGTAAAAACATGTTAACTAAAAGAAAGCTCACAGACTTTTGACAAACTAAAGTCCTACCCTCTTCACTTATTTTCTCCCTCCCTCCTCTTCTCTCTCCCTCTTCTCGTCTGTCAGTATCCACAACACCACTTTAAAACAGTGTCACTTATTTTTCAAGTGCTGAAGGATGAGAGCTTTTAACTGGATATTATCCTATATAGAGAAGTATGCTACTGTTTTGCTGGTTGGAATACGCACTGCAATTGGTTTCATGGATGTACTTATCTCCAGCATCTGGAGATTTTAACTGAAGTGCAAATGAGAGTATAACAGAAGCATATTAATTAAGTACTAACCACAGGCTTTGGCTCTGCTACAGGATGCACTAAACAACACACATGGAATATAGGTCAAAGAAGCAAGATAATAGATTACTTCTGAGTGCAAAAAATAATGTATTTGATTTCGGTAGGGTCTTGCATATGCAACTCATTAAACTGGACTCTGAGGAGTTCTGTTTCCGTACAGGTGATAGATCAGCAGTACTTGTTACTCAAGGAACGCATATGTAGAGAAAAAGCTACAGACTGTTTTCTATGTGAAACATTTTGAATTTGGCTACTGGATGCAGCAGTAAACAGTATTCTAATAATCTATGCACAGACTGAAAACTTTGTGCTAGAGGGTTCAAAATAAACAGTGCTGATATGCAGGTCCCCAATTAGATGTGGAGTTTACCTTTTCAACTCATGCTAATCTGCCTAATAAGCTGAATTCCTGGAAGGTTTAATGTGGTTCATTAAACACTGCAGGAAACCCACAAACAGGAAATAAATGTCTTAGTAACCTGCTCAATGCCATTTTAGTATGATTATAGGCAAAGAATCAACATAACTCAGTGAACAGTGAAGTATTTTGTAGTTGAAGTTGCAAATGAAGCAAATCATAGAATCATAGGATGGTTTGGGTTGGAAGCAACCATTAAGGATCATCTATTCCAACTCCCCTGCCATGGGCAGGGACATCTTCCACTAGATCAGGTTGCTCAAAGCCCCATCCAACCTGACCTTGAACATTTCTAATGGTGGGGCATTCACAACTTCGCTGGGCAACCTGTCCCAGTAAAAAAATTCTTCCTTATGTCCAGTCTAAACCTATCCTCTATCAGTTTAAAAGCATTGCCCTTTGTTCTGTCACTACAGGTCTTGGTAAAAAGTCTTTCTCTTTCTTTCTTATAGACTCTTTCTGTATACTGAAAGGCTGCAAAAAGGTCTCACTGGAGCCCTCTCTTCTCCAGGCTGAACAACCCCAACTCTCTCAGCCTTTTTTCATAGGAGAGGTGTTCCAGCCCTCTGACCATTTTCATGGCCCTCCTCTGGACCCGCTCCAACAGGTCCATGTCTTTCTTGTACTGGGATTCCCAGAGCTGGATGCAGTACTCCAGGTGGAGTCTCACCAGAGCGGAGTAGAGTGGCAGAATCACCTCCCTCAACCTTCTGGTCACACTTCTTTTTATGCAGCGCAGGATACAATTGGCTTTCTGGGCTGCAAGCGCACATTGTCAGCTCATGTCCAATTTTTCATCCACCAGTATCCCCAAGTCCTTCACTACAGGGCTGCTCTCAATTCATCCCCCAGTCTGTATTGATATTAGGGATTGCTCCAACCCAGTGCAGGACCTTGCACTTAGCCTTGTTGAACTTCATGAGGTTAATGATACAAAATCACACCTACTGGAACACCACTAACCATTTGAGAGGTCTGTTCCTGAAGGACCTCACCAAACAAAAGTTTGAGAGAGGTCCAAAACATCAGCTACAGTCTGGTCAGGGCCTGTTGTCACTGTTATGCAGTACTACTATACATTAGACATTCTCAGATAACAATGCAGTGATTAGGAAAGGTGGGAAGAAAACTTTTAAGGAGGATACAAATGGGTGCTGAATAATCTTGTCCACCATGGACTTCAGAAAAGGAGAAGTAATGTTCTGTAGTATGACCATTAAAGACAAGTGAAGGGTTTCCACTTATGCCCAAATGCCTGCTAAAGATTATTCTTTCACAATGAAAAAAACAGGAGGAATTCCTAGGAGTCTCAGTCCATGGAGAAAAAGAGAAGCAGGGTCATCCAGAGGGAAGCTAGGGAGAAGAAAGAGGTATAATCTGTGTTCTGATAGATGATACCAAGTGAAGTGCTAAAAGGATGCAGTGAGAGATTCAGAGCCAGGAGAAAATTTGTTGAAGGTGTCTAAAGAGATCTAAGAAAGGTGCTGGTTCTGGAATTACATTACAGCATCCCTTTTCCTGTCAGTGTGTTTTTCTGATTCTAATGATAATTAATGTCACCTCCAGGTCACAAAGCTCTATGACCCATTTCCATTTCCAAGCCTCAATAGGGAAGTTCAGTGCTATTCTATTCACTGTGAAAAACTACAGAGAAATAGTAATAGAAAATACTGAAATACTCACAGATTTTTTTGTACAATTCTGGTATATCACCACTAAGTGATAGTGTTATCTAATCTGGGATTAATATGCCTTTATGTTAATACCAGGATATGTACTTGCTTGATCAAATAGAAAAACAAAGGCTCTGTTGAATTTTAAAGAATATTTTGAGAGCAATAATCATTCTAGTTATTCATAGATGATAGGAATAGGCTGTTGTAGGCCATCTTGTCCTCTACCTGCCTATTTACCCTTCTATGTTTTTTCTGTAGCTCTCACAACTGTAGTATCTAAACACAATTAACAGCTAGCAAACTGGCACTGTTATTTTGATTTTCTAAACTCTTCTCCATCAGAAATGTGGTAATAGAACAAGAAAAGACTGATGGGTCACATTAACACTTTGGTTTTTTCTATTAACATGAGACAAACACTTCCTTCTACCCCTGCTTCCTGGCTCTGGGTATTACAGCAGTATCTGGAGTGCTCAGACAGGACTGGAGCAGACTTTAACATGCTACATACTGTACAAACAAGTGGGGAAAGACAGCCTGTATGAAGAGTCTCAGTGTGTAAAACTGAAAGAAAGGATGTTTTGTTCCTGCTTTACAGGTGACTATATGAAATGTAGAGACATTTAAAAGCTTCTGTACTGGCATCATGCTTGAGGGCTATAGTAGAGATGAGAATTCTTCTTAGATCTATTTGTTCCAGTCAGCACTTCAATAACACTTCACCTCTTTCATCACTGGCTGTCTTGATGTCTTGCTTGATCCTAGAGTTTTCCAATATGACTTTTATCTTGAGATGGGCAATGGGAAAATATACATTCCTACACAGGTACTAGCAAATTATCGTGTGCATCAGCCTCCAAGAGAAAAAATGTAAAGATTTCCCACTGAGCTTGCCTCAAAACAATCAATAAGTTTAGAAGAAGGGAATGTTTTATCCTCATGGAACATAGGCAGAGGCAATAGAAAGAACTCTGAGGTTAGTCCCCTGTTTTTAGTGACCCTCATTTGTAGGATCACAGGAAAATTCAGCTTCAAAGAGACCTCAGGAAAGCATTTCATCCACCTCCTGCTCAAAGCATGGTTATCTATGAGGACAGACGAGGTTTTCAGAACTGTTATCTACTCTGGTCTTGAAAGTCTCCAAGGGTGGGCAACAGCACAACTTGTCTGGGCAGCCTTTTCTGATATTTGATGGTCCTTATGATGAAAGGCTTTTTCCTTATATCCAGTCTGAACCTTTTTTTCTTTTTCCATATATCCTTCTGAGGACAGCATCCTTTAACAGATGTCAAGTGTAAGGTGGCATGGAAACAGCCTTGTTGCTAGTAAACAGCTTAAGGAGTGTTATTCACTAGATGTCATGAAGATACTGATGCAAGCTGAAAGACAAAGCACACATTTGGTGGCATCCAGATTCCAGTCTAGAAAATGAGAAGAGTTGGCAATGTTAAAACATCTTTCTTAAATGGCCAGCAGGTGAGAAGAAAGTAGAAAAAAAGGAACAATGCACAAGGCACATTTAACCAAGGTTTATTAAAAATTCTTTCTCTCTGCAAATACCAAACAATGTAAACCAATACTATCAGAGAGAGCTCAGATGGTTTCCATCTCTTTAAGCAAACTCTGATAGGACTAACCCTGATATTTTTATGAGACACTCTAAGACAATATAAATGGGTCAACTACTGCACCAGAGTCAATATCCATCAGGCTCCAAAACTGAGAATGTTGTAGTTTGCCTTTTATGAAGGAATAAATCAGGTCTAATTGGGTGGAAGTGAGTGTTGGACATAAATTATATTATAATTTTGTCTTTCTCTAATTTCTGAGAAGGAGCCTCCGCATTGAGGGTCCTATGTATAGAGCTATCACTTTAGTAATGGCCACATATCTGGTCTATTTACTCCAGAGCTTGCTGATTACTCTGGATTGTTCACGTTGCATTTCAGCTGTCTCCTGCACAACCATAAAGTACTTGATTTTCTGCTAATTTCTTTTTTCCAGTTTTTTCCATAGCTTACTCTTCACCTTCATTATCAAGAAGCATAAGCTTTGTATTGAGGCTGGTTTATGTGTTGTGTGGCATCAGCGATGATAATGATTAATTCTTTGCTGGTTCTCCATCTGCTAGGACTGGAATATGTGTGGACAAACAAAGAATGGTCAGGAGAGGCTCATTTGGAGCAATTTTGTGAGGGTCCAGACATTTTCTAACACTCTCCTGTGGTATCATCTAGCCAATTAAATACACTCTGAGCTGCACCTTTTAATAGGAATCAGAGGAGAAGCAAGCTGGTTGGCACACGGCTGAACTCTTGAGAACAAGTGTCCTTGAAACGTGTTGGCTTAGGATTGTATTTGTTTAAAGCCAGTTTTACATCACATAAGTAACTATTTGTCATGCAGACAGCTAAGGTAAGGTGGTGAGTAGGAAAGAAAATTCAGAAATAACACCAGCAAAAACAGATACAAGAGTCATGACTGAATGGTGCTTCGACATGGCAGAAAGAGAATGAAACATCAGAGGGCCTGCACAACAGGGTGGTTGGCAGGATCACTTGGGCAGGATTTTAATAGCTTCCACAAAGAAAATGGCAAGACACCGATGAACTAAAGCCCTGAAAAAAGGCCAGACCTGATTGTGTGCCCATGGTACAGAAAGCTGGTATCTGTAAAGCAGGCATGTAAACAAGTCCTTAACCCTCCTGTAATAAATTATTCTCTTCTTGAAATGCTATATGCATCTAACTAAACAACTTAAACCACAGACAAAATTATTTTATAATTACTACCAAAATGCAGCCTCTTTCTGAGGAGAAACACTGCTAGCAGGAAACAGCAATGCCGTATTAAATAATGTTATGTTAAGATGAAACTGCAAAGGCTAAGAAGACTGTGGTTACCTGAATTTAAAGATGGCCTAGTTACTTCTGAACCATGCACTAGATTGTAGTGAATAGGGCTAATCAAGAATTGTTTAAATGAACAGCTTCACCTCAGATAACTTTGATTCACTGTAGTCAAAATACTTCAACATAATATATAAATGAAAATATTTCTCAAGAGTGTCTCCCACTTATTCTGTATAAAATATGTGAATATTGATTGTCACAGGTACTTGACACTTTTACTGCTATCCATAAATCTCCCTCTCACAGGTACATAATATCCCCAAAAATGTGAGAAAAGATGAGTTAACAAAATTCCACCTCAGAATGATCTGGAGCCTGATAAATAAGTTGTAAAGTTATTAGTTTGTAACCTTCTAGTTACAAAACGTGCCCCACCAAATGTGTGTAACAACAGCTATATAATAGTTCTCACACAGGAATAGCTATCTCAATGTCACTGGTACTAGTGTAAGATCAATTTTAAAAGCCTTTTTTTCTGCTTTCTAGTAGTTAGGATTACTGTATGACTTGCCATATGGGTGATAATTGAAAGTAGGTTTCCATATTTGGCATTTTAAATAAAGAACACTGCTTTACCTCCCTCTCTTTCCAAGGTGGAAGTCTGACAGCCCTATTGACTTCACCTTCACCATTGGTCAAAAGACTGGTATCTCCACAACTTTTTATTATTATTATTAATTTTTTTTAGGTATACATCAGTGTTCCATAAAACAACACTTTTTCTTCTTTTTTCTCCAGAACCCACAAAAATACTTCCTCGAGCAACACCACTTACCTTCTACTTAATTGAGAAATAGAAAATATCTGCAAGAAGGTATTTTCTCTTACACCTTCCCATGTGACTCCTGATGTCCTCCTGGATCAACTGCAATGTTGTTAGACCCACGTGGCCACTACCACATTGCCCCCTTACAGATTTCAAAGTCTTGTCTCTTCTCATAGTGTTGCTTTCACTATTGCTTCTGGGAAATCTAATGCCCTTCTATCTGTTACAGTAAACCCTATTATTTTTTGCTTTGAGGACATCAAAACAAAGACTGAGTCTGTTTTTAGGTAACTTGCGTATCTTCCCTTGTATCTAGTGTATTTAATGTATCAACTGAATTTCAACAGTGTAGCAATTCTAATTTGTTTGTTTGTTTGTTTCCCCTGATGTCTCTAGATCTTCCTCTCTGATTGGTTCTAGCAGGTTTTTCATTTTAGTTCTTATTTAGCACCTGGGTATCAGTTTAATATTTACCGCCAGTCAGATGTCTCTTCCTTCTACTGCTCACCACTTTTTATCTAATTCAGATATAGTAAATTTTAATATCCTGGAAAACTTAAGCCTGTGTGTCTCAGTGATCTGTCTTTTTCCACAGCTCTTCTCTTCAGGCCTGCTATGTTGACAATGTCAACTTCATTTTCTTCTATTATTCCAGCATTTACAGCTATACTTTCTCTTCTGCTCTCATGTCCTGCATGGTACAACCTTACTTTAGTCCCTTCTTCACTCTGTTGCACTCTATTGTCAGGAAACATACATTTAACTTCTTTGTTTGCTTTGGTCATAGAGAAAAGGGGTTAGGACCTGTTCCTTGTTCTGTGGGAAAATGACAGGCATGGCTTATGTCCATCCCACCAAATGCTCTTGACTAAAGTGTCTTTTCCGAAGATGAAGTGGTATCATTCATGCCCTAGTGATAATTCCTGGCCTGTGGTGTCCCAGTACTGTGCCCCGTCATTGATTGGGAAACTGCTAGTTTCAGAGCTCAGATATGGACCAGGGAGTTTGCCCTGGACTTATTTAGTTTACATAAATAAATCAATCCTGAGTTACCTGCTCTCGTTACAGCACACAAAGCATAGCTTCATCACCGACCTATTCCTCTGCGGCTTTGCTGGATGATAGTTAATATGAATTGCACATCCTGTGGTCTCTATTTCAGGTCACGTAAGGCCTGTGGCCAAATCACATTCACCGTTGCCACGTTAAAAATGATGTAGAAAGAAGTTTCATGGACACAGCAAAAGAACTAATATAAATCTCTCAGATACTTAATCCATACCTAATTCATGAAATATGGCTGTGGTCTATTATGTGATTCTGGCTGTGTCTGGCCTGTCAAATCACATGGCTGGAAAGTGTCCATGGGAAATAACTCCTCAGAGTAAGTTCTGGGACCTCATGAGGTGGCACCTTTTCTCCCCAGCTGTGTTTTAGGACCAATGTCTTTTTCTGGCTTTGTGACTCAGCTGCAAAGATATGGGCATATGAGACAGGAAAGAGGCCACATTGCCGTAGTCTGTTAATGTATGACCTACAGGTAGAGCAGTACGGGATTGTGAAGAGGAAGTCAATGGTATGTACATGGTGCTTAGTGCATGAGATTTGACAGGTCTGAATTATGGGATCTGACACTCAGAAGTTCATATATCCAACTGCACAACTCAGGAGAAGGAAGGGTTTTGGTGCCACACGGAATCAGCCTCTTTCTGAATGATGGCAAAAAGTACAAATTTACTCATGACCGGCAGCAAAGGTTTCTTCTGACACCTGAACACTCCTCAGAGGTCTGCTGTCTAGGGAGTGGTCTCCTATCAAGGCTCAGATGTCACAAGTTAAGCAGACAGAGGATGAAAGTGCCACAAAAAATCATAAGGATGTAGGCCAGGCAGAGTGTGAAGGACTCTTGCAGAGTTATACAATCATATACAGTTGGACTATATTTAGCTTGATGGTTGAAATAAAGTAACAGGCCACAGAATTACAACAAATCAGACATGCAAAAGATGGTAATACCTTGGGAAAAACTTTCCATATATTTGTTCTTAAAAAGCTTTAATTTGCATTTAATGCAAAATAATCTTTAATCTTTAATCTTACTTTAGGAAGTAAAATAGATTAGCATAGACTATGTACAAGGATTCAAAATATAACATGATCACAGTGCAAGCTACTCCAAAGTGTAGAGAACTAGGCTGTTGAAATGTTATGTGCATTTACCAACGATTTAGGTGCAGTGACTAAATCCATCAAAATACACTTTATTTCTTTCCAATAATATGCAAGCTGATCTAAATTTCCTAGAGCCAGGATATGTCATTGCTCTCTATTTAAGCCTTTTGATGATTTTCACTCTGAATATGTTCTGTTTAGCAATTAATGATCCTTTTTTCTTGTGGTTGTTTTTTTTTTTTCTGAGAAGCTCTTTCAACTCCTTCTTTAAGTGCACTGACAACACGAACGTGGGTCTGATCTCTGTAAACGCTACTGCTTAGATTACCAATTACATTATGCTACATCCACCTATAATATAAAATAAGATGTCCTGAGTGTCGTCACAGTGCTCATTGTAAGAAAACTGAAAGGAGGAAATGAGATGGGTTTGTTTCAAAAATATCAATGGGAGATTACTGCTTAGTACTGGTTGTGTGAAGATCTCCACACCAGGTGAGCGGTGTTGAGTATATGCAGTTGAGAATGTAGCATTCTGCTGTCAGTGTTATAAACTCTTTTAAACTAAATAAGTGCTCAGTTGGATCATGCACTGCTATTGTAGTGCAAGATCTTGTTGTGGAAGAAGGAATTTGGAAGCTGGGCATATCAGCAGTAGCTTGGCCATCAGCTTAGAGTCTCTTTGATTAGGCACGTGCTCTACAGGCAGCACTACTGCCTGGGAGATACTTGCAGAAGACAAAAGTAATTTAGGAAGTGACAAGGGCACTCTGCACACTTTGGGTCCAACTCAGCTGCTAGGCATCTAGTAGGCATCTAGTGCTATCTGAGATTCCTTGGGGTATCTGAGACATTCACACTGGGTCAACAGCAGGACCTATGGGGGATGTATAATCTCCTGGAGCAGCAGCTGGAGTGCTAGCATCTTAAATGGCACAAGATGTTTAAATGTCAGCAACTGAACTGAACCCTTTGAGTTTTCTGAATCTGTATTTCTGTGGCAGATCTAGTTTCTGGCTGCCATAGTCCTTGCCCTCTTCCTAAGGAACATGCTCCAGGCTCATTCTCACATTCATTTCCCTCTCTTGTTTCTTGTTCTAGTTGAACCCTTCTCTGAGAAATGTCGGCATGTTAATCTTACAGGAAGGTTTTTTTTGGTTTTTGTTGTTTTTTTTTTTTCTTCTGGATTATAAAACCATAGGACTTTTACAGAAAGTCTCATAAGGAAGGAGGTGGAAATGTGCAGCTGGCAGGGGAAATGCAATGACCACCAATGAGGCTGCCATGAAGACATAACCTATGGCTAACAAGAGTCAAATCCTACCAGTATATATTTAATGAAATTTTGGTAAAAACAGGCAAATCTGCTATTATAAACATAGTTTATGTTGGTCAACATTGCAGCTCAGAATCTGCTACTTATTTCTTTACAGTGGTGGTCACTCTGCCAGCGCAAGTGTTAGTATATTGGGCTTTTTAACGTGGTAAATACCACTGATCTGAACTTAGTTCAGATTAAAGTATTTAACTTGGAATACTGCTTGAAGGAGGAATTTGGGGACATAGCCACATAATTTAGGCACCTGTGTTTACACGGTGTGAATAATTTCCAGTGTGACAATTTAAAGTCATAATGTGACATAGGAATTCTTGCTTCATTAACATCAAGTACCCACTTGTGCAGAAACAAATCAAAGGAAAATCTAGAAATTTTTAACTGCTTTTATTTTTTTTTTGGTAGTCAAAAATACCTTCTATTTTGCAAGCAAAGCATGTAACAAATGTAGATATCCTGACACTTCAGGACAGATTGTACAAATCAGACCCATACAAATCAGGACTTATTTGGACAGCCATACCATATCTTCAATTCAAGACTTTTTTTTTCTTCTTTTTTACGTAGCTGCATATTTTGTAAATACCATTATTTGAAAAGGATCCCACTCATGTAATTTAGAAATCACACTGTGCTGATGTATTTGCTTTTTTGTTTCAAATGGTACAATCACACAGTCTATAACTTCTGTCCAAAAGGGAAGTGATGCTTTAAAATATTTGGGACGTTGTTTTTAGTCAGTCACTCAGTAACAAAATGTGTTAAAGCTAGCTACCTAATTCAGGGAATGCGGTTGATCAAACAATACAAAGAGCTTAAGATCTAATCATATTTACCTGGTCAATCCCCAAAAAAGAATTAAATGCCAGTTTGCTTGGTACATAGCATGTGCTTTATCCTCACCAGCAACGCTGAGATCAAGAATGGGTATGCTGATTCTGACAGATGAAAATTGTGTTCCTATGACACAGCAGAAAAAGCTTCATTCTTTCAGAAATGTGAGATTCAGAGCAACTGTCTTGGAGAAGAAACCCAAAGAGGCAGTTCAAACATTTTAGATTTTAGAAAGATAGTTTTTTTCCAGAACTTGATATCCCAAGATACTGAATCTGAGATACTACCAGAAGGTTGTTTAGGATTAGTGTGCTCTTGGAGTTATGAGAATCATGAACATGTATGACTCTGGGGAAATAGTGCTGCGTGGAACAGAACTACTGCTGGATGCTGGGTGAAAAAGCTGGGAGATTACATGGTTCCCTTACCAAAGGACGAGAGTCATACAATGTCATGGTGTACAAGGGTGCGCACATCACGTTATCAGATGGACATTTGCATTCTCTACTTCTACGTGGTCACTTTCCACGAGCACTTTAGTTAGAAAGCAGTTTACCTCATGGAAAATGAGGATAGACTTATTCACATGAGGGTTATAATATCAGGGACAAGAAGACAATAACTGGTGTGCTGAACATCCTAGATATTTGTATACTGACATGAGAAGTATGAAGATTAAACAAAGAGATTTGAAAGCCTTCATGCATAATCAGGGCTACAATTTAATTGCTGTAGCAGAGCTTCGAGGTAATTACATATGACTGCACTATTAACATAAAATGACTGAGGATCATTCAGAAAGAAAAAAAAAAAGAAAAAAAGAAAAGGGTAAGAGACACAGCATTGTGCACCAAGATTGTCTGTCATTAATAATGTCAGATACCTTATAGATAAAATTCCAGAAAAGGTGAATTGAAGGGAGAAGGACTGAAGGAGGCTCGACATTTCTTTTGAAAAAAAAGTATAACAGGTACCTAAGCAAACATTTCCATTGCACATAAAGGACTGTATTTTAATAAAACAACAAGATGGTTAAAGCTTGAACTCAGATACAAAAAGAAACAAGAAGTGGAATCTGAGATTACTAAAGATGAACATAAATATAAAAAATAAAATAAAATAAAATAAAATAAAATAAAATAAAATAAAATAAAATAAAATAAAATAACATAACATGAACATGAACATGAACATGAACATGAACATGAACATGTAGACAGAAAGTTAGAAAGACCAAAGAGCAATGTGGGGTGCAATGTGTGAGAGACATTAAGGGTAACAAGAAATCATTCTTTGAGTAATAAGAGAAACATCATGGAAAATCTTGATGTGATACTCAAGTTAATGTCGTTCTTAAGTTTCCCTATAAAAGGTCAATGACTAGCAGATGTCTGGAAATACTAACACTAGTGATAAAAGGATAAGATTTCTGAGATTTCTGTTTTGAATAAGGAAAGTAGAAATTAAGAAGCAATTAAGAAGACCTGATACATTTCCAGTTAAAATAATCTCACATTTTTAGTAATTATCTCTACTTTAAGAACTGAAGAACTGAACCAGTAGCAAGACCAAATTATATCCTTACATCAAACCACTGTAAGTTTCTTCTAAGACAGTTACAGGCCTTCTGGATAAAAGGGACAAAAGCAGTGAAAAACAAACCTTAATTTTAGAAAGGTTTTGGTTCATGCTCTCAGAAGATTCTAACAAACAGGAATGGAATATGAAAACATGGAATCTCTATCACATGAATTTGATAACCATTCCCATAAAATAGCTATCAATTTCAAAAGAAAAAGAAATACATTTGTGGAGTTTTGCAGAAATCTACTTTGTATCTGCTCAATGCATTCATTAGCTGTTTAACCAATGAAAAAAAAGAGTTTATTTCTTCAGTTTGCCAATCATATGAACCTGAGAGAGAAAACAGATACAGCAGATGACATGATTAGAACTTAAATTAATCTCAAAAATTGGTAAAACAGTCTTGCAAAAAGAAAAACGAGGAAAAGGAATGAGAGTCAGTGAGTAGAGACAAGTGTGAGATGTTACATTTGGAAAAAAATAGTCAACTGCACAATTATAGGACGGGATATGACTGTAGCACATGTGTAGAAAGGGTATCTAGGAGTTAGAAAACACTGTGGGTCAAATACAAGTCAAAAAGATTGTCGGGTGAAAACAGAAAACTTTATTTTGGGTAGCAGAAAACCCAAAAGCCTCTAAAAGATATTAATTAATTCTATCCTCTTTCAGGTCTAGCGATGTGTAAGGAATGATGGAACTTCATGTTTTGGACCTACTAGTGTGCAGTAATTAAAGACTAATCAAGAGAACTGTGGCAATAATAAACAGGAGCCTAGAAAGCAAAGCAGTTGAAGAAAGACTGAACAGCTTCTTCAGTTACTGAAACGAAAATTGACTGATTCCCCACTGACTGCAGTGGGAGCTTAGATACCTTGCTCATAAGAAGACATGCCTGCACTACGGACACCTAAATACAGGTATACGAAGTTTTGATCTGAATCACACCACAGCAAAATCTTTCCAATATAGCACTGGGACTGCTTGCCTGGAAACTGTGAGGTCTCCATCACTGGAGGTCCTTAAATAGGATTGGAAAAGCCTCTGTCAGGAATGAAGTAGGTGTGTAACTAATCATGCTTCAGGGCAAGGAGGTGAAATAAACGGTCTTTTAAATCCCTCTGGGAAACCGGGACTCGGCGCCTGAAGCCATTCATGCACTTAGATACCTAGATCAAATGTTCCTGTACTTCAACACAGACAGTCATTGAAATAAAATCAGACATAATCCTGGGATCTCTGAATGACTCCCTCCTGGCACCTCCTCTCCTCCGTTGACTAAATAGAGCGAGCACTGGGAAATCAGTCAGTCGGTAGTTTCAGCAGACTAAAGCCAGTTCCTGAAGTTAGCTGGACTGAATGGCACATAAGGTCCCTTTGATTTTTTTTTTCGGCAGTATTAACACTTCCATGGGTGTATGTATCGAAGGGGGCGACTGCTTCCCCCTTGATTTAGTGCTCTGCATTACTTTGTTGCCTAGTGTCTGATTGCTACAATGACCCAGTCTGGCTCTTGATAGCTATGCAAATGCTCTTTTATTTCTTGTCAAAAGTTAACAATCTGCTAAAAGATAGCTCTTGAAGTCAGGACTGCCAGCTACTGCTTCTTTCCACAATATTAATCGTAAAATGCATTTTAAACCACTCTGCATCCGAGTTTTTCTCCCTGCAGAATGGACTTACTATGCCACTAATTTCATGGGTGTTGTGAAGCAAAGAAGTGTGAAGTACTATTCCTGAAAGGAACAGACCCAGAAAAATCAATTTAGCATGAGTGCTCTCTCTTTATCAGTGTCTCTGACACCAACTTCTTTTTTTGTATAGGAAGAGGTAGTTCTATCACTTGAGCCAAATGGGATTTCCATGTTACACGGTTATGGTGTGAAGTAAAGCTGCACCATAACCAAGTCAAGTGGTCCTACCAGTGGCCCAAGGAACTGGGAAGCTACTTTTCCACGGAAATGTTATTCACATCAGTTAGTATCTATGTGCCTTGTATCGTTCCAGGATGAAGAAGATCATCTTACCAAGTGAGGTGGGGTTGAACTCACCGGTAGATTTGTTTACTACGAAAGTGAAAGTATCTACAGACACCCTGGTGCATGGAGACAGCATTTAGTGCACTGACCTGTTGAAAACAAGATGTGCACAGTAAAAGTGCAAGTAGTTGAAAGGCTCATGTCTTCCTTTCCACACTGTTGGCATTTTATATTATAATGCCTACAAATTTAGAATAATAGGCAATCCAGATGCAGTCATGATGTGGCTTATAAAATTTGATTTGTTCAGTACAGGATTGATAATTTGCTTTAACCTTCATTATTTCCATTGTTATCATATATTGTTCTTCAAATCAATATCAGACTTTCTACCTCCTCATTTCCACAGGTAAATTTGAGTCGGGTATTGGTGAGTTTTAGTAATTATGGGCTATAGACAATGTTTTCTGCAGAAAGACTGAACCTTCCATTAATTTTATTTTCATAAAATGAAAGATCTTGTAAGAGTGGCTGAGCTTGCAAGAAGCTGTTTAGGAAATAACATTCTCTAGAAAGGCAAGCAGTTAACTTGGTTCTGGCAGACACAAAAACTTCCCCAAAGTCTTATTTCCTAAATTAACTTTTGCTAATGTGCCTGAATAAACTATGATGGACATTAAACACAACTTGTGGTAACCTTTACTATGACTTGCTTAGCTGTGATTTCACAAGCATGTCCTCAAAATCATTCTCATGTTGTTGGTTTGGAGGTTTGGTTTTGTTTTTAATAACAAATATGTATAATCATGGTCAAGTTCCATCCTACTTTTGTCACTTTCACTTTTTTATGATATCAGGAAGATAGATACAAAAAGAATGAAATATAAAAAGATGAAGGGACCTTCGTTCTCTTGTATTGCCACAAAGTGTCACCCTTTTCCCACGCATTGCCTAACTTGATTGCTTTTCTGTAGCTCAGGAAAAAAAATGTCTCCTTTAAAGGAGACAGTCCCAAAATACAGGAACAGAATCAGGGTCTCAAGTTGTGTAAAGTGATACATGTCCATGCAGATCTCTGGTGACCACAATGGAGATTAAAAAAACCCACACAATAAGGAGACAACACTTGGTGTTTTGATTCATAGGTTGTTCATATTAAATACCATTGAAGATCAAAACATGGTTAAAGCCCGTAATTAGTTTGTTTACAAGGAAGCTTATTTGTCCATATGTAATCAATCATCTTGTTTGCATACATAAAAAAATGCCGTCATTGCGCTGTGACTGCACATACTTTGTAGATCTTCACTTCCAGCTGTTCACAGTCAGCTGGGGAAATGAATGAACTGATTTGTGGGTTCTTTGATACCACTGTGTTTTGAATTTGCTGTCATTTCCCAAGACAGATTAAAATCAGGTGGAACTAGGTTTTACCAAATGTGGAATTGTGGAAGGGAAACTTTCTTCTATGGATGACTAAGGACCAAGCAGAGTTCTCGTACTTCCAAGATTGTAGGAAATTCTCAGTACTGACAGCTCTACATGTATACAGCTCTGCCCAAGCAGCTTGCTGTCTATAAGATGATAAAGACAGAAAGAGAAAAAAAGTTGGTATCCATTGGGTGGTGGAGATATGAACCAGTCTTAGCTGTTGACTCAACTGTGTACTTGACTAGCCATTACAAATTCCTGTGGTATGTGATGACTGAGGGTACGACAGAATGTGGATCCTGTGTACAAGCTGTTTTCTCCTTTTACGAAAGGAAGGACAAAAGTGTTTCTTGAGGAGCTGAAATATAAACCAATTGAAGTTACCATAACTGATACATAAAAGGAAGGGACTGATCTGGTAAAGATTAAAGGAGTTAAGATAACATAAACCATCAAGTTCTGTGTGGTTGTGGGAAAATGGGTTTATTGATGCCTTCTCTCATTTAAAATCTGTGCAGGAAATGGAAGCACATCTAACACCTCCTGGGGGAATAGATGGGAGGAAAAAATGGCTGCTAGCAGTTATTTGTATGAAGTGATGGGGTTCACTAAGATCTTCATTGCTTCACCTACAGTGTGTAGCTGATCACTATTATTTACAGTGAAACTTTGCCATTGCCAGAACAACAGAAGGCAGATGAGAAACTCTCTACTTGTAACAGTGGACAAAGAGACAGTGCACATGAACAGAAAGAGTCCTGGATGATCCACTTGCACAGACTCTGGACTGTATGCAGAATATGGTAAACATGTATAGTTAGTGTCCACAATGAATGTGAGTAAACTATGACCAGGAATAGGGTCATGAGGGAATTATTAAAATCATAGAATCATAGAATCGTTAAGGTTGGAAGAGACCCTTAGGGTCATCGAGTTCAACCATAAACCTAACTCTGCCAATTCCACCACGAAACTATGGCCCTAAGCACTGTGTCTTCTAAATACCTCCAGGGATGGTGACTCAACCACTTCCCTGGGCAGCCTGTTCCAGTGTTTGATAAACCTTTCAGTGAAGAAATTTGCCCTAATATCCACTCTAAACCTCCTGTGGCACAACTTGAGGCCATTTCCTCTTGTGCTATCGCTTGTTACTTGGCAGAACAGACCGACCCCCACCTCTCTACGACCTCCTTTCAGGCAGTTGTAGAGAGCAATAAGGTCTCCCCTCAGCCTCCTTTTCTCCAGGCTAAACAACCCCAGTTCCCTCAGCCGCTCCTCATAAAACTTGTTCTCCAGACCCTTCACCAGCTTTGTTGCCCTTCTCTGGACACGCTCCAGCACCTCAATGTCTTTCTTGTAGTGAGGGGCCCAAAACTGAACACAGTATTCGAGGTGTGGCCTCACTAGTGCCGAGTACAGGAGGGCAATCAGTTCTCTAGTCCTGCTGGCCACATTATTTCTGATACAAGCCAGGATGCTGTTGGCATTCTTGGCCACCTGGGCACACTGCTGGCTCATATTCAGTTGGTTGTTGACCAACACCCCCAGGTCCTTTTCTGCCGGCCAGCTTTCCAGCCACTCTTCCCCAAGCCTGTAGCATTGCATGGGGTTGTTGTGACCCAAGTGCAGGACCCGGCACTTGGCCTTGTTAAACCTCATACAATTGGCCTTGGCCCATCAATCCAGCCTGTCCAGGTCCCTCTGCAGAGCCTTCCTACCCTCAAGCAGATCAACACTCCTGCCCAGCTTGGTGTCATCTGCAAACTCACTGAGGGTGCACTTGATCCCTTTGTCCAGATCATTGATAAAGATACTAAACAGAACTGGCCCCAGCACAGAGCCCTGGGGAACACCACTTGTGACCGGCCGCCAACTGGATTTAACTCCATTCATCACAGCTCTTCAGGCCCGGCTATCCAGCCAGTGTTTTACCCAGCAAAGAGTACACCCATCCAAGCCATGAGCAGCCACTTTCTCCAGGAGAATGCTGTGGGAAACCATGTCAAAGGCTTTACTAAAGTCAAGGTAGACAACATCCACAAGCTTTCCCTCATCCACTAAGCAGGTCACCTTGTCATAGAAGGAGATCAGGTTAGTCAGGCAAGAACTGTCTTTCATAAACCCATGCTGACTGGGCCTGATCACCTGGTTGTCCTGTACGTGCCATGTGATAGCACTCAAGATGATCTGCTCCATAACCTTCTCCAGCACCAAGGTCAGACTGACAGGCCTGTAGTTCCCCAGATCCTCCTTCTGGCCCTTCTGGTAGATGGGCATCACATTTGCTAACCTCCAGTCAACTGGGACCTCCCCAGTTAGCCAGGACTATTGATAAAGGATGGAAAGTGGCTTGGTGAACACTTCTGCCAGCTCCCTCAGTACCCGTGGGTGGGTCCCATCCAGCCCCATAGACTTCTGTGCATCTAAGTGGAGTAGCAGGTCACTAACCATTTCCCCTTGGGTTATGGGGACTTAATTCTTCTCCCCATCCCTTGTCTTTCAGCTCAGGGGGCTGGGTACCCAGAGAACAACTGGTCTTACTATTAATGACTGAGGCAAGGAAGGCATTAAGTTCTTCCCCCTTGTCCTCATCCTTTGTAACTATGTTTCCCCACGCATCCAATAAGAGATGGAGATTCTCCTTAGACCTCCTTTTGTTGTGAATTTATAGACACATTTTTTATTGTCTTTTATGGCAGTAGCCAGACTAAGTTCTACCTGGGCTTTGGACCTTCTGATTTTCTCCCTGCATAGCCTCACAACATCTTTGTAGTCCTCCTGAGTTGCCTGCCCCTTCTTCCAAAGGTCATAAACTCTCCTTTTTTTCCTGAGTTCCAGCCAAAGCCCTCTCTTCAGCCAGGCCGGTCATCTTCCCTGCTGGCTCGTCTTTTGGCACACGAGGACGGCCTGCTTCTGCGCCTTTAAGATTTCCTTCTTGAAGAATGTCCAGCCTTCCTGGACTCCTTTGCCCATCAGGACTGCCTCCCAAGGGACTTTGTCAACCAGGACCCTACACAAGCCAAAGTCTGTCCTCCAGAACTCCAGGGTGGCAGTTCTGCTGACCTTCTTTCCTTCCTTCTTCAAGAATCGAAAACTCTATCATTTTGTGATCACTGTGCCCAAGGCAGCCTCCAACCATCACATCACCCACAAGTCCTTTTCTGTTTGCAAACAAGAGGTCCAGCGAGGCGCCTTCCCTCGTTGGCTCACTCACCAGCTGTGTCCGGAAGTTATCTTCCACACACTTCACAAACCTCCTAGACTGTTTCCTCTCTGCTGTATTATATTTCCAGCAGACATCTGGTAAGTTGAAGTCCCCCATGAGAACAAGGGCTAGCGATCATGAGACTTCTCCCAGCTGCTTATAGAATAGTTCATCTGCCTCTTCATCCTGGTTGGGTGGTCTAGAACAGACTCCCACCATGATATCTGCCTTGTTGGCCTTTCCCCTGATTCTTACTCATAAACATGCAACCCTATTGTCACCATCATTAAGCTCTAGACAATCAAAACACTCCCTAGCATCCAGGGCTACCCCACCGCCTCTCCTTTCTTGCCTAACCCTTCTGAAGAGTCTGTAGCCATCCATTGCAGCACTCCAGTTGTGCGAGTCATCCTATCATGTTTCTGTAATTGCAACTATATAATAGTTTTCCTGCTGCACAGTGGTTTCCAACTCCTCCTGTTTGTTGCCTGTGCTGCATGCCTTGGTGTAGATGCACTTCAGTTGGTCTATTGATCCTGCCGCCTTTTTTGGGGGAAACTCCCTAATTCTTATGTGACTCTTCTCAGGTGCTTCCATGGTTTCTAACACATTCATAACCCTTGCGTCTTCGCTGCCACCTGGATTTCCATCCCCTACCTCCAGTGAGACCGAAGGACCTCACTAGCACACTGTCCCAAACATTGACGTGCCGCCCACAGGCTTATGTCTAGCGAGCCTGACTTTATCCCTTTCCCCCTTCAAATCTAGTTTAAAGCTCTTTCAATGAGCCCTGCTAACTCCTGTGCAAATATCATTTTCCCTCTTTGAGACAGGTGTACCCCGTCTGTCACCAGCAGGCCTGGTGTCATATAGACTGACCCATGATCAAAAAAACCAACATTCTGCCAGTGACACCAGGCTCAGAGCCAGGTATTGATCTGCTGGATCCTCCTGTTTCTTCCCTCATCTTTCCCTGCAATTGGAAGGATAGTGTAGAACACTACTTGTGCTCCTGATCCCTTAACCAGTCCTCTCAAGGCCCTGAAGTCTCTCTTGATTGCCCTAGGTCTTCTTGTTGCAACTTCATTGCTGCCTACCTGAAAAAGCAATAATGGATAGTAATCTGAGGGCTGTACCAGGGTAGGAAGCTTTCTGTTCACATCTTTAGCACAGGCCCCAGGGAGGCAGCAGGCTTCCCTGAGAAGTGGGTCTGGTGTACATACTGGGCCTTCTGTTCCCTTCAGAAGGGAGTTTCCTATGACAATAACCGGTCTTCTTGTCTTTATGGAAGCAGTTTTGACGCAGGGCATAGGTGAACTTAACCTTGATGACACCTCCAACCTAGATGAACCATTGTCCTCATTATTATTTGGTTCCACTTGTAGAGCCTCGTACCTGTTATGCAAGGGCACCTGGGAAGTTGGTGCAGCCACAGAGGAGACGCGCCTGCTGCGCCGGGCAGGAACTTGTCGCCATTGCCCCCTAGCCCTTAAGTCACTGTGTTCAGCCAGGCGGAGAGAGGATAGGGAATCATCTGTGTCATGTGTCCTGTCTGCCTGGTGGGCCTGTCTCAGGGAAGGTAGGGTGTGATTCCAGTAGTCCATCTCTCTCTCGCACTCCCTGATACTCCTCAACCTACTCACCTCCTCCCAGAGCTCTGCCACTAAGCAGAGGAGTTCCCCTACCTGGGTGCACCTCCCACAGGTCTGCTCACTACTGTTGTCCGGTACTGGCATAAGAGCAGGGGACACCCTGATGACACCTGGGTGGCAGCATGTTCCCGTCGGAGCTCTGTCTGGGAAGCTGCATCAGTTGCGGCGGGTGCAGAGTTTAGAGAGGACATGGCCCTCTGCTGCGTGGATACCATTGCTTGCTCCCTGGTTGAGCTGGCGGAGCTTCAGAGCCCTTCCTGCACACCCTTCCATGTGAACTGGAACGCAGACTGCCCCGTCACGCCCTTGCTGACATGCCATACCCTGTTTGCCCTCCCTGTTCGCAGTGCTCCTGGTCACTAGTGCTCCCTAAGGGTTTCTTTTATACAGGTAGGGGGGCTTGGCAGCCGTTGCTCGTGGGCCTGCCCAGGTCTTGTCAGACGCTGTCACGCTAGCTGTGGGCTCCTGGCGGCTCTCGCTGCTCCCCCTGAGGTTCCACTGGTTTGGGAAACCACCCTGTGCACTGCACTAGAGCACTCCACTGTGGATCGGACTCACGGTATGTCTCCAGAGATGGTCAGTGATATTCAGAGAAATAGTCAAGCTCTTGGTAGTGCAACCCGGCATGTCACAGTAAAATTATAATGAAACATTACTGGACACATGATGGTTGAACATGTAGGTCATGGCCATGAACAACGTCTAGCTCTGAGCAGACAAAGATGCTTTCATTATTTCAGTGACTTCCAATACATTGTAACTGTATTTAGCAATATTTTAATCAATGTACTCATCGATTGTGCAAAGTTTTATCAGCCACAATGATGGTAGTGCACTTCATATAGATCTGTATCTTTTGATCAATTGATGCTATTATCTAAGAAGATAAGAACTGCTACTGAGGGTGGGGTTTTTTTTTGTTGTTGCTGTTGTGGGTTTTTCTCAAAAAAAATTCTGTAGAAATGTAATTTCTGTTTTAGAACTCTTCCCCTATGTTAAAATAGGTTGAAATCAACTAACATTTTCTGAAGTTATATTTGAAAATAGAGAAACAGAGGAACACACAAAGATCCAGAAGCCTGATTTCTGTGGGAAATGGGCCAGAAGAGAGGAAGCATCTGAAAAATATGTCACATTATTGCAAAAAAAAGCAAAATAAAGTTTAATTTATGACACTTGATAATAAAATGTTTTATGATAGCAAGAGGAAATGGAATTTTGCAGTTTTTAGCAAAAAGTCAGCCTTGTTGGGTTTATAGAAATGTGATACAATGTTTAATGGTGTGAGGGAGATGTCAAAAAGTTTATAATCTACTTAGGACTGAGTAAAGGAGAATGTCACCTGGTAAAAAACAACACTATCTCCCTCCAGTGCATTGACAACTCTGAAACAAATGTTCTTGAATATTTATAGAACAATATATTAGAAGATAATGCTAACGACAGGATACTAGCTGGTTTTACCTATAGGTGACAAAATCATTATTAAGAGAGGGAAAGCTTGTTTCAAACTTATACCTCTAACAAATATAATGGAAAAAAGTTTAGCATGAAGACACTATTTTGAATGGTTTTTGCTGGAAATTTCATTGCCAAGGACTACAACGTTTTCAGTATTTATTTTTCAAAACCAGAAATTTCCTATCTCTGTTAAATGAACCAAGTATTGGGAATTCTGACTCTTGTCTTGAAAGACTGAGAACAAACAAAAAGTTCTGTTAGTAGAAATTAGAAGTTTCTAAGTTGTGAGTCAACAGGACTTGGTTGCACCTGGTTTGTGAAAGATAACAATGTCTGAAGAAAAACACTGCAGAAAAATGTAATTCTTTTTCACAAAGGTT
Organism: Mycteria americana; assembly: GCF_035582795.1. NCBI lineage: Eukaryota > Metazoa > Chordata > Aves > Ciconiiformes > Ciconiidae > Mycteria > Mycteria americana. The sequence continues at coordinate 168,937,850 of NC_134366.1, read as the reverse complement.
GTCACAATTCAGCTTCAATTATAGGCAGAGAAAGAAGTTCTTCAAATGTGAAAATTCTTCTGAAAAAATAATAATAAAAGGAAAAGATGGTGATGGAAAGAAAAAGCTAGAGCTTAGCTTTTTTATTTTATTTTTTGTCTTTATTTCTAACAGTCTAGAAATATCTTGGTGCATAACACAACAAAAATAATAAAACCATCCAAACATGGATAATTTCATTCTGAAAATGTTAGAATAATACAACTTTTTTTGAACTATTGTCTGATGAAGGAGGAGCTGCAGGAAAATCTGTATCCCGCATCATCTCAAAATGATAGGTAGCAGAATATCCTGCCTCCTTCTTTCTAAACAGAGGATGAGGTTGTCTTGTAGGAAGGGATTGTGTTGACTGCTAGGTAGTGCATGCTGAGTTTTGCGATGGATCTCAGTCTCAAAGCCTGAATGTGTAGCCGTGGGATGCTGTACCACATACAAAGCTGAATCAGCTACAGATGATGCTTGCTTCAACATGTGTGCCACACAGCATGATTTTTAAAACTAATAATGAAAAAAAACCCCGTACTACAACTATTCTCTAAAGTATTGTGAGCGTATATACTTATTCTTAAATAGGAAAAAAAAAAGGCCACATCCAGTGGTTAAATCATTTATCCTGAATGAAGGGAAATTCATTTTATCAATATAAATGCAGTGCATTTGTTTCTAAAGAGACAACCAGTTCCTTGGAGTTTCAATGCATGGGCTGAGTTTTGTTAGTATATAAATGTTCTCATTATCAGGTTAGGTATGTAAAAAGAATTCCCTGAGAGCTGGCTGGCACAATAGCCTCTAATGACTCTCAGAAAAGTTGTGGTTTATCATGTCAGAAATCTGCTTATGTCTTTGTTGCTTGTTTCTTCCTTTGGGGTATACAATATGAAGGATCATTGTAAAATATGCAGTGATTAATAGTCAGGACACAAAGTGGTTCATAAACCTTGTACCAGTTCTGCACAGCAGTTAAATTTCATATTAAGCACTGTTTTAAAAGTAGAGTGCTAACTTGCCTAGTTTAGAATAGAGATGCTTTCCATTATTTTTTGTTTTACACTATTACACTGAAAATACAGATTACTATTGGTGCCTGTGTAGAGCCCTAATGACAAGGCCAGGGAGTCAGGTTCCTTTTTGGTTATTGCCTCCCTTGTCCTAGGAACTTTGCCTTTGGTTGTGGATAGTAGCAAGGCTTGAGTAGGAAGAGTTCAGAGAAGCATACCACAGGTCTGCAAAAGACCCCTCTTCTGGGATGTGATAGATGTGGGTTTGACTCCCCAGGGTTTAGGTGAGCCAAGGTAACCTAAGGTAACTTAGGTCTCTAGTTTTCATGGCAAGTGATGTAAACTTGCAGCTATATTCTTAAGAGTCAGAAGCCCTGCTGCTTGCCAGAAGTGAAGCAGTCATCCACTTGCTAATACCTAAATTAGACATCTGATTCCAAGAGGCAGTATTGATATGCAAGTCCTAATTTTTGTGTAGGCACTTACCTCAGATCTTCAGATAAGTTACTAATTCTGGCAGAGTGTAGGCATCAGACATACTCTTCCTAAAGGTGTTTTTTATTTTCTGTTTATTAATCCACCCATTCCCTGTGCCTATTCCTGTGACTCTGAATCTGAGATGCCCAATTCCCTCCTTTTGTTGTAGACTGAGCTTAGGTTTTTAATTCTGACTTCTGAGGTTTCTCTGGGCTTTGAGCATATAAGAGTTCAAAACCCATAAGTGATGACCAGAACTATTCATGGCAAGTAAGCAAGAAAAACAAAACAACAAACCTAGTAGTAGAGATTTTTCTTGTTCACTATCTAATTTTTCTCCTATCCTGATCCAAAATCAGGTTCTCTGTAGGAACAATTTGCTCAGAGTCCTTGAGCAAAGTCCTAGTATGTGTTCTTTTTCAGTCATTCACTTTAGAAACTCCCCTTGCCTTGCGCTGAGCAAGCTTGTCCTTGTCATTTCAGCTCATGTTCTGTCATTTGGCTTAATGTCTTTAGAAGGAGTACAATGCTTTGATTGAAAAAGTCATTTTAATAGTGGGGATGAACTAAATGAACATGGAGGAGGATTCATTATGCTGAGAAGAGCAGGCAGAAGACCTTGACTGTATTTCCTCCTCCCTTCCCATTTTAGGGAGGTTAAAACGTAGGGAGAACTTCAGTATAGAGTGTTGGAGTTAACCTGCATAACTATTTTGCTGCCTACACTCAGTTGCAGAGTTGGTTATGAACTAAAAAAAGCAAATGCCTCTGGGTTCATGTGGTTGAATTTTGATTTGAATCTGACCTGCTCAAGTTGAATGTTTTGTCTGGAATCCAGATAGGTGTGCGTGCAGAAGAATTTCATTATTAGTATTTTTTAAATGTCAGCTCAATTCTGAAGGACAGAGTTATCATTTCAGCAAACTATATTATAAATATCCATGAATCATATGCAAAAAGACAACAACCAACTTTGTTATCTCTTTTCCCCTCAAACCATCCTCAGAAAGTGGAGGTTACAGCAGTAGACTAGTGGGAAGTTATTTTATTGAGGTGCTCAGGAAAAAAACAAGATACTACATATGTACAAGGGAGAAACTTCTGGGAAAGTTTAAATTGGTAGACATTGGAACCTCATCCTTTCAGGTGTGTCTTTGCAAATGCATATATATGCATAAACAAAGCTCTGGCAGGAAGGCGCCAGGATCCAACACCAAGTTACATGATTTGGCTTTCCTGAAGTAAATTCAGATGAATTTAGATCTATAGCAGAATAAGTTTGAAATGGGTCAGAACTTCATTTCACATGATATTCAGATGTTCCTTCAAAGCATGAGAGTCTCTAAATTGACTTGGTGAGCTCAGAAGAGTAAGCTTTCTCCCTTTAGATCTATTGTACTTACGATATTTACCTTCACGCAGGTACAGCTTAAGTTATAGTGTTTTTTCTTAAATTATGCTTCTAGCATCGATGATACCTTTTAATACTTCCCCTACTAATAGCAGAAAAAAGTGGGAACAGAGGTCTTACTTCAAATGTACATTTTTGCAGAGATGTCTTCAAGACCAGCATGATAACGTGGAACAAACTGCGACAGAAAATGAGGGTCCTTGTAAAGCTTGCTGTTCTCTCTTCATTTCACAAAGCACATTCTTTTGCTCCTGCCTTCCCCCTGTATGCACAGCAACCATCATGGATGGATCAAGAGGTCAAAAGGTCTTACCACCTTTCAGCAAACTGTTAATTAACAGCATATTAGTGTTCTCAATCAGACAAACAGAAGAAAATCTTGTGAGTAGCAAAATACTTTTCCCTTTTGACTGCTCTACATGGGAAGTAATTTATAAATGGCTAAGCAGAAGACTAGCTTTTCATGAAGGTTCAAAATAGGGCAAAACCTCACAGCTCTGAATTCACAGCAGGACACCTTCATCTTACAGCCACTCTGTCCCAGCATCTTTTATGTGTAAACAGCAAGCACGAATTCTTAACTAAAACAAAACGCTACACTGCATGCATAATTCCTCCCTTGGGGAGTGGAAAAGAGAGGACAAATTACATGTGACAGATGTTAGCTCCATCACTTAACACACTACTGAAAGGCATTTAGGCTATATCAGAAAGGTATAGTGCAATGTTGAGAAGTACCTGAACAAGTTCTGAATGAGAAACTTGACATACAAGCCTTGGAAGAGCACAATACTATTATGGTTATCTTACTGCTGGTCCCTAGAGGAGTTTAGTCAGAGATGACATATGCTTTCATTCAGGTCACTGCACTGTGTCATGGAGATAGGTTTTTGGATACTATGAATGTAGGCTATGCTTTGTCTACAAAACGCTTATGCTCCCAGGCCCTGTTTGGTATAAAAAGCAGATTCAGTGAGAGACTAAGACATCTAAGGTGAGGTGTTTACTTCTGCACCAGATGTGTAAGTTCCCACTATACTCAAAGGAGCTCTAATCAGTCGCTGGAATCTGGATAATGATTCACATGAATGTAGATGTTCATTTTAGGGGTGCTTGAATTGTGCTCTACACTCTACTAATTAGGTGTGCTATTCAGTTACTTAAAAATAGTCATGTGGTGCCATTTGAGCTGCTCTGATATTCTCTGCCTGCCCTACAGATGCTGCTTCAGAGTCATATGGATCTGTAAACCCTTAGTCAAACCTGCCAGTCCCAGATGGATGTTCAGGGAACTGATTCAAACCCTGACTGCCCACTGCCTATAATGGAAACTGAGATTCCTTGCTCATGTGTCAGCTCATGTGTCTATCCGTTTACAAAGCCAAGATGCAGGAGCAACTTTGTCCCACATTTTTCTTACACCTCAGGTTTCCACTGCATAACATATGGGCTCACAGAAGAGGAAAGGAGCTTTGCTGAGGGACAAGAGGTGTCTGATTTGGCTGGCAGTGAGGTCTTGGGTGAGTGGGTACCAAAGCACCTGCAGGCTACTCTACACATAGCATAGCAGATTATACAGGGCAGATGAGAAATCTTATGTCAAACCAAGCAAATATGATGAGGAAAGAGCCTGAGAGTGCTGAGACAAGATTGCCACCATCAAATGGTTAAAAGAAAGAAATGAACTATAAACTGATCAAAGAGTGTTCTTTATGGTCTACATTAGTATTTCTTGATAAACATTTCATGAGCCTTGATGCACACTTTGCACACCATGGTATTATGTGCTTTGCCTGCTTTTTTCTACAACATGTTTTTACCCAACGTGTGCTTATGTTACCTAACATCTGCTTCAGCTGTGCATACACTACAAAGTATTCTTTTCCTGTAGTTAATATATACCTAATTTAATCAGTTAAATTCAGTAATGCATACCTCATATGCTTTTCTTACAGTAAGTAGAAAACGTATGGATTAAATTTGTTAATTGTCACCATGACTGGTTGGAGAAGTAATATTGAATAGCTTCACTACACTGGTTTCGGTCCTCAGCGTAATGTCAATGAATTGCATAAAACCCACTGGGGCAATTCAGACCTGTTATGGACCACGCTGTTCTCGACAGCTGACTGATACAAAAAAGGTGGATGGGAGTAAGTTTCATGAATCATGTTGGTTGTGCCAGTTTGGCTGTATTCTTTCTGTCTTTCCTTGTCTCGTGCAACAGGATTAATTCTTCCCAGAATTGTCCAAACTACATTGTACGAGCAGTACTGTTTATCTGGTTAAATCTTGTGCGGTAGGGTAGCATTAGATCTACTGCACACATGTAAGTGTAAGCGTAAGGTCATGTGGCAGAGGAATTGCTGATATTATGCTTCTCCCTTGCACTGGAGAAAAGTGTATGATTGTTTGCCCAGAAAAGTTGAAAACATTTCTTGCGTGATTAGAACACAGTAGTCATTTCTGTCTAATAGATTTCTCAAATAGTAAGTGACTATTGCTTGACTTTAGGTCTCTGTACTCTGATGTTCTTCTCTGAAAAACCAAAGTAATAATATCACTCTACTATCTCTTGGGGCTGTCATCATCATCTTGAAATCCAATTTAGAAGGAAAAAGGCTCCAAATCTCATCTGGCTCTTCCTGAGCATTTCTCTCTTTAGCCATCATATTTTTCTACTTAAAATGAGCTGTTTTCTTCCCTTTGTTTCTTCTTCTAGATGGGCAATGGGAGGAAATGACTGTTTGTATGTACTTGAGAAGTAGCAAACGTGTCTATCCAGAAAACGCTGCCTCCATCGCAGAGAATTTTTCCCCTTTGTAATAGTAGCTGCCTTGTGAAACAGCAACTGATTTGAAACTGCCCTTTTAATGTGACTAAATCCTGCTATTGCCTTCAGACACCGTAGTTTGAGGGAAGAGAGAGAGCAACATATTTAGAGTATTATCATCCCGTTGTAAGTGTGGGAGCAACTAATAGTTGCTAATAGTAATAAAAGTCCCAGTGGACTTTTCCTGTGCATTCTTCTTTTGGGTGTTCACAGAAGGCTTCCAGGAAAATAATTTTGAAAACTCTTAACTGAATCTGTTTTTATTTCTTCAGGTGAGTTGAAGTGGAATGACAATAGCAGGGGAGTATCTGCTGGCAGCTCATAAACCAGATTATGTTTGAAACCTGCTGTTTGCTTTCTTGTATGCAAAGGGAGGATGAATCTATGCCACCATGTCCAAGAAAGGCTTTAGTGGATATCAGCAGCTAAAAAAGTGATCAGGAAAAAAATATGAGAAAATAAGAAGTCACTGATTGGAGAATAAAGGGCTAAAGGGCTTAGGTATGTTTGAATCATTTCCACTAATAAAGTTCCTAACTACTTCTGCCTAATACAGGTGATTCACTGCCACTCGACTTTTCAGCACTATTAATGCCCAGTTTAAAATATCCACGAGATGGATTACTGTACTAAATACTTTACAGTACTGGGTTTACGGTCAGGATTTAGTGGAAAGCTTCTTTCTCCTATAAATCATGCTATGAATATTGATTGTGGTACCTTCTACTTACCTAAAAATTTTATGAGGCTTTAAAAAAAAAAAAGTACTGACTCTGTTTTGGTGGGAAAGATCCTTTCCCAGAAATTAATCTGAGGAGCATTTCTAATATATGCCAATTCAGTGTTTATATAGTTAAGAATGACTTTACAACAAAGTGCGACCAGTCCAGACCAATTTTTTGTATGCTATACAACTGTTAAACTGCTTTAAATCAATAGTAAAGAAGACAGGAGAGTCTTGGTGTGTAATAAGTCATCATTTTAATGAAATATAGATTATTCCAAGACTATTAAACAAGTGGTTGGTGTCAGGAAAATTGTTCACTTTTTCAATGCTAAACAAAACCATCTATTTTAATGGAGTGAAATCAATAAGCAGCTGAGACCTGCCATGTAGCTTGAATGACTAAGTAAATGTATAGTTAGAACTGTCCATTGATAAGTAGATGGGTTATTGCTTGCATGTCCTGGTTACTAAATCTGATTAAAGGAAATGGTTTAAGGGGAGCTGGAAAAAAGGAAGAAGCAGAAAAAGATGTTTTGAGTTAACCACTTATTTTCCTTAACAGACACTTTCCCATCCTTTTTTTTCAGAAAATATTTTCCAAACTGCATAGATATTGGGGGCTGAGGATAATTCAGGAGTGGGGGAACTATCACAATTTAGCAGTTGAATTGAAGGAAACTTAGGGAACCCCAAGAAAATTTAGAAAGTTGCCTCAGGTTAAAAATAATTGTTTTCCAATAATGAGCACAGTTTTACTTGTTTTCAGGATTATCTTAAAAGAAGAATAAAAGTCTAAAACTATAACAGGGTTGCAAACTCACCTCCCATCCATTAAACAAAAAGAAGTCCATTCTACATCAGGATGAAACCAAAGTCTTTAGCCCTTATTCTGTGAAAATACCTCTTCTTTGGACAAGAACTCTGATAGCCAGAGTGCTAAAGCAGGCTGGAAAACCCGGGGTGAAGTCTCTGTTGAAAAAAATAGGCCTTATATTTAGGGATATTGGTGGTGAAAGCTTTAAGCACTTTGATATTTTATATCTTCAATTTGATTTCTCTCATTTTTTCTCTTCCTCTTCATAGAATAATTAAAAATTTACTTAGATAAAGAGATAATTATATTATAATATGGAGTTGTGCTGGTTTTGGCTGGGATAGAGATAATTTTCTTCATGGTAGCTAGTATGGGGCTATGTTTTGGATTTGTGCTGGAAACAGTATTGATAATACAGGGATGTTTTAGTTACTGCTGAGCAGTGCTTACACACAGTCAAGGCCTTCTCTGCTTCTCACCCCACCCCACCAGCGAGTAGGCTGGGGGTGCACAAGGAGTTGGGAGGGGACACAGTCAGGACAGCTGACCCCAACTGACCAAAGGGCTATTCCATACCATATGACGTCATGCTCAGTATATAAAGCTGGGGAAAAAGAAGGAAGGGGGGGACATTCAGAGTGATGGCATTTGTCTTCCCAAGTAATCGTTACACGTGATGGAGCCCTGCTGTCCTGGAGATGGCTGAACATCTGCCTGACCATGGGAAGCAGTGAATGAATTCCTTGTTTTGCTTTGCTTACATGTGCAGCTTTTGCTTTACCTATTAAACTGCCTTTATCTCAGCCCCCAAGTTTTCTCACTTTTACTCTTCCGATTCTCTCCCCCATCCCACCGGGGCGGAGTGAGCGAGCGGCTGTGTGGGGCTTAGCTGCTGGCTGGGGTTAAACCACAACCGGAATTTAGGGCATGCAGCTAGAATGCAGAAGACTTTGATCTGAATCATATAAAGCAGAATCTTGAAATGAGGTGTCCTGGTTTCGGCTGGGATAAAGTTAATTTTCTTCCTAGTAGCTAATATAGTGCTATGTTTTGGATTTAGAATGAGAATAATGTTGATAACACACTGATGTTTTAGTTATTGCTAAGTAACGTTTACACTAGCCAAGGATTTTTCAGCTTCCCATGCTCTGCACAAGATGCTGGGAGGGGGCACAGCCAAGATGGTTGATGCAAAGTGGCCAGAGGTTTATTCCATACCATATGACGTCATGGTCAGTATATCAACTGCAGGGAGTCGGCGGGGGGACAGCGATCACTGCTTCGGGACTGGCTGGGCCTAGGTTGGCAGGTGGTGAGCAGTTGTATCACTTGTTTTTTTTTCCCTGGGCTTTGTTCCTCTCTCACTCTCTTGTTGTTTTCCTTTTCATTTCAATTTTTTTTTCCCCAATTATTAAACTGTTCTTATCTCAACCCACGAGTTTTCTCACTTTTGCTCTTTTGATTCTCTCCCCCATCCCACCGGGGGAGGAGGGTGAGCAAGCGGCTGTGTGGTGCTTAATTACCAACTGAAGCTAAACCACGACATGAGATCTCTCATGGCTAAATACACTGACACTTGGGCAGTTAGCTAATTATAGGTCTTCTTTGCTTTGATCATTTCTATCGTGAGGCTTAGAAAATTCCCAGTGCTTTCCAGCATTGGCCGTTCTTCATAAAATTTCCACTTGGAAAAATAAGAATTTTTCAGTGGAAGCTCAACTCCAGATTTCTCATCTTAGTCTAGCTATGGTTCACTAAATCACATCCCATCCTGTTTCTTCCACCACCATCTTCTGTTGATACTGCCTGCTAGTAAAGCATGTTTGATGAGTAAGCTCAGAGTTGCTGTCACTTGGCAAATTGTAACTCCAGAAAGTACACGACTGAAAAACTCCTAAAGAGAAGGCATTAGGCAAACATCTCTAACTCGACCCTTTGATTTATATGCATATTACAATAGGACATTAATTCAACAATTGTGTTAGGTTCCGTTTGCAGCTGGTTGTCTCTGAACACAGTTCAAAAGCAGTCCCTGACTTGAAGGAAAACTGAGATTTTTATAAAATATGCTTGAAGGCAAACACCCTGAGTTTTGAGATGATTGTTAATGTTGGTATCTAAAGGTATCTATCTTGCAAATCATTTGCTTGAATATAGACATCTAGTGCCATTTGATATGTCCTAAAATATTTCACCTTGCCACCCAATGACTGGTCATAGATGCAGGAATAATAATTCTTAATAGGAAGAGTATTCATTAATCTAATGCAATCAGTGAATGGATATTGTAACATTGCTCTTGTAAGCAAACCTGGAAAAGTCTCTACATACAGTCCAATTACCATGTTTAAGAGATCGCTTTAAAAGAATAGTTCCAGGAAAGTCACGAAGACATGATCTTCCATATAATTTTTTCTGCTTTTTCATTTAGTGATGAAATTAATATAAAGCAATACATAAACACATAGCCAAACAGCTCTTTTCTTTCTTTATTCTTTTTATTTTTTCCCTTCCATAATGTATCACTATATTTTTAAATTAAGCCCAGCAGGTAGGAAGATCCTGTACCATTTTCAAATAAGTTCATTTGTCCCTGCATTACAGCATGTTTCTTTTATATTATTTCTTTCTGAACTTAGCCCTGCTGCTTTCTGAAAGATGAGTTAAAGATCCTTTGGAATAAATCCTTATGACTGCCTAAGTAAATGCTTTCTACAGAGATGTGTGCAGTTAGGTTTTACTTTTTCCTGACATCTAACTCTGAGACATCCTTATCCTGCAACATGGATTTTTTTTTTCCACTTTTCTTCTGAATACTCTTTTCTCTCATTAAAGGCATTTTACTTAAAGCTCATTGCCTTCAGCAATAATGGCATCTTGAAAAAATAAAGATGACAAAAATATATTGCTCAAATTTCATATGCCAGTAGGTACAGATTGAATACAGGAGACAAAGTCGTGCCAGGTGTTTATGTAGAGAATAAAGATAAAACTTGTTCTTTCATCATTTACCATTTTCAAGGACTGGGCAAAACCTTTTCTTAGAGGACAAAGCTGATAGTAAGGGAATAGCACAGCCAGCTCTGGGCCTGGGAGAGGTAACTGAAGAACCTCAGTGCCTTTTCAGCTACAAGAAGATAATCTGTTGCAGGGTGTGCAAGCAGAAATCTGTTCTTTGAAAATTACATCTTCTCCCTGTCTGTTTTCTTGCAGAGGCTCTGTTCTCTGAACCTAACCAGATCAGATGTTTTGAATGAGAACAGGACTGATTAGGGTAGTCAGTTTTTCCTTATTCCTCTGCTTGGCTGGAGAAAGTGAGGGTAAATTCTTGTCTCACAGTTGTCATAAATTACTAGTTTCTTTACAGAGTTCTAAGAATAATATTCCTTTGTCCAGGAGAACAGCATTTCAGAAGCTCTCTGTTCTTTCCTTTTATGTATTTGACACAACATGTTTTACTTCAGTTAACTGAGGTGAAATATGAAGTTAACACTGTTAAGAACACAACTTTAATGAGTATTTTCCTCCCTTTTCCATTGTCTGTGTGTCACATACTTCAAATTTACTTTAAAAAAAAACATGAACAAAAAGCATATTTTTTTTTTCTCTTCTGTATGGTGTTTTCTTTTTTTAACCCTAAGCTCCAGTCTTGTATTGCTGATAAAGCAGATTAAAGTCTATGGACAGTTCAGAGTGAGAGAAATCAATGCAAAGGAACATCGTGGAATTTGGGAACTGCTGCACTGGAAAAACGTCTATGGTTCCCAGACAAAACAGGGTTTATTCATATGTTTATACCCCCATATCTGGCTTCGTATGGTCTTGCTACTTATTTTCTTCGTTACTTTCTTGCCCTGTGTCTCTTAGGTACTCAGCTGAAGATGGAAGAAACTGTTTTTCATCCCTTTTCTTGTAATGGTGTTTGAGGGTAGATGAACTGCTTCGTTTCAGGTAAGAGCTAGCTTGAACTCCCAGATCAATCTTGAATCAAATCTGAAGTAAGCCTTCTCACAACAGTTGCGATAGCTTTGATCTTCTATTATTTTTAGTCCTTGAATATTTCTACCAGTTTGTAACCTGCAGAACAAGCAGTGAACTAGCCATTTATTCTCTGTGCTCTAGCTCATTGAACTAGATGCAACTCCTTTCGCAATAAAATACTTTTTTCTGTGTCCAAGGATGTTGTATTAATTTACAGGGGTTCCTCAAGCCAAAGATAATACAATAAAAAGAAGACACACAAAATTGATGAGGAAGGCCTTGGTTGGTTGGGGTTTTTGGTTTTTTTTTTGGGGGGGGTGGATTGGTTTTGGGAGGTTTTTTGCGTTCTTGTTTTGTTTTTTATATCAGCTTTTAACCCTAATACAAGAGATGCAGATGAGATGGAGAGGAAGAATCTTCTTAGAACCTTTCAAGCCTTATCTTTCTATTTCTTTCTCTTTCCCTGATGGTCCATATCTGTGTGAATTTGCCTTTGAATTCTTGTCAATTTGCAAACTTGAGGCAGTGCTGCTTCCTGTGTCAGGTGCACGAGTTGCATATGGAACAGGCATGAAAACCATAATTTATATTTACAGGACTGATTGCCATAGATGAACACTGCCAAGTAGATGTGGTCACTTAATGTCAAAACGACATTAACTGTGCAGGGATATTCTGAGTTTCCGTTCTCGAGCATTTCCTTTCCATGGTGTTGTTTTTTAGTTTTTCTGTAAAAGTCTACAAATAGAATTGAATAAATAATTAGTATTTTTATAGTGTAACACAGGATTGCTTTTACAGAGATAAACCAATCTTTGTCTATGCTTCTGTCTCCAACAGTCATGATTCACTGTGAAAACAGGACAAGGACTATTACCGTTCCTCACTCATAGGGTAAGATAAATACTGACTGTTGAGCACAGGGCAGTGTGTAATGGCTCTACCCTTATCATGTCTTAACTGTTGCACTGTTGCTTTGGGCCATTTTAAGTATGAAACTTTGATTTCTCCAGGGCTAACTCCACTTTCCGTCCAAAAATGAGGAAATAAAACAAATAGCCAAAAATAAACAAGGAAACAAACAGGTAGCCATACTTCCTCTTATGCTGCTATAAGAAGGATGTTTCCACCTTGCCTTCCCTGATAATGGTTCCTTTGAGAAAGCTTAGTTGAGACTAGCAAATACCTCATTAAGTAGATATCCTTCTGGGTTTTGCAACATTAAAGGCTGTAAAGTGATTTGTGACAAATTTGAGCAGCTAGAAATGTGGGAAACTTGAAGTCTGAAGCTTGCATGGACAACACTGACTTATAAACAAAAGACATAATTTTCACTCTCCTTACCCCTCATGACTTGAGTTTAAACAGTAATTCTGACCTTCCAGGTTCTTGATTTTGTTGTACATTCATCCTTAGCAATACAAAGCAAGGCAATGTGTATGAAACACCATATAAATTCAATTTCCTTGTCCAGTGTACAGAAGAGTGGCGATACATGCCCAGAAGAAAGGTCCATCTATCTAGGATCCTTCACATGTCCAAGACTAACCAAAAAGGGGATGTTTTGTGAAGAAAAGAAGAAAAAGATGTTGTCACTGCAATCCTGTGAAGCAGCCCTCCAACTTCCTGAAGTCTGTGCCTCAAGAACTCCTTGAATCCAAGGTTGTATCTTTATGAGATTAAATACAGATGCCGTCTCTTCTTTCTTTTTCCACGTTGTTGTTCTGCTCTGGTCAGGAAACTCATCAGTAACATATCTGAGCTCCGTTTCTATCAGCACTCTCCCCAGATGTCTTTCACAGCTCTATGAGACTCTCAGCATCTCATGAAAGGTTGGTATCTGCCTAAGGAAGACCCCCACAGCTTTCCGAGGTTTTGGAACATGGGGACAAAGTGCAACTTCAGGTTTTACGCCACAGCTTTTGGTGCCAGAACAATGCCTCAGTTAACTCTGCTAAAATACCAGGACATGAGTCCATTATATCCATTTCAGTTGTTAGGCTTACTTTTTAGTAACTTTAGTAACTTTAGTAACTTTAGTTACTTTTTATCTGAAATACATCGGTATACGTGATGAATGAGCATGTTAAGAAAAGATAGATTTTCAGATAAGACTACATTTTAGCTCCCAGTATGAGGGAAGATAATTTGAATACTATGATGCATGAATCAGTGCACTAGAGGCATACAAATGAAGAGAAAAGTGGGTCAATCTCCCACCCTAAAATCAAGTTAAACAGCTAGACAAAGATGTATGTGAACAAATTGTTTAGCAACATTCATCCTTTTAAGGGTCTGCTTCATCATTTCATTGTGCCATCTTTGTCCTGGGACATCTGCTGAAACTGCAGTTTCAAAGGTGTTCCTGCTGCAAAAGCTTACAAGGCACACATGGGGGGGGGGGGGGGGGGAGAACAAGAGGAAGTGGTAAATGAGAGAGAATTGTGTAGGTTAAAAAGTGTACATATAAGATGTTAAGAACTGCAGAGGTGAGTAAGTCCTAATTCCTCACAATGTGGTTGGAAGGCAGATATAGGTCCCACCAAATAGGTGAATGATGTTGATTTTATTTGACACTTTACTTTACTTTACTTAGTTTACTTTGACAGTTTACTTTACTATTTTGCAAAATCTGGAGAGAAATGTGCTCCAGATTGTGCCTGTTTAAGGAGTAAACAACCTACAACTACATCTGGCTGGGGAACCACTGTATGATAGAAAAAAAATAGAACAAGATCAAAATTTTCAATTTTTTAAAAATCATGTTTTTCATTAAATAAATCTAAACACAATATAATTTTTCAGATACGCTCAGTGTTGACTGAAATATTGAGGAGAGGAGAGGAGAGGAGAGGAGAGGAGAGGAGAGGAGAGGAGAGGAGAGGAGAGGAGAGGAGAGGAGAGGAGAGGAGAGGAGAGGAGAGGAGAGGAGAGGAGAGGAGAGGAGAGGAGAGGGGTTCAAACTCAAAAAGACCATTCTTAGGGATCCAAATACCAGGATATTTTATCTTACTCATATACAGACAGTAAATCAACTCTTCTTTTCTCATCTTTTTTATCTTGGTAGAATGTGAATGTAATTCTGTATTACTATCATTCTTTACTAAAGTAACCTTTATGCTATAAAGAATGACTGGTTCCACAGATATTTTCTTTCCTTATATGGATGTCAGTGCATTAATTCATTGATTTTTGAATAAAATGCACCAGCTTTTCAGAGGCTTCAGGACTTGGTTCCACTTCACTGACATTATCTTTGGCCTTGACCAGAAAAAAATTCCTCTAGATTCAGATGAAGTCAAATAAGATAATGTACATTTGTCTCATAAGTCTCATCCAATAGGTTTAAAATATATATTTTGAATGTTTTCTCTTTGGCAGGATATGATTTTTCACTGGTAAGAAATTAATTATTGACACAAGTGAAACGCTATTACATTTAACGTAAACTCTCAAGCACTCTTTTTCTTTTTTCTTTGCCTAAGAATACTGATCAATGTAGTAAGAAAGTAACTGATACTTAATGACATTATCTGAAAGCACAACACCACCAGAAAAATAGCATGGAAATAGCTATTTATCATTGTAAAGATTGTCTCCATTTTGCATATTGCACACAATAAAGATGTTTTTGTACGGAGCCTTGCACACAAAGATTTTTGACTTGTTCACAGTTACTATTTAACCAATAATTCATGGCTATAATAATGTTCCGTAGCTCAGTTTAACCTTTTGACATCTCCATTTGTGAAATATTTAGAAATAAAATTAATTGAACTACTCATTATTAATATTATCTATAATTTCATTCCCTGTCTCTTTAGCAAATTGTAAGTGAATCTGTCTTATTTTCTTTCAGTAAATGATTAGAATACAAGAATAATTTAGCCAGATCGTTTTCATCCTAATTTGCCCATCAAAATATTTACTGTTCGTGTTGTGTTTTTAGTTGTCGGTTACGTGAAATTTTCTCTGCTCTTTGACTACATAAATGAAATTTATGAAAGAGAGTAATAACAAATAAGTGCATAATGGATAATGTGTATTGGATGCACATTTTCGCACAGTGCAATAATATGTGCTAAAATGCATTAAGCTTTTGAAATCTGTGGACTTGTTCATAATAAATCACTTGCCTTGATAATCACAAAAAGCTAATGACCAACAGCAGGCAAATATAATACAATACCTAAACTAAGAAGTGCTTTCATTTCTTAAAATGTATGCTAGTTTTTATTTTTATGTTTTGGAATGTTTTAACATTCTTGTAGCTTCAGAGCAATACAATCCATGAGTAACATTTGTAAACAGGTTGAAATCTGCTGTTGAAAGAGTCTATACAATTAGTTATATCACCTTTCAACAGTGCATGTTAATATTAACACATAAATGTGTTATGACAAAGCCTGTCTTCTCAAGAGTGGCCGCAGAACATAGCTCTGTCATTAAGTATCTCATAGGCAGATTTCTTGATAAGACTTACCTTGTCTGACTTTGGACTTCTATCTATGACCTAGCTGTCAAAACTTTTTTTGTTTGTTTGTGGGTTTTAGTAGTTCATGGCGAGAAATAGCCATTTCCAGATAGCTATTCACATAACTTGTGTTAGAAACAACTGCCTTAGCAGATGGGAATCTCATCCTGCAAATGCCTATTTTTCTACTGACTGTAATAACGGATCCAGCTAACTACCTGAGATACAGATGTCTACAGTCAGGTAGATGTCTAAATGTAGGAAATATAAATCTTACTCCTTTTGTTCTGGAAAATCATTTCACACGATTTCCCTGACTGATACTGGTTCTGTTATGAGTCAAGTAATTCAGCTACAGACTTTGATGACTGTAAAGGATCATTATCAGAATGAGGCAGGAGCAGAGCTCCACAGTCCTTAGAAATGGAAGGACTGGCAAGTTTGCAAATTTGCTGACAATCTGCACACTTAACCCTGAGTGTTAAGAACATCCGCAAGGTGATTCTCCATGTGTGAATGGGATAAGCAATGAGGATTTGCAAGAAGTTTTGAATGAAAGTGAATAATAATAATAATAAAAGGCAGGATAAGAAAGATTTTCTGAATAGCTTCATTGCTTTGAGCACCCTATGTCACCTACAGTAGGAATATGGAGTTGGTGGGGAGCCAGCTGTATGTATATGAGGCAAGTTATTCCCTTTCTATGCTCCTGCAGACCTTTTGTCTGACTCATAGGCAGCTTGCAGGGATCTATCTTCTGTGCCATTGCTGGAGAGAGTTAGGAAATTATATCTGCAAAAGAATTGGCAGAGTGAAAGTCCTTAGAAAGAGCAGGAAAGCTCCTTAATTTCCATGGAGAAATTTTCTTAGGCAACCTTTGCAAGTTATGTTTCACTTATGCTTTGATAAAATTTAATTATGAGATTTATCGCTGATGTTTGTCTGCTGTGAAATGTGATTTTCAGGTAATTCCGACTTACTGAAGGTATTCTGTATCCTTTCAAGGGCAACAAACCTGCATGTAAGACGGAAGGGTTTGTCTTTAAGATTTGCTAACTCAGCACAAGAGGAATGCGTTCTCTTCCAGTGAATCACAAAGTGTTGTCTGGAATTACAGTGCGCTGACCACGTTCTCCTTGTAAGTCATAGCAGAGAAGTGAAACACCTTTTAACTCCCAGAATCCCCCCTTGTTGTCTCTACGCTGTTCAGCAGTCCAGTTCTCGGGAAACAGCAACAAAAAGTATCTCAATAACTGCATTTCTTACTGCTGGTTAAGTTATGGACATCAATATTTTAATCAGAAATGTTTTCTGCCATTGGTAAGGGAACATAATTAAAAATAGCTAAAAGAACTGAGGTTTTAATTTAAATAATTTTACTTTCAGCTGAAGAAAAAATAATTTAAAAAAAGAAAACATGGGAAAAAAAGAACAATAATCCAACAACAAGCTTTGATGGAGTCACTTTAAAGCCTCCTTTGCCTGCCTCTCAGGAGAAATTTTAGGGAAGACTTCTCTCCTGAGAGGTGAAATGTGCTAGAGTGCGACCTGTACCTTATTTCCACATTTTGTCATGGTTTGTAAGTTAGTTTGTCATAGATAATTGAAAAAAAAAAAAAAAACATGGTAATTAATTTTATTTAAGGATAGTCTAATCTGGTGCTCCATGAATAACACTAACAGTTTTATAAATGGGTGAATATGAATAATCCTAACACGGTCTTGTAAAAAAACAATATAAATATCAGAAAAGAAAAAAATCAGTGAATGATCTTACAGCAAGCAAATTAATGAATATTAAGTACCTTAAATATAAAATTAAATCCCATGATTACTCTTTGTAGACCTATGTTAGCTTGTATCTCTTCTCCCAGAGTGTAAGCTATTTGCTGAGTACCAGGGAAAACTGTTACTGTTTGAAATTGCAATATTTCAATTTACCAGTGTAATCCTTGCAAGAAAGTGTTAACAAAATCCCTTGTCACAGCCTTACAACCAAATCTAAACAACATGTATTGGAGTTCTCATGATGTTTCCATCTGAACTGGGACCTGCTGCTTCTTGAACTGCCTCGCTCTAGAAAATGACTTTAAGGAGTTACAGAATACTGAGGATGAGGGCCGAGAGCAAGATCCTTCCTCGGTTTTATAATCCTCTCATTGTCAACCTTCCATTAGCTCAAAACTGGCATAGGCTGCCTTTTTAATACTTTTGGTTCCTGTGGAGTGATCTGCACTGACGAATGCTATAGCACTGTAATTCTCCTTAGCTTGGTACTTACACTGTCTTTTTCTTTGTGGTGAAATGTTCTCAGCAAAGATTTAAAATGCGGATTTTCAGTTAGTCTTTTATTCAGTCAATTTTCTGAGATACTTCTTTGGCTTCATTGAGTTTTAACAGGAGTGAAATTCTATTTCAATTAAGTTCAGACACCCTTTATTATTCATATAAAAGTTTTTCTGTACTCAGTATAGGCTTTTCAGACTTAAATGATCCTTAAAGCGTGGGTTTGCATTTATATAGTAGAAGACATGGTCATTTTTCTTTAACAAATCAGGTCTTTGCTTTTTCAGTTGATGAGGAAGACCCAGAAAAGCAAAAGATACTAGCACTTAGATCATTCAGGTGGGAATGAATCGTTAAATTAAAAAATGTAAGCACTGGAATACCAACTTAGATTTCCTGGGGACTTTAAGCTTTCCAGTCTTGCCAATGTTGATTAAAACTGACAAATATTATGCAGGACCTTTTTAGAAAGGAATACAGAAGAAATATTTTTTAAATTATTATTATTATCATCATCATCATCATCATCATCATCATCATTATTATTTGGTGCATTCATATCGTGTAATGCTGATACTCTTGTATTTCAGAAGGGATAATATCAAAAGAAAAGTTACGAGGGAAAAAAATATTAAAAAATGCCCTCAGCTATACAGAATAGCTACCATTCAAGGAGTTACATAGGCAGTTTGGAGGAGACAAATGAAAACCATGAATGTTATGAAAAAAGTATATACAGTATAGTTTGACTATAAGAGTACCAAGCTGAACTGTGAACATGACAGGAAATCTTTTTCAAAGGGAAAATAATTAAACTGCGGAACTCATTGCAAGACTCTGCAGAGGCCAAAAATATAATTAAATTCAAGAATTGATTAACCACTTCCATGAAGGAAAAGTCCATGACGGGGTATTAAGCACAAAGCAATGAATATGCGCTCTGGCTCCAGAGCACCCTCTCTTAAAAAATGTCAGACATCTGGAGATGAGCATCATTCTTTTTTTTCCTTGCTCATTTCTTATATTCAATGTCTAGCCATATACTACATTCTGCTGTCAGAAGTTAAGATACTGATCTACAGAGGATTTACTCTAGCTCGTTACATGGTCTGCCATGTTATTAATGAGCAGCACTGTACCCCAAAACAGTAATCCCTATGCTTATTTCATTTAAGGTGCTTGATCAAATCGAAATGTACTGGGAACGCCTATGGATTTTGTCTCTGTGATAAATGGAGCATCACCTACTTCTTCAAAGATGGTGGCAGACAGGAACAATGTTCACTCTCATTCAGTAGATGCACTCTGAAAACTAGTTGTCCTGGGCATAGGAAATCTGCCTCTCGTTGACTCTCCAGGTGGCGTGGAAAACTCAGATCTGAAGCTATCATCGGCAAGAGGAAATGCCATCACCACCAAGCTATAGGCTATTCTGTTAAGGAAGAGACAGAATGAGTCTCTTTTTCCTACAAGTTGCTCTACTTTGTCTGGCATTCTTCCATACCTTCTGTACTCAGAGCAAAGTCTTATCCACAGACATAAGTTAATGGCCCAGTGGTCAAGCTACTGATCATGTGGAGCTTGCTGGGTCCATCTTCAAGCATTGCTAATATATTTTAGTCAACAGCTGATTAATGTTAAGTAAGCAATCATTAATTTGAACACAGGATAGAATCCCTTAGGATAGCTTTGAATGTATTGATTAAGATACACTTTGTGAAAGGTTTGGTTTGAATACTCTCATGAGGAGGAGGATACTCTGAATGCTTAGAAATTCGGCTGGCTACTATCAGAAAGCGCTTATGGGCTCTGAAATCTGATAAGAGGATGCTTTCTGGTTTGATACTTGGATGACAGAAACTAGAAACTTCCTGGCATGTATTTGATTAGCCTGAACATCACCTTTCCTGTAGTAAGACACTCAATAAATTCATGTTATGATATTCTGCTATCATTATGGGAGCGATAATGACAAATATCTCTTAACTTCAGCTAAGATATGAACTATTTCATAATTAATATTAGAAGAAAGAAAACTAATAATCTTAGTGATTCTGCTTTCTGTCAGTACTGAAGATCCTTCCCTACAGCTTTTACAGACTCAGTGAATCTGTTTCATCTCAGACTTCCAGTGCATTCATACCAGTACAATTGCAATGTTTTCAGTAGAGCTATTATTTATCTGTTTACCTAGAATGCAAGTGAGATCATAAAAATACACTATATTTCCAGAAATTCCCATTAATATCTGGCAACTCTTCCTTTAATTTTAATTCCATTTTATTTTATTATACCTTTAAAACAGGATAATGTGCTTTTTCTTCATCTGCTCCTTCACTTTAATTTAGGGCATGGGGGAGGGAAAAAAAATCATCTATAAAAAGACATCCTGATCTAATTGTTTTTGTCCATCTCTACTATTGATGTTGACTATTCTGAATACTAGACGTAATTATGACTCTAATTAAAATTTTACATAAATAAGCATTCTATATCAAAAGTCATTATAATAATGTGATTTTACTGAAGCAGGGCAAATACACAGTGCACTAAGTCTTTGCATGAATTATACATGAGACTTTATGAATGACTTACCCTAATTTGAACAACCCAAGAGAATAAAGAAAAATACTGTAACTAGATTTCGGGGTGGGGGGGAACAAGATTCAGATTAGTGATCACTCTTTTTAACGCTGACATTCCTACTTCGTAACTATATGCTGAAAAAATGCCTCATAACAAAAGCTGGTTTTCCCCCTTGCATGTTAAATAAACCTTGGTTTCTTCTCTCACTTAATGCCCTTATTTTAATTTCTGTATGTTTATTCCCAGATCTTTGTAATTTGCTTTGAGGAAAAGGCATTCTCTTTAATGGGACTCTGAAAAGGCATTGTGGAAATAAGAAATAAAGTGTTTAAAAGCATGAGTCCTGGAGATAAACACACGACATGTACAGATCTAAAAACTGTAGATCAAGCAACAGAAATTGTGCTGACAGTTGCTTCACTGATAGGTATTTTGGCTTCAAAATATAAAACATTAAGGACCACATGTCCCAGATGCCAGCTTCTTCAGGTTAGGTTTGTACTTATATTTTTTAGCTTAGTCTTCACATCTATTAGATGCAAGGTCAAAATCCCCCACTTTTTCACAGGCTTATTTGCCAACCCCTTATTTGAGAGTTGTCCAGGAAGATAATACATGGGGTGGCCCTATGAGAACTGTCCCTTTCCCTCTGCAATTAGAGGGAGTGCTGGATGTGGTCTTCCAAGAAATGCTAAAATCCCTTAGTTTTGTGAGGCATTTTAGCTTTTGTCATTCTCTCATTTCCATCCTCTCCAGACTGGGTAATCGTCTGGTGCTACAGCAGGAATGTGAACCCAGCATCTGCACTGCAGACAGCTGCAGTTGAATCCATAACTTGGTTATTTACAGTCATGTGAAAGAGAATGAAGCTTAAGTTATAGATTCAAATACATAGGGACTAACATCACAGGAAGCAAGTCTGAGTATTCGAAGGAAGGCAGATATAGTGGAGAAATGGTAAATCAAGCAAAAGACCAGGCACTGAAGAGAACAAGACTAACTGATATAGCAGGGGGAAGTATAGGGCTGGAAAATGGATCTCCCGCCTTTTTTTCTGGTGTGATCTTCACCTTTCTGCATCTGCCGGAAATTAGGTGGACCTTCAGATAATAGGGAATCTCTAGCAGTCTCTTGTAGAAGATCTTTTATGAAGAGCTAGTGATTTCAAGCAGAACCTGAATGTAGGTCATAGCTATGCAGATATTTGTATGTTAGTGTTAAGCGGCCACTATAATAACCTCATAGCCTAGTATGCATATTTGACTCTTGACTACTATGTAGTGAAGGTATGTGTCAAGTTGACCTGTGTGTATGCTGGCGACCCATATACAACTCCCTTGCCAACTCCTTCAGTGCCTTGGCATGCTAAGGGCCATCCACCTGCCTTCCACCTGTGAGACAAGACATAGTTTATAGTTTATGATCGTGATTACAACAAAACTCATGTACAAGTGAGCAGATATCCCAGCCTATGCTGAACCTCAACACAGATGGGTTGCTGCACAGCATGCTGCGTAACCTGACAGAGAAGTCCATCCGGTGCTGACCACGTGAAGGGTTCCCAACATCCAAGGGACATAAACTTATATAATCTATCTCCTATACCTTCTACCTCTTTTTAAATTCCACTCTTATCTGTATATCAGTGTCAAGCAGCTTTATTCTAGCCCTCAGTGTCTATACCAGTACATGATAACATCTCAAATAGTGATAGTTTAGGCATCTAATTTGCAAATAGTTTAGTGAAGTTTTGTAAAGATATTTAGAGAAATAAACTGGGTCCATACTACCTATACTTTATTTAATTTACTGACTGAAATCCACTGGTCACCATAGAAACTGAGACCTCCTAGCTCTGATACAGACTTAAGCGTGGGTGTCTTGATCTCAAACTGAATGAGCAAAGCCAGCTATGAGAAAAGCTACGGAAGACTAGAAAGTGGAGTTGAGGAATCTCGGTGAGAAGAGAGGTTTCAGTAGGACACATTGGTCCAGAAAGTGAATTGTGAGAAGTGAACATGTAAGACCTCTATATGATCTTGTTACTATAAACAATTTGTGTGAATTCTGAAAGCCCTCTGGATTGTCCAATTTGTATTACACAGTGAATCACCTAAATAACTGACAAAGACACATTGTAATTTCAGAAAGACAGCTACTAGGGTCCTAAAGTGATAAAGAAATGCCAAAGTTTGTTCTCTCATGGAGAAAATGCCTTTTAAAAAGTTTTTACTTTGGTTAAAGAAATGAAAACCAGCAATTAAAGCCAATTTCTTTCACTATCTTCACTTTGACATCCTGGTTCCTAGGGAGAATCTAAACAAAATAACTTTTTTCTTGTTTCTGCAGCCTTGCTAAGTAAATAAAAATACAGACTAAAGCAAGAGAATGGTTATTTTTGCATGATTTCTAGTGTTTATGGTGTTTAGGAAGCTTACAACACTGCTGAAAGGACGTGAAAGCTAATAGAAACCCTGTCTTAGTGGGTGGCACTAGGAGGCAGCTCTTCTGGACAGTAATGATAAATTTATCAGGCAGGCCTGTTCACAGATACTGAAAGGAACCCTTAAAAGGGACAACACAGTCATCCCCCACTCCAAATAGTCATGCTGTAAAATCAAGCAGACATCAAAGAGGATGAGCATAGTCAAAACCCTGGAAGATATTGCCATGGTGGGTGGGAAAGGAATAAAGCAAGATAAATATTTATCTAGCATAAAATCACATTGATCTTGAAATATTAGTATTGCTGAGCTTTAAAACATGAGAAACAGAAATGAGGAACAGGGGGAATAAAGCTAAAAATGTGTCAGCAGATATTTAGAGTAAGCAGAGGAATAAACAGAGAGATTAGTAGAAAAGGGAAGAAAAATCTTGGAAAAAGGGGTAGATGAAAAAAATGTGTCATTCTCCAGCGGTTACCATCTTGAAGGGAGCCATCACTATGATAGATGTAAAATTTTCAGACAAAAGAAAAATACAAGAATTTATTGGGATTTCTTCCAAAGTGATTCTCAACATCATTACACCTAGAAATTCTCAGCTACAGACAAATGATATCCTTTGAGAATTACTGAGTGTGAAAATGCAGTGCCTATTGCCACTACAAAAAGTAACTGAAAAAGGGGAATGACAAAGGAAAAGAAGGAAGCAGGGTGTTGATAATGGTTTAAAATAAGCTTATCTTAAATCCATCTAAGCATACATAAAGTAGAATGAAATGCATCTGTCCTCTTTTTAATGACAGGTTTTTAGATTAGAGAAACAACAGGTCCCAACATGCTCCTTAGACCTTCATCTTGAAATGAATAGCACAAAAAAAATAGCAACATGCATATATGTTGCAATAATAATAAAAATTAATGTCTGTATAGTAATTTTAGGATAGTATTTTACATGAATTTTTGGGCTTAGTGTATTACTTTTCTATGTCAGTTTACAATCTGCTGAAAAAAATGAATTATTTAAGCCTTTCAAACTAATACTGATCTCCATAAAGATGCATGGCCCATTTTTTCAGACTTTTTGGATGCAAAAAGTATCAGAAACCATAGAACAATTATTCTATGGAAGGCTCTTGTTGACTATTTATGTTGTCAGTGTTGGGCCAAGGTTCTCACACCATCTCTTTAAATAAACTTCTGCACCCTATGTTAACTGATGTGCAATAGTGGTAGAATCCATCTTACCTATCTTGTAGGTGGATTCTGCATAGGCTTTTACATCCAAACAAGTTATCAAGACTCCCTAGATTCCTTGGTCAATGAAGAGAAATAGGCAACTATAGAGGATGCTTCATCCAATCTGTTGAAAATGTCTACCTCCGAATGAGATGGATCAGCTTGTATAAGTGCTAAGTCTTCCCCATAACCTGTCAGGGAGAGAATCTAGATAGCTAGTTCAGATATAGACATCTACACTGTATATCACTAAAGTTAGAAGAGATTTATTCCACCCTTGATGCCAATAGTGGGTTGAGGAGTGTACCATGACGCAGCTCTCCGTTGCAACATGCTGAAGGTCGGGTCTGAGCTTATGAACATGCAACACTTTTGAATGGAAGACCTATGTCTTGCAGGGTAAACAGCACTGATTTTGCTTACATCATCATCCACAGCACAGAGTCTCTGTTCCTGCTCCAGAGGATCCTAATTGGCAGCTGTTATATCATACAATTTACAAAATGCTTTCATACATTCCAGAGCTCTAAAAAATTCCAGTGAGGAATGGAAAACCTACTGACTTACAAAATATTTACAGGAGTTAAAACTGTACACCTCTGATGTAGAAAAATCACCTCTTTTCCTGCTATTTTTCATGCTGAGATAAAGCGATTTTTTACTTAATTATCACATTGCTTTAGACATATTTCATACATTTTGAAAGTCTGAGGAGATATGTCTTGATCTCTGTTTGGTCCTGCAGCCCATAATCTTACCACTCAAAATCATGGAAAATTATTTTTATCTCTGTAGTTAAAGTATGTCTATCTTAACAACAATAGCAAATGCTTAGCATATTTCCCGGTGTCCCTTCCATCACCATGTAAAAATATTTACTGGAACTTCACTAATTTTTCAGCTTTCACATTAATAATGAGAAGCCTGCATGGGATAGAAAATTGCTGTCATATCAATGAATGACATACTTTACAATTAGGATAAGTGAGAAACTGAAAATCATGATAATAGCAGGAAAAAAATCTGTACTTCATATTTCCATAGGGCATCACCCTTTGAAGCAACAATGACATATCTTTGGACTCAGAAAAAGAATATGGAACATTCTCTCTTTCTTTTTTTTTATAGACAATTTAATTTATAATGAGGACTCGGTGAGCTTCCCTTCCTCTGTGCTGGATAATCTTTGCTCTTCGGTTCTTGTATAATTTCTGCTGAGCTTGATTTGCATTTTTTATATAGGCAAAATCTAAACTACATAAGGTCACTTTCTGCAGGTGTTGTAGGTGACATGTAAGAAAACCTTGGCATCTGCTTTGTAAGCCTTTTTTTGCATCCCCATGCATCCTTTTTGCAAGTCAAATTCTCAATCTTCGAGGCAAGCATCATTAAGTTCTTATACCAGATATATAATGTAAAACTTTCTCAACTTAGGCAACCCAAAACTTCATCCAAATGTTGCAAGTATAGCTAACTTTTAAAATATATTTTTCATTATAGGCTTATTCTACAGTCAGGACTGTATTTATTCTATCATTCATTAAAGCTGAGCAGACACTGAATGGCTGGAATGGAGTTCCAGTGTCAGATTATTAAAAGCAACTCTGAAATGAAGCCAAGATTCAGTCTGAAAATTTTGAACTAACTTAAATTTTACTCTCATTCTGTCATTAAACAAGCCTAAAACTTCTGATCCTCCATCCCACCTCTTCTGTTCTTCCCAAAACCTAAAGATGCGAAAGCCAATGAGGAAATTAAGTGATAAATGAAAGTATTGATAAGACAAATTGAATGTTCATAAGAGCTACCAATGGAAATGTGAGCAAAAAAGTACTTAATGTTTCGTCGTTCCTTGGGTTTCCATGTGGAACAGGAAGAAGCATCTCCTGTTATTTCACTGCAGGCTGGACATCCTCTTTACAAGAAGCTCTTTTCTCAATTTACTTCATTAGGCAAAATGAAGAACAAGTTTTTCCTAAGTCATGGAATTGCAGAAAAATTTATTCGTTATTAAGTCATTTTTAAGAGCATTAAGACACACCCAACTTTACAGCAAATATGGCAATTGTATACCTCTTGTATATAACTGGAAAACTTTTTAATTTTCACTGCAAACCTCCAAGAGGTTTATCAAGTTCCACTGAGCATCCAAGAACATGGAAAATGAGCTCTTATTCCTCCTGAAGTATTGCAACTGGTTTGCTGAAGACAAATGGTTCTTCTAGTTGAAAATTATACTTCTGAAATGATGAAAGCCCAAAACCAAACAAAATTTGAGACATAAAAATTGCATTCAGGCAATAATCTTAAAGTGCAAAGGGCTTCATGCCCTAAGAATGAATGACTCGCTGTAGAATATAATTGATTTATCAGAAGAAAAACTTGATGCATACACCCTGTGCCCAATGGAGTGCAGAAAAGGCAAGTCAAATGATGCCGCAGTGATCACAGGGATTTTTCCTTCCTCGTTCCACTGTGCTCATGTTGTGGATGGGTCTTACCATGGTTATAGTTTCCACATTATTATTTTTCAAAATTTCATATAACTTACTTTTATCAGTAAAAATGCTGTAATGAAAAAAGGGTGGAATAAATTCTATGTGAAGACTAAAATGAGTGACACTGACATGTTTCCACAGGAGGAATGAGTGAGAAGTATATCAGGAAATAATAGCAAAATAAACATACAGGAATTCCTCCAAACTTAAAAAGGAAGGGCTATGTTCATCCTTCTTACATTTTGAAATTCAGCTAAAGTGCTTAAATTGAGGATGTGCACACCATAAGGTTCTCTCTATGGTCAGCAGAGAAGATAGCACACTTCTACAGCCTGTTCCAACCCCCACAAGATGTGACATTACTCAAGTGGAAACCCGAGGCTGGTAGTTGCCTACACAACAATTAATGAACTGCCTATTTCTACACTCCCAATGAAGGTAAGTTTTTAACTTACTACTAGCAGCCTGCCACCATTTTAAGGAGTATCTTAAGTGGACAAGAGAGAAACAGGAACACACCTGTTTTCTGGGCACCAAGACATATCTCTGTGTGAATGGTAAAATCAACCCTATTAAAATGCTGCAGGACTGTCATATTACTATGAAGTCCTTACCAGCAACATATTCTCCCAAGGATGAATAGTGTTCTTGTTTAGGCACCTCATTTTGACATCTTAAATTAAATAAAATAGATTTATTACTGTACTTACAACAAGGGATTTGTTAAGAAACATGCTTAATTTTAATAGTCAATGATTTTGCATGACTGCATCCTGCCTTATCCTTACCAAACTTTATTGTCCTGCAATAAACAAATATGTTGAATTTAGGAAAAGTGAGTAAGGAAACCGCCCCTGTCAAACTATTATTTCCTTTTGCCTCAGGTTGACAAGAAATGGAAGGACAGCATGAATTGTGATGCACCACCACTAAATCTTGTTCACTATGAAGTAGCAGCATAGTGAGGGATGCTCACCACCCTTGCTTTAAAGATGATAGAGGGATATTTCCTTTCCTCATCAACTTAGCCTAAAGCAAAGAATAGCAAATTTAAGATTCTTTTAACAGAGGCAGTGCTAAAGGACTAAAAGCAATGAACCAAATGAAGTGAGCCCAGAGAACGGTGTTGTACTAATTTGAACTATTTCAATTCATTTCACTAGCATGACAATTTTTTTCCATTTTATTCCATATTTTCCCTCTTTCTGAAAAAAGTTAAACTCCCTGCTGGTAGTTTTTCATGTCATGAATAAATATTTTTATTGCTATTAGTTAACCATTAATGTTCAAAGCACACCAGATGATATAAAAATGTTCAGAAATAATCCTGCTTAAAAGAGCTTAAAGAAATATTTGTACATCTAGGAATCCAGCAGATACTTCAGTCTAAATAAGGACTTTCCACTGCCAGAAATTCAGAATGTTTAAAATAGTTTAAAATACCACTGGTTTCCTTTTATTGGCAGTTGTGGAAGGTTCATGTTAAACATTTAACTGTTTAACCTAACAGGTCAACCTGTCCCTTACAAATCACTTGTCTGGGGAAGAACATCAGATTCCATCAGATTCTATCAGATGACAGAATATTTCATCGTCTGCTTCATAAAATAAAAATAAACCTCATCAAAATAAGGGGGAAACATTCAAGTTCAGTCTCGGGTGCACTAATAATAAAGGCAAATGGAGAGGGACTGGAATTTCTTTAGGCTCAATTTATTCCTTAAGCACATTAACAAGACTGTGCTGTTCTACCCCTTGTTTTCTTTCCTTTTTTTTTTTTTTTTTCCCTCCATTTTCATTTTCCTTATACACAGTTATCCAACTTTGTGTGTCTCAACCTCATTAAGCTTGGATTTGAGCTAAGTGTCTTGAGAAATATAGCAGCTTAGAATTAATGATGGCATATTGCTTAAAAAAGAAAGCAGACATATTGTTAATGATGACATATTGCTGAAAGTGAACAGCAGTTCACAAGATGGATGGAAGCTTGAAATCAATGGCAGAGCTCCTATGATTTGAAAGGGGCAAGTTCAGTCCTGCACAGGTCCACTCTGAACTGCTCTGTGCAGCTTCTCTTCTGCTGTTATCGTATCTGATGTGCATCATTACTTTTCTGATGCTGCAGTTCAGCATCTAATAGGGCATTCTGATAAGCATCAAGAATTACAAAGAAATATATCTTTCTGCATTTCCTTCCAACTGATGTATAAGACTTTGGCATATGGGAAAGAAGGGTGAGGAACCAGTATTCAGTATCTAAGTATTTTTATACTACCCATGGTACTTTAAGGATAATAAATATTTTGTTAAGAGTAAGGAAAGGGAAGGTTAGTGTTAAGTGAGGAGAAACAAAAATGATCAGAAGATTTAATCCTACTACGTTTAGGGAGGCATGTTTTGTTGCTTAAAGAAATTAAAAAAAAAAGTAAAAAAAGAAAGATTATTTTTCAGTATGTACACTCTCAGCATAGAAAACATCTTGACACAAGGATCATTTGTTCTCCCATCCTGGTAAATACTAAAGGGGGGTATGTAGTAAAATCCCATATGTCTCTGCAAGACAAATATCCTCAGACCTTCAAACTCCACTCTTTCAATAGCAATCTGTATTATCTACTGATTTTCTAAGGTGAGTAAGTTGCTTTACTGGCTGACTGGTCATCAGACAGTCTTCTGAGATTTTGCATCTCACCATGCTGGAGAAAAATGAAGAGAGTCATGTCAGTTCTTGACAGAGGATGCCTTTCCCTTTCGTATGAGAATAGCTGTTGAGATTATTTAATGGAAGTGGTTGAGTCTCCACCACTTTTCTGTCTATTTTCACCCAAATGACATCAGCAGGACATTGCATTATATCCTGTGGCTTAATCAAATGGAGTGTCTGTTATGTCAAGGAACTCTACACTGCCTTCCATTATATAATATAGCCATGCTCAAATAAATCTTTAAAAAATGGTTAAACACTGTCCAAGTCTGCACAAAAACCTTAATTTTATTTTTGACATAAAGATGTGTGCATCTTAAAATTTTCTCCTTTGAGCATACCCAAAACTGTCTGGACTTGAAAGAACAGAAGAGCTCAGAATCTATCTCATTTCCAATGCCGAATCGATATAATAAGTCATAAAAGGTAGATTTCTTCCTGAGTCCCTCGATGGATTTAACCAGTTAGGATCTCTGATTTAACAACACAAACTGTCAAAGTTGAGGTCTTTACAGATGTACTAGAGCAACAGACTTCTTATTTTCATTATATTTTCCTTAATAAGATGATCCCTAGAGGAAGAGAATGATCAAACAATGGAGATGACTTCTTCTTTGGAACAGCTTGGAGATGTAACTCAATTATGGCTTTAGCTAAAATATAAAAACTGTCTTCAAAGGAGAAAAGACAAAAAGACTGACTTCCCATGATGACTCCCTTAAGCACTAAGGTAGGATGTCATGTTCCCCACTGCAGTCTTTCTGGTCCACTGATCTCATTACGATGTCTTGCTGTAAGAGGACATATGTGGCAGGTGAGTGGTTGCAGCTTGTTTCCAACTTGCTGGATGAATGTTCTGAAAGTTGTTATAAGAAATATGTTTGACGATTATGAGAGCTTTGACTTACTTCATGTTTGTGTTTATATTCCTTTTTAGCTCCATCACCAAGGTGCAAGCTCCTCCTCCTTTCTCTTCCCTTCTCCATCATGTTTTTCAGCCCTCCCAAAGGCAAATGCATATCTCTGTCTCCTTGTGCTACCTGTATATTTCCAGTATATCCTCAGCTCCTTCGCAGTACCAACTCAGAACTGTGCTTTCTGGAGCTTGACTATGTATTACATTATGCGATCATTTGTGTGGGAATAATAATCATTGAGCTGCTAGCCAAGTGGGGAAAAACAAACAAAAAAGAATTCAAATATTTAGTTGAAACTGCTTTTAGTTGAAAATCTAATTTTTACCTCAATGTGGTCCTATTATGGGCTTTCTCAACAATCTAGACACTCTCTGTCATGAAACCTGTAGGAATTTAGGAGCTTGGAGATGTTTGGTTTGGAACTTATCAATTAATCAAAGACATAAGATCAGACTGACAGACAGAAAATGGCTGGGCAGGCAGATGGACAATGTGATTCCATAAAATCTGCTTCCTCGGAAAACCATGATAAATCATAGCTGTGCCTGGATATTTGTTGTCTGACTTTAGGAACCTTAACAGTCAGCATGCTGGTTGTTATGTGACTCGCTTTGGGATGTCTAGCTCTGTAAATGCATTGTAAAGGGAGTCTAGTTCAATGTCGGGCTTCAAGCACCTCAAAGTTGGTTATTGTAGCATACTGAATTCTTTGTCTTGTTACTTAATCTAAAATAGCTCAACATTACTTCACTCAAACTCTTAATACAAAAGAAATAACTCTGAGACCTTTTATCTTATATTTTGACTCCCAAAATTAGAAGTTTAAGGCCCATATCCTTCATTTTTTGATGTTCATTGGAAGGTTATCACCTTTACACCACCCTTGACCTAAAGAAAATATAAGTATTCTGTTAACAGAATGTACAAGACACTTGAAAACCAAATAAAACTTTATCACTCCAACAGCCTAAATGATTTTGAACTGTCTGGTTAACTAAATTTAACAAAAATAAATACCCAGTAGTATCTTTTGAAAATTTTGATGAGGAGCTTAGACTACACCTATGCTAGTAAATTAAACTGGGCAAAGGAATTCAGCTAAGCACTGGATCTTGATCACCTATGTAGTTAAATACCCAGAATGTTCTTTGCATGGTTTTGGCTCTTGCCAACTAACAGTCTCCTAAATCTCTTTTCAAAATATAGTTAGTGACTTAGCACGGACCACAGATCTTTTCAGATAGTTATTTACTTTTTCTGTGGTCCTACTGTGAGGTTGACTTTAATATTGTATACTATCAAAATTTAATATTGTGTAGTATTGTATACACAGACTGTTATATTTAAGCTGGCCTAAGTGCCAGAGGAGCAGTCTTGTCCATGTTTCGTAGAGCATATACACAGCACAGAAGACACAAAGTGGAAGACTGGATTAGTATGGTCAGAAGAGATCACTTAAAGCTTGAGCAAAACCAGAATTTGAAGCAGAAAGGGCATCATGAAATACGTAGGGAAAATAAAGAGGAAGCCAGAAATTCTAAAGAGAGCAGTAAGTGGCAAGAAAGAAGTGGGAGGGAATGGGAACACTAGAATTAGCAGGGTAGGACAAAACCACTCAGAGACCTGACAGGGAGCTTGAACTTTATTTGAAAAATTGCATGTACTTTTTGTATCATTGAACATTATTTTTGTTTCACAGCTACTATGTTGCTTGACTAACAGAAACATAATTAAATCAAAACAACCAAAGTGGAAAAGAAAAGAATTGAAAACCTGAGATTTTAAAATAACACATTCTTTTTTCCAAACCTAATTTTACCATTTATGAACAATTCTTTTTTGCGTTAGTAGCCTGTGGTTACTTAATGTATAGTGTTGTCCTGTTAATGAAAAGGGTCAGTAACCTCAGCTAAAATCCACCCACTCTCTCAAGTGCACATACCTCAAATTCCCTTTCCCAAGTTCCCATTTGCCTCTTAAAAGGCCATTAGTGCACAGGGAGAATGGTAGTCTAGCTGAGAGTGGAGAATAGAAGCAATTATTACAATTACAAGCATCTTAGGCTTCAAGGTTTTTCATGTGATATCAAACTTTTGTTGAGAAATTAAGGGGAAATTAGGTAAAGGCATGATTTGGCTGAACATTATGAAAAATTAACAAGATTTACCATTTCACAGAACAGTACCTATAGGGACGAGGAAGGAATCCCACTGTAAGGAATGTCTTAATCTAGACAGGGACATTTTTTTTTCTGCACATTAAACACTTTCAAAATTATAATAAAAATGCTGTCTTCTTTCTGCTTATCCCCTTACTTTGATAAGATCTTCCAGGTAAAATATATAAAGACACTATGTTCTTCAAAGTCCTACTTCAAGACCTGGCTGCACTGGTGACAGTGGAACATCCTCTGAGGCCATTGGTATGCCTTGGACCACCTGTGACAGCTAACAAATTTTAAATCACAAATGTGTATTATTGTATGCGCCACCCTATCTAGTACACTTGTAGTACTTATTTTGCACACTAGGAATAGTGCAAGATGGTATTAGAAATAACAATGGATAGGAACAGCTGCTTTGTCACTGTTGCCTATTGTGCTCTGAAGGGAATGCTCTGTACTGTGTACCCAAATTACTCTTTTCCGCTCCTCATTTCTGTATGAAGTTAATACTCTTACCTGGGTCTCTGTATTTCAGTCAAGATCTGGAATATAGAAGAGAAAAACAAAGTCTGTGAAAGTCCAGATAGACAGGACAAACTGTTTTTTGAAAGAGTCTGGTGATTTCTTCTGGCATTGAAAACAACAATGAAGTTTCCATTGACTTCTCTATGGGTGCAAATATGTTTCTTTGTGTCATTCTCTGCCTCTTCTTTCCCTTCATTCATATGCATGAATGTCATCCCTATTCATATTTTATTGAGTACTTTATGTCACAGAGAGCATGTCTGCATCTACAATCCTATTGCGTTGGTCCTACTGTGAAGACATTTTCTGCCTTTCAAAAATACAATAAAAATCACTGTCAGCTTACGCTCAATCACAAATCATGCAAGCATGTCATGGTGTGACTGGAAATAATCCTTGTGGTTTCACTGAACAAATTGCTGCACTTTTGTGTGCAGCACAAGTACTTCTTCTTCTAAGTACACTTCTTCTACACCCTTCTAAGTACACCTCCTCTCAGGCCTCACAGAATTTCTTTACCCCATGTACTCCCACCCCCTCTGCAGCTAGACCTAGGAAACTAGTGTTTCCTTGTTCCCACCTATCAGTGTGCTACTGTGTTTATCTACTAACATGCGCGGCATTGTGTTAGTAGGAGCAGCAGCACAGTTGCAGTGGCAGGAGCTGTGACAGCAGAACCAGGAGAAACCCGTCCCAAGGCTTTGACTCCAACCTGTTCAAAGGAACTCCCAAGGACTTGAACTAGCAGCTCAAAATGATCTGTCTCCTGCTTGGGGAGGTGAGGTAGTTCATTATGAATCCTTAGTAAGTTCCTCTCGATAGTCATGAATCATGCTGAAAAACCAGAGTCTTTTTCCCCTGTTAGCAGTTCGGCTTTAACCTTAATCTTGGTTTTCCACCTATTCTGTGAACAGCATTCAACAATTTGGGTGGCATTAACTGCATTGGTGGCAGATGTGTATCAAGAAATAGTGGTTTAACTGAGAAGAGGGCTAGTTCTCCTACCTTCAGCTGGTGTTGAGAACTGAGAGCTGCCAAAACAAAATAAGGCTTAGAATCAGCAACCATAAAAAGTATTGGTGCACAATCATCTCAAATAATAAGCATCAGAGCTGGACAGATCACATATTGCACTGTCATTATCCTGTGGGCTCTGCAAACATGTCCATACCTCTATCAAAAGGAACAACTGCTGCTCTTCTGGGCACCTGTCTAGCTTCACTCTTCAGAGTTATTAATGTAGTTACTTCTATTTTTACGGTGCCTTTTAAAACCCATATCAAACTTGGAAATGCATTGTCTGTACAGCTATCAGTGTCTTAGATAGGTCATTTATAGCACAGACATGCACAGTTATCTCTCCATTAGTTGTTTTTCTTTCCATCACTGAAACAGCTGAGGACTTTTAAATCAAAAAAAGCTCAAGACAGTGGTTTTAGAATAGGTTCCAGGGTGGCAGATGAGCTTGCACCAGATGTTCCCAACCTTTATTGGAGGAGAAGCTGTATTACCAACTTCAGTGACATCTTGACGGGGCCCCTGGGAAAGGGAGAGCACTGCTGTACATTTTAGAATATCACTGTTGCGGTTGTGCCCCTGGAGAAGAGCAGAAAGAAAAGAAAAATGGGAGGAAAGCACTCTGAATGGAAGAGACAAAGTCACCTAAGACCTGTCACTATTGAATATGCTTACCCATGTTTCTCAGCATGTCCAGGCATATTTTCTAGCCCTTGTAAGCTAGGCTGCCCATATGTTCCCAAATAATCATTTTAAAATACAAGTTTACTTACCAGACAAGATTCCCCAGTCTCTCTGATATCTCTCACTGTTTGCTTCATTTAAAATGACATTTAATTAAATGAACAAGGACAGACTTTGTTTCTCCATGGGAGTGGGGGTATATGCAATATCATGATGAGTTGTTAAAAAGAAAGAAAAAAAGAAAGAGGAGTGGTCAGAAGATAATTACTTTTTATGCCTTTTCAGACATGAGTTCCTCTTCCAGACAACAATGTTGAAGTAACGTTTTTAAAAGACATTTGTCTTAACCATGACTTTGCTACTAGCATAGAAATTTACAGAGGCAAAAGAAACTTCCATTCAACCCTTGCCAATTTTGTCTTAACAAAATAGATTTTTTTTTTCCAAGATCTTTATCTTGCAAGGCACCACTTGTAGGTCATACAGTCTAACCCGCAGCTCAAAGCAGGGGCAGCTAAAGCAGGTTGCCCAGGGCCATGTCCAGGTGGGTTTGAATATCTCCAGAGATGGAGACTCCACAGCCTCCCTGGACAATCTGTTCCAGGGTTTGACCACTCACGCAGTAAAAAGTTTTTTCTTATGTTTAAACACAATTTCCTGTATGTCATTTTGTGTCCATTACCTCTTGTCCTCTTACTGGTTGTCACTGAGAAAAGTGTGGCTCCATTTTCTTTACTCCCCCCATTAGGTATTTGTACTTGTTGAAAAGATCTTCCTGACCCTTCTCTTCTCCAGCCTCAAAAATCACAGCAAAAATACTATTTATGGAAAGGAAAATCTATTTAGGGTGATATAATATATTTTATACTCAGATCTCATAAAAGGCTTAATTAACAGCTATTTATCAATTAACAATTAATAATCAAAGGCTTCTCTGCATGCTTTTAGCATACAGCTGAAGAGAAACTACTTCACTGTTTTTGAATACATTCAGCTAAGCACAGACCAAGTATATTTTAGTCTGTCCCTTATTTCTGGCAAGACATCGAAAAAAAGAATAATATTTTTATTTCAGTATATGAAGTTGAAGGTGCCTTTTCATTTACTCTTCACTTGATGTTGTTGTTTTTAGCCCAGCAATTACATAATATTTTAAACACTAACAAGAGTAGACGAGGCACTTTTTCATTAACAACTAGTTCCATACAGTTAAACTACGTGTAGATAAAATCACAAATCAGTCTAAGATTTAACAACTTGGTTGCTCTGAATAGCTGAGAAGAACATTTAGATCTAATTTTTTATTTTGCCCTTAATGTAAATTCCTTAAGAAAAAGCTAAGAGAAAGAAGCAACAAGGACCTTCTTTTTGCAATGAAAAACATAGTGGGCACAACACATTTAAATTAAACTGTATTCCCAGCTCCATCTGTGGAAATCAGACCTTACTGTAATAACATCAAGGAGATGAATATATGTTTGCATCAGCTGAAAGGATAGAGTTTGTTTTCTAATAAAATTGAGGAGTTGCCACTGAGATTGGGGTTAACTACAATATTCAGTTCAGGTCCAGCAGGAGCTATGGTCCTTGCATTGCATTACTTATTTAGATTACATGTGATATTTCCTTGAATTGTTCCATACAATAGTCTGGCCTTTCTGTTGGTCTCCTACAATAACAGCTGAGACAGAGCAACCCATTTTGGAAGCTCTAGATAGAAAGCAGAACAAGGAGAAATTTAAAATTTGAGTAAACCCTAGAAGAATTCCAGCTGCAGTTCAAGAGAGCTGAGTTATTTTAAATCTGAACACTTAAACCATGAACCTCTTGCTAGAAGCTGTAGCTTCTGGCTAGAAGCACGGTAGAGTAAGTCCAAAATAACGTGTTTCATTGATCTTATTACACTTTAAAAACACGCACATCCTGCCTGGACGGAGCATGCACCTTCAGTCCTGAATTCATACTATTTTGTGCCATAATTTAGAGTCAGCTCTGCGTATCTGTACTAAAAAGTAGGCTAATTACCTGCTTGCAACAATACACCTTCCAGTTATTCTTCAGTGCTTTTAAGAAATAGAGAGGTACTCTTTATGTTTACATTTAAGTCTTCATTTTTAAAGAAAGGAAGAGTTTGAGGGAATTAATTTAAAGGGAAAATCCATGCAAATTAAGCAATAGAGCTAAGCATATCACCAGAAGCAAATTGTCATTGCATATTCCCTTTTGACTGTGCAAGGAGAATGCCATGCTGAAGCTTCACCATTCAGACAGTGTGTGCAAAAAGAGACAGTAAGCAGCAGGCCTGTAGTGTGACGCTGGAGGAGTGTCTTTTTTCTACAAAGAAAAGCTGAAAATAACTCAGTGATACCCCACAGTCAGTTTAGTTTATTGCTTTAGGGGAGTATTTAAGCTTGACGCAAATGAAACAGTCAGATTTGGTTGATCTGAATTGGTTTCCAAACTTTTTTTTTTTAATCTTCTTTCTTCTTTTTTTCTTTTTTCGTCATAGAAATGGTCAAACCTTTTTAAACAACTACCCTTTTAAACAGTCACTGGACCGTGAAGTCTAAAAAAGTTGTCCACTAGAGTCCTTCAGCTAAGGAAACATAAAGGGAAGGAATCCATTGATTAATACTAGATTAGATCTGTACTGCAGATACACATAAAGCTGAGCATAAACAGTTAAATGGCTTTCCACAGAACTGAGCTATTGCATTCCATTCCAATAAATGCAAAACTTCTCATGGATTGTAATAGCAAAATGTTCTGTCTCATAGTAAGCAATGGAAGGGCCAAGGTTGAAATTCAGTTAGCTTGGCCATTCCATTCCATTTTCCAATATATAATATAATATAATATAATATAATGTATACAATATACATTGTATACTATACACTATATACTATATACTGTATACCGTATAATAATAATATATATGTATGTATAAAAGTAAATCTACATGTCTATAAACATACACACACCATTTATATGCTTATATACATATAAATAGACATACCCCATTTTTTTCCTTAATAATGTTCATTGTCGATCAAAACAATTTTGATAAGAAGGCAGGATGGCTGCTGCTGTGGTGGGTAAGCAATTCCCAGGGAAGATGGTGAACCATATAAGCTTCTGACACTGAGGAACTGGGACCTTCAGGGTCAGATGAACTTAACCTGTTGCTGAGCAACTGGGAGAAAGTGTGATCCCTTTCAGGGGAGAATGTGAGTACTACCTGTGTGGCAATGCATAGACAAAGTAAAGAATGGAGAAAATAAGTGGGTCCTGAAGCTGAGTGGAACAAATCTGGAGTGGAGTGTATCAGTCAGCAGTAAACACTGAAACGTGCAGGCAAGCAGGTTGAGAGCACTGATAAATATTGCTAGTGAGGATGCTGAGCTGTACATGTAGGTTGCCTGTGTGAAGAGAACAAGGTTCTTGGCTGATACTAACAAATACTAAACACTGATCAAATGTATTTCACTGTTCAAAAGTCATTACAGATGTATCTTTTCTCTTCTGAGAAGTTACTGACCTAAGATGTGAGCCAACAGGGATCAGTCTATTCCTGAACAGCTTCCTTCAAAGTCCAGTGATACTAATGCCAGTTGACCTAAGCCATTGGTTTGGATGAAGCCTTTGGATGGAAACATCAGAGTTTACTTGTCACAGCCAATTTTTATTTGTAGTCTTCACAGGTGATCATGAATGTCAGAAAAATCCGTAAGCTAGAAAAAATAAATGTTTCTTGGAACTTCAGAAAGATCAACTCAGTTGCCTGCTTACAGGCACTTAGTGCAAAATTAGTTGCCATTCTGTATCTGAAGCGTCCTTGTGGGTTCTGCAAGATATGAGGTAGGATCCATAGGAGACATATCTCCTTCTGGAGCAGTGGTTGGAGGGTAGGTGGATATGTTAGGGCAGCTCCAAAGGTACTACATGCCTGCGTTCAGGCAAGTCCACCTTGCCTCTTTTGTAAAGATACACAGTTACTTTGAACATTTTGATGAAAAACTTTGCTAGAAATACTTCGCATTTTTTGACCAGTTCTGATTGTGCCTTTAACAAACTGATTTCTTCAGTACTATTTATCATTGCCTACTGATTAATGACCTCATACCAAGTCTTGCTTTAATTAATACTTGTGGAATATACCGCAAATGGAAGCATCTAAAACCACACAGAGTGATAAATAGAATGGATAATTGCCACCTGATTTCTCACTCCAGCAGATTAATTCAAGGAATTGAAAGTACTGTCTTCACAAAGAAGGAAGGCTGACCTAATGAATAAATTTTTTTTTCTTATATTCAAGAGTCTGGGACTCAAGTCCTGGTCTACGTCAACCTCTCTTTCATGAACATGTCAATCATCCTCTTTATTCTTCAGCATTCCAGCTACAAAGATGACTAGATTTACTTTACTTTAATAGGATGAATATGCTAAAGACTGAGAGGTCTCAGATACCACAGTAATGATGAGACATGAGTTCTTACACAAAGTCTATTTTGTCTCCATTAGGATGAAGGTATGCATTTTATTCTGGTTATAAAAAAAAAGTAAACTTAAAATTGTCTGCTGCATTGACTGCATCTGTCTCAGACAGTTGTTACTAGTGTTTTGGTCTCATGAACATTTCCAGGACTGTTCTGATCAAAATGAGTCCTGTTAGGGAATTCACTCTGCTCAGAACTAGTGGTGCTCTCTGTGGCTGCAGTGCGTGAGGCAGATTAAAAAGCAGGACAACTACAGACAGAACGTGGCAACAAGTTGCTGAGGCAAGTTGGAAATGATATCTTTTCATTAGGCCAGTGATTGCCATAAAGGGACATACTGGTCTACCCTGAATCTTTTTTCTATCTGGCAATGACATAATGAATTACAACATTTCCTCTTACTTATGTACAAAGTGTTTGGGAACCTGACTCTAAACCCACTTTCTTTTCAATATTTCAGTTTTTCCTTGTTTCATTTTTTTCCTTCTTCTCTTTTCTGTTTAAACCAACAACATAGCTATGATTAGAACATGCTTCGTATATATTTAATTCATATATTTACATATAATACTTACTCTTCACTGAATGAAGAATGCCTTAATCCATGACCAATTTTTTTGCCTATTAAAGAATCAAATGTATAAATGCTGTTTAATTAAATAACGTTAATTGATGATTGATACAGCTACTAAAGGTATTCTCCCATATACAGTTAAGAAGTGGAGGAAATAGAAAATGAAAATTCTACATTTCATAAGAACAACAAAACTAAAAAAGTTGTTAATTTTGATCTGAGCTAGTATTTGTGCCCTGCGATCATACAGTTAATTCTGTTCAGTTGATGACAGCCTTCATCAGCTCCAAAAAGCCCCACTCACTATTACATTTACATAAATCCAGAGATGAAAAATTGAATAAAGACCCTCATAAAAGGGGATTTAAAAATGGATTCTTAATCTTCGAAAGGACTTCATGTGCATAAGGCTGGATGCACCTTTGCATTTGTCTGTTGTACAAACCTATATATACACACAGGCTTATACTTTGCTTCATTATGAAATGCAACACTTATGAATATTGTTTGTTAATGATTTCTGATGGATTTAATGAATGGAAATAATTAGCCTCCTACTTTTTTCTTCGAGACTCACCTGCTTTCTAAAGACCTAAGTCTTTCCGATTGCTTCCTATTTTATGGAACAAGCCCATTTTCTAGCCCATTTCTTGATTCTAAAATTACTTAGACTGGTTATTATATACAAGATTGTGAAAAAAATCTCCAGGGAGTTATAAAAAAAAAATAATGGATTGAGTGGCTATAACAGAGGCCAAGGAAAATTTCAGTTAATCAGAGAAAGGTAACACATGTAAGAAGAACTCTTTAACCCTAATACACATTAATTGATTCTCAAAAAACCAAAATAACTATGTTTTTCTGCTGGAGAAAAGCTAGCACTCCCAGTTGATTAGCTTACGAAAAGCAACCTTTTTTATTGGCAGCTCAGCTCAATTAAGGAAGGAGAAAGTTAAGGTGTTGAAATTATGAACAGAAAATGGTACTAACATATTCTAATCCTATTATCAAAAGCGACCATATTACAATATGCGTCTGCATGCACACACTGCTAAAGGGAATTACACCACCTGAAAACAGGTAACACTTACCAACATCAGATATAAGACAGGAAGTTCTCCTTGGGTTTTGTTGTTACATTGAACAAGCTCTATCTGCAGCTGTTGGGCTACTTCACCCCACCTAATTCTAAACACTTACACAAGACAGTTAGCTCAGACAATTTAGGGTGTATGCTAGTATCTGGTACTGTTTGAAGTGCCTTGGTATACCTTACTTGACCACCAACCAAGAGGTCAGATCCTTCATAGGTTCTGTGTCAAATTAGTTGCA
This sequence comes from Mycteria americana, assembly GCF_035582795.1. Lineage (NCBI taxonomy): Eukaryota > Metazoa > Chordata > Aves > Ciconiiformes > Ciconiidae > Mycteria > Mycteria americana. The sequence continues at coordinate 168,896,630 of NC_134366.1, read as the reverse complement.
TTTCTGCAGGTATTTTGGATATCATAGAGCATCTTTGATGGTTTTAGAAGCCCATGTGTAAGCACCTGAATCAAACCACCTGGCTCCTTTTATATTCAGTCAAAAGAAACAGACACCTCAGAATGGTAGCTAGGATCTGAATGATGGTCTACAAGTGCCCGTGCCTCTTCAGTGAGTTTGAGTTAAAAAATAAAGGTGGGAGATTCCTCTGGCTAAAGATGGATGTGTACTATGAAGATCTACAGCTGTACAGACCACTCTTGGCTTCCTTTGTAGTCCGTAGAGAGTTAATTCTTACAGCCATTGGTATTTGAGATGCAATTCTTGCCCTAATGTTTACTTTTGTTTAAAGGAATTATATCTAAACTCCAATGGCTGTTGACAAGAGCTACGCTAGCTACAATGGCAGCCTCCATAAGTGACTCAAATGAAGACAATCTACATTATAGATGCTTAAGGAGTAATCTTATTTCCTGAATAAAAAAGTTTCTACTGTATCTGAGGTGCCCAAAAATATATGAAGCATCCAGATAGACACAATACAGGACCTACATGCTTCTGTAGCACTAACTGATGGTAAAGTAGTGATGTTTTAGGTGTCTAAAATGGCACTAAATGCATATGTGCGGACAATCGGAGTCCTCCATTAAAGCTAGAGAGATTAATGTTCAACCTATGCTCATAACTTCAACACTTCATTTTAGCCAAGTCAACTGAATCTAGGACTTAGTGTGGGATTGAGACTAGTGGTCATGACAATGAGGAACAAGACAAATTCATTGTTTAATTTCCAGAAATTCTAAGTTGAGGGTTTTATAAAGATGTAAACTTTTGTTCAAGAAAATTTATTATATTGAAAATTAGCTGCATTTCACACACACACACACACAAAAGTACCACATTTTAATCTTTATACTGGCAGTTAGACATTTCAGTAATTTTCTTAAAGATAGGAAAACACTTTCTAGAAACCTCAGCTGCAGTTGGCCAAAATATCTTACATGACACTTATGTCTGTTCAAGCATAAATACCACAGGGACTACATATTACAGCAGTTCATTTGCATGGAACCACACACTAGCACCAGGACAGGAAAGGAGCAGTGCTGCAACTCACTTAAATTACAAAGGAGACCAGCAGGAATAATCCGAATGGGTTTGGATTAGGATGCAGCAAGACTACTTCTAGTTTTTGTAAAAGACCTGTTGATATTTAATGCTGTTATATGATTTTTGATTACACCACTAGCAAGTATAACCTAAAAGGAACCAAAATACTTTTTTGACTTTCTGGGAGGTTATTTCCTTGAAATTGAATGATAGAAAATAATTCCACCATGTGGAATAAAGAAGTCCTGCAATAACAAATGCTAAAAAATTGGCATTATCTTGAACAGAAAGTGTACGTTTTGTAAGGTAAAAGAAACTGGGAAGATTTTAGAGAGATACCTCTAGAGATGAGGGTGCCTTGACTTGGTTGAATAGAGATGAGGATTACTAAAATGCTTTCATTCTTGACAGTAACTTCAGTGATGGGAAAAGAAATCAACATAGCAGGGAGGCACATCCACATTTCCATTTGTGGTGCCGAGAGAGACAATGACATGCTCATATTTTGCATTACGTATTGCAAATCCAGTTTGGTTTTAACACCTCTATTTCAATACAAAGGAAGATGGTTGCACACTGGCACTGAATTACTTGCATCCTCCCAGCTGCCAGCTGTCCTGCTAAGGGAGTACTGTGCCTTGCCAGTTGCTAGGAATGATTGTCGTAAATTAATTTTATCCAATTTTTCAAATCAGCACATATAGCAGCTATGAATTTACTATGAATGTTTCCCACTCTAATCTGTCATGCAATAAACAGATTTTCTTCTTTCTGCTACCTGTGTAACCTAGTATTAACTTTCTTCATAATGAAACACAAGGGGATGAATATCACCTTCCATTTGTCTCTTTGAAGTCAGAATACATTGTAGCAATGTTAAAAGACAAGAAAAATATTTCTTTCTTTTGCTGAACCAAGGCAAAGCAGATGACGGGACATTGGCAGTACAATCTCTTATTACAAATATCTTTTTTCTTCTGTTAGGGAAATGAAATTACTTCTTCAACGTCTGCTTCAGCAAATGTTGCTGTCTCAAGACTGCTGCCTCTAAATTCACATCATAACTACCCCTCCCTTCCATGAAAAAAAGAACAGAAGTCATATTGTGAACTGGTCCCACTACCACTAAAATCAGTGACACCAGCAATCCTGCACTCAGCCCACTGTTCTGGAGAAAGTCTTTAGACAAAGGATTTTTTTCCTTAAGCATCTGCTGTATTGTAAGTGCATCTGTAGCTATAAATTGCCCACAAAATGGTCCTTTTAAAAATGACCAGGACCAGGATTTTGTGAAGATTTGTGGCCATAGTATAAGAGACCCTGAATATTCTTCCCTTAATCCTGATTTTACACTGGTATATGCCAACAGACTTCAGCTTTTATACTCATAAATATGACTTACTTCATATTAAGTAAGAAGGGAATCAGTCCTTCATAGCTGAACAGAACAGATGTGTGGGTTTAAATGACTGAAAATTATATTTCTTCACTGTAGATTAAACATCCTCCTACTGCTTGTTAAATGCACTTGTTCATTTGCTTGATTGACTATAGATTCAAACAGTCTTCTTTTTTATAAATGGATATCCTTAGATGAGGTAGTCTCAGCATTCAGTATATGTTGATGCCAAGTCTTCTGCAGTACAACATGCTTTGAAATTTTCATCAACAAAATATTGTGTTCAATGTGAACAGGAAAAAAAAAACCAAAACAAAACACCAATGTTGTTTCCCACAGGCAGAAAGTACGTAATATAAACCAAGAAAGCTCTATTGACAAATGAAGCACATTTACACCCTTCTTCTGATCCTCTATTTCCACCTGGGGGGGGGAGAAGAAAAAAAGAAATAACATTTATTTGTACATCTCTCTTGTTTTAAAATTCACATTTGACATAATAAACAGATCACATTAACACTAGCATCCATTGAGAGAAGCAGGGATATTATCTAAGTCCCATCATATGTCTCCAGGATTCCTGCATCTGAAAATTGACAGGATTATAGCTTTTCTCATAGAAACCTTGAATCTCTCAAGTCAAGAAACAGCCAACACATAGTGTCTTGTTCAAAGACTTTTCAAGGTTACTCTATTCAACACAACAACAGAAGGTCGGGGTAATGGTGATGTAGTCTCTTCCAAAACTACCATCAGAGTCCACTGGGGAGTCAAGACATCTCATAAAGTTTAATGGCATTTTGGCATCTGTTCTAGAGAGCTTCCCTGCCCCCTCCTTCCTTCCCCTTTTCCCCTCCTAGTAGCAGCAGCTACATGACAGAAGGCTGGGAATGTAAGCATTAAGCAGCTAACCTGTGGTTCCTTTTGTTATTTTTTTAAGAATCCTTTCTGCTTCTAGAGTTCACATAGCTCTGTCAGAATTTCAGTTTGAATGGAATAAGGGCCGATTCAGTTGATTCCCTGGTGGCTATCTAGAATATGATTCCTGTGGAGTTATTCATAGATTAGTTAGTGTCCTTTACAGAACCTCTAAATCCTACATAGGTTGGCGCCACTTATTCCTGGATTAAATCTATGCTTTCCACAGCTAATACTGATGCATCTCAATATAGCTCTCATTCATTTAGGGACTTTGGTAACCACTAAGGGAATTACCAAGGGGTTAGAAACAAAACAGCTCTCAGAAGAGCTCCGATTCATCCTTCAGAAGCTTGCACAATTCCTCTGCATTTATTTTAACAGAACATAGAGTTCTTACATGCAGCAAAGCTCTGTGGGTATCCTGGATATTTTTGCACTATATGAAGCAAAGGTAAAGGGAGACATAAAGTCATACATACCAGCTTTGTTTAAAGAGACCTCAGCTATTAACTTAAAATGTGACATATGTTCAGCCTCTAATCTTCTGCTCCCTGATGAGAGCGTCACCACCAGATACAATAAGGACAAAGAACAGTGTGGGAATTCAAAATGAAAAGACAGGGATGTGTGCTTTATGATAAAAGACAAACTGAGTGCATGAATGGCTCTTCAGTGTACTATGTGAACACAGAGCTCTACTTGTGAGTTTTCAGGTAAGGTACTGATTTCCTTCCAAAAAAGTTATTGATGCTTTCTGGATTTACATTTGACCTGCCCTCATGTCACTGAGATGTTTACACTGCCAGCTCACAAGGGCAGGTTATGACATCTTTAGACATCTTGGTTTAGATTTTCTTAGGAGGAGGCACACTTTCGAGGAGCAAATAGAATCTCTACTGCTCTCTATTCCAGACAATCTTGAGGGTAATTAAAACCTATCATCATACTGCAAAACGATTAAGAAGGGACTGAATTAAAACACCACAAAACCTCTTTTCAAGTGTTTCCCATAGTTTGAGAACTTGATTTTTACACCTTCATGTTCTTCTACTGCAGAGGTGTAACTAATACAGGAAAACAGTAAAAATCTGAGCATCTGTTCTATCCTATGGGCTAATAATCTACACTAGAGCAATGTTTTGCTCTTTAGACCAGTAGCACGCCCCTCTATGAATTGGTGTACCAGGGAAAAACTGCTCCGTTTGTGCAATTTAAACAGAATCAGGTTTAAAGAAGTTTTGATTTGTTAATGACATCTGATAAATCCACAGTGAACCAGGCATTAAGGATCAATAACAGCAATATAACAGATGAATCACAGTATTAGAAACTTGTAAGATGTTAATAAAACTACGTTTCTAAACACCCTTCTATATCTTATTCCAAGAAGCTATAATCACACACATAGTCGTGCAAGTACACACACACAGAGCTGCACACACATCTGTCAGGAAGTGTGGGTTACCAGCACACCCCCTCTCCTGGAAGGCCAGGTCCCCCATTTAGACACATCTCTTTTTGGAGATGTGGGTGCTTCTGCTTTATTTGTACCTGTGCCTTTTTCTACAATCCTCTAATGCACACACTAGTGAGAAAGTACGCCCCACGTTCATATACATGCCCCTATCAGCTTCCTGGGTACCTTAGGGCTTCTGAAATGGCACCAAGGTCAGCAACCACATAGATTTCCTGTGGTGAGTCCTGGAAGGACTAAGCCACCTGGCCTTCAGTGTGCAGGTGTTGGTGTCCACCTGTGAGCAAAGAGGGTGTCATTATAGACAGTGGAGATCTACTCAGTGAAGCTTTGTGGTGAATATAGTTGATTTGAAGGCAGATGCCCAGGAAATCCATTCACTTATTTAAACAGAGGCATCTAATCCCATTTCAGACACATTACAGTGCTCCTCCTTACCTTCAGCTACTGCTCCAGAAACCATGGGTCTCTGATAGGTTGTTCCTCTGTCATATCTGCAAGCTCCATATGGATATCCCATTTTATGATCTTGGGTAACCTATGGCATTCAAATGGTGCTATGTGTCTATATTTAGGCAACTAAATCAAAACTCTTGCCTAATCGGCTGAGCAGTTCTCAACACTCCAGTGGCTAATACGGATAGATCTCTAAAGCATGGTTTAGCTGCTCAAATGAAAAAGTTTTCACCTAGGCCATTTGACATGCTCTAGGATGTCCATCACTGGTGTTTAACTGCTGCTCCAAGAGGACATGGATCTACCATAGGTACTGGGTCGTGTCTGACAGCCTAATGTGGATGTCTTCAGGCATCACTAATGGCGCCAAACTGTGACGTGTGATCAACTGAACTGAGCACTCATTGACTGTAGTGGGAGCTTGGACTTCTAAAGCAGATGCAGATTGCATATGCAGATATGCTGGTTTGGAAGAGAATTCCACTCTTTCAGCAAAACCTAATCTCTGCTCCCAGCCTTTCCTATCCTCCCTTACTCTTCTTCACCCATCTTTGTTCTATTGCATGAATATAGTTTCCCTTTTCTCAGCACCCCTGTAACTCCTGCTAGAGAAGGGTAACAGTAGCAGATATGGCTTTGCTTACCTCCTGCAGTTTAGATCTGCAGCAGCCTCTTAATGCACTGAAACTTTAACGCAATTATGTGACAAACATCAAATTTAAACATAGGCAAAGAGAGATTTCAGGATAACATGCCCAACTTTGGGTTAATTTTTGCAGGGATGCAAATATTCTTTCACTATCTCCAGAATGCACCCCACAAAAGGCAAAGTACTTCTTTAATAAAGCTGCTGTAAGAGTTTTACTCTGAACAAAATAATGCCTTATTTTCTTTTGCATTTCTTTCGTTTTGTTCTCAGAAACAGATGGATCATTTCAGCTGAATCATAAATCAGATTGTGGCTAATGATTAAAGTCAAGAAAGTCTGAAAGATGCTGAAAACAGCATCTTATCAGAAAATATCTGTGGGTGTGCCACGTACACGACTAATTAAAGTGCATATAAAATTTCATGGTATCTAATATATATAATATGAATATGTATCTTTTAATAGGAACGGAGATTAATGTGAAAAACTGGACCAGAGGCATAGCTGGTTTGAGGTTGTTTTATTATTTTTCTTGTTGATTTTTTGGGTTACTTTTGTTTATCATTTCAAGAAAATTTATTTCTTGAGAGTAACATTTCATAGCTGTAAATAAGTAATACATAACCTGGTTCTCATTAATTTTACAGTCCAGATCCAGCAGGTCTCTCCAAAGAATGACTAAAAAAACCATGTGGGATAGAATGCTGAAAACAACATAGAACACAGCCTGGTCTTTTTGTTATTTGTAAGTATAAATTTTGTTTGGCGTTTGGACCAGGTATGCAGAGGGCTGAGATGTTAGATTTATTTTTTATATCTCCATTGGCTTCAAAAGAAGGTGAAGCTCTGGACTTTAGAAGGTTTTGAGCCTCATACTTTTAAATATGGACCTGAATTCATTCCAGACTGGACTTTCTTCATTTCAATAATACCATTCATTTCAGCAGCACGACTGATTTCACCCGCCTTGCAACCATGAATAATTTTGACCTGATGTGCATGATCTTGTGCTGATTTATGAGAATGGTTTTTCATATAAATCATGCAGTTTTGCCTGATGTTTTGAGGGCTATGTGGAAATTTATACATTTGGATACATGTATGAATTATACATTTGGAGGTAGAGAAGATAATTAGTGATACCATTTGTACAGTTCTGTCATTTTCAAACTGGTATTTAAGTAGGCTGAAGATCTATATGGTAGCCATGTCCTCTGGTGTTTTGCCACAGTGTGAGCTTACAAATGAGACTGATCATTATGATTGAGTATTTTACCATAAGATGAAAAATAAATCTCCTTTCTATTTTACAGCAACAAGAATGAGAGAAAATGGAGTTTCTTGCTACTCTGAGAATTATCTTTCTCACTGCCTGAAGAGCTCTAAGCCCCCTGCATTCTAGTTCTGAATGAAAAGTTGGGCAGTATTTTGAAAAGGTGTTTGACCAAATAATAAAAGGAAGAGCAATGTAGTGAGGATGACTCATAGAAAGGACTTAAAAAGGATCTCAATGGATTCAGGGAATGTAATAGAAAATAAAAGATAGAAAAACTACCAGCATTCAAGCAAGAAAGTTTAAAATGCTGAAATCGGCAAAACTATTCACTTGAAACTGTCAGAAGAATTCATGCCGTACAACAAGAAAATATTTCAAGAGGTCAAAGAATAAAATAGAGGCAAAAAAAGTATAAAATATCATCTGAGCAACAGAAAATCCCAGGTGACAGCATTCACAGTTAAAGATGACAGATATGTCACTGACAGACAGAAATCAAGTAAGAGATGGAAGAATTCAATCAAGGTCTGCTTAACAAGAAAGTACATTTACCACTGAACATCGATGGTGATGTATAAAAGAGGGAGAGAGTAGCATCCTTTGAAGGCCTGTAGAAAGCTGTTAAATATACATTTTTGGATGTGGAAATAATGAAAAGTGAATGGGGATAGCACAAGGTTCTAAATGGATAATTTCAAAAGATGTATAGAAGTTATGAATATTGTGAGAGTATTGTGCCCCTTGGAAAGATGTTTAATTTATATTTTCTGACTTTTTTTTTAGAAAACCCCAAAGCAAAACCAAGACAAAGATAATTCCTCTCAGAGGAACGTGAGCACAGCTCGCATTTCTTCAAAATTTGAAACGTTTGCAGTTATTCCGCATTTTTACATTGGTGTCCCCATCCCTCCATGAGGGATGCTGTAAAGCTGTTTCCACATTTTGCATTTAACAAACTTGCTAAGGCAGCATCTGGTAAAGTCTATCTAAAAACTTGTCCCTAGGAAAAAAGACCTCATCAGCAGCTGATTTGTCCTTTCTGGGAGGATGTGATCCTAGGATCTGGACATGATTGACCTCATTAGGTTTTCAAAAATGAGCATTCAGATCTAAACCCAAACAGTGTGAAGAAAACAGCTTATTTGAAAACAGCTCTTATTTGAAAGTTTCCCTATCTTTGCAGTGCTGGGCTATCTTAATTCAAAAAAGATTTCAAAAGCATCTCTCAAATTATGTGCCGTATTTCAAGCCACAGGAGCTGTTCACATTATTTCAACTGCAGCTCAGTGAAGGGACTGAGAACTTACAGCCCTCCACTTCCTGAGTGTAGGTTAGTGAACACACACAAAGTTAAAAGAGAGCAGGCCAGACCCTGAAATTTTTAATCAGATGAAACTCTCATGCCTCGGTGAGAACTTTGCTAAGGTTAGGACTACTAGAGTTGGCTCAGCTCGAGTGCTGGATCTGTGAACTTTGCTTAGCTTCAGGCCAGTTAGAGTTCAGAGGCACAAAGGTACCGCAGAGACTTCACTGCTGATAACCTGAGGCCAGATGTTGAAGGTTTTCCTACTTTCTTTCTCAGCGCGTATGCAGGCAAACTTCCACCGACACTGGGAGCTGACTGCCTAAGCGAACACATCAGGGAGGGATTCAAAAATGTGTTGCACAGATTGTAGCGTGAGCTTTGCTGGAGAGGATTTCAGCATTTACTTCAGAAGTAGCAAAAATCGATCAAAAATGTTAACCTCAAATACATTAACGCCACGTTAAGTTTTATTATTCAAGTATTAGTAATACTGATTAGAAAAACTCTACACTGTGTTCTATACGGGCATATTACACTCCTTCCCGTAATTTTAACATTGTAGCTTAAATATAATAGATAAGTTATGTATAGGAAAATGCTTAAATATTGTGCTCTATGCAATTACACTAATGTCAGTCCCTGTCCCACGACAGAGTTAAAGTGAATGCACTTACCGTGTAGGCAGTTCTAACAAAAAAAGTTATTATATCACATAACTTATTCAAATGTTACCATTATAAGAACAATTATAATGATAAAAGTATATGTACACAGGGAGTCTTGACGATAGTGAAATATTCCCCTAAATGAAACTGTGCCCAGAAGGTTTAAAAATGCTGCTCAGAATTTAAATAAGAATTTATTAAGACAAAAATAGTGACAATTGCAGGCTTTAACTTTCTTTAAATGCTCCAATTTTCAGTTTTCTGTGTGCTGTTTAAGAAATGCTATACTATATTTTGTGTTGAATTATATAGTATGAGACTACCTGTTCTAGGACACAGTCAAACTTCGTGAGGTTCTTTTGCATTGATGTACATACAGACTTGCCCCAAAGGATATGACACAGACATTGACTGTAAATGACACAAACCCACACAAACGGAACAATAGTTTTGTTATAAAAGCAGCGTCAAGGGCAATGCTAGCAGAGTGAGCACTAGGTGACATGTTGGAAAAGGAGAATAGGGGCATGCAAGATAAGTATCTCTTCTTGAGCTGAAATCAGAGTAGGACTAACTCCAGTTTTGTTGTCCAAACCTATAAATCCAAGGTTTGGTTTTTAAACACCAAACTGGCTCATGGTATCAGGGACCACTGCTTTTGCTCTTCAGGAAGACTGTCCATGTGACTTCTAGTGGTGTCTCTCCTTCAGAGAACTACTCAGGTAACTTTAATGCCATGTAAGTCTCCTAGGGTAACCAGTCTGGCATACAACTTATCTATCAAAAAGGTGAGGGCCTCTTGTGAGCCCTGTGTAATATTTTCCAGCCCTCTGCAGATATTCTAGATGGTTGGGGGTACCTAAACTGGAACTACACACTTGTGCTTCGTCATCTGATTGTCTCTCCTGACGGTTCCTGCCTCTGAAGTGGGATTCAATGTTATTCAGCTGGTGGAGAGCAGTTAAGAACCCTTGTTTATTAACATATGAAACTGCACGTGTAGTTTGCCTGTATTTTGAGAATGAAGTCAGACTGAATGTACTTTGGCTAATTTACATTTAAATAAAAGTTCACAGTTCCTTTCTTTAATTAAGCCCACCTAACTTATAATTCCCATGAAAATGTCTCTTATTAGATGGAACAATAATTTGTTTCTCAGCAGATTTCACTACGTCTGGATTTTCTTCTCTCCTTGTGAAAACATCCTTATGAACTGAGAGATCCAAAAGAAAGAAAACTAAGGGAAGAATTGATTAAATATCCAACTAAAAAACCCGAAACAAGTAAACAAAAAAGTGTGTTATCTATGATATCACAGGCTACAGCCACATTATGAAATTAAACAATCCTGGTTAATGCACCTAAAGGACTGGAAGTCAGCCGTCGATTTGATTTGGCATGAGCCCCATACAACTCTTCCAAGCAATTCCTGAGTAGTTCACAAATCAACATATGGCATGAACCATTCCCATCAGGCAGTTTTGATGACACCACTCTGTTTTTAAGGTTAAGAACATTTAAGAATACGGGCACAAATTCTTCTGTGCTCATTGGTACCTGGGAAAAGTTCCAAACATATTTACTAAGAGTACCAGAATTACTTTTACATATGAGTATGCCTCAGATCTCTGATTACTCTCATTTTCAGAGTCTAAGGTAGAAAATTGTACATGTCCCTTCCTTGCAAACAAAAAATAACTTGAGACATACAGATGCAGACACTCAGATGTATTTTAATGCCTTAGTTTGCAAGTGGGCAGGCACCCAAATGCCTCGGGGAAACTCCGCTTGATTGAGTTCCTTATAATTCTGCAGGATGTCTTTGAGAGAGCAGAACTTGGTCTCCCCTTGCACCCCTGTACCTTGATCCTGTGCCAGGATCAGATTCTGCCCTGCTGTGTGACAAACTGTATGCGAACAGTGTTGTGCAACACACCTTCTGGCTGATAAGTATCGCTGGGACACTGAGGGCACGGCTCTGTGGGGCAGGAGGGCTCAACCACTGAGGTTCCTAAAACAATGCTGAAGAAGCTGTCTCTGCCACCAGAAGCTGCATGGCCAGAGCTGTGTCAGGCCTAACTAGGTCCACAGAGAGGCAGGGCTCATTAGCTGCCAGGAAGTTCTCATGGACACAGCTCCACTGCTTTTGGGATTCCAGCATCTTTTCGTAAGATTAGACTGAACTGTCTAAACATACCAGTTTCCTTGGAGTTAACTCAAGGTCTCTACTTCTGCACTGTCTATGTAAACCTGCCTTGAATCCTTATTAGCTCAGCTCCTTTCTGTAAATCCTCTTCTGGACTTCCATTGCTTAAAGGACTAAAACCTGGAATTTGTTAATCATTATGGTTTTTTAATATATTTTCCAGCTAATGAGACAAGATCCCTGGGTATAAGTATGTGGATGCATAGAAATTCATGCTCCTTCAGTGAAGAAACAGTTAATTATTTTTCTTTTGACATTAAATCTATTATTCATGTCAATATGACATGGATGTAGAACTGTCATTACAAGATCATTACAAGGAATTTCTTTATCTGAGACTATGCTAGGAGGGATGATAATTGTTATTGCTAATAAAAGTAACTGCTATTACTTGGATTTTAAAATATAATTACATGGCAGGAATACTTTGCTGCCATTTACTTACACAACCCATGTAATAACCATATAACGAAATTAGAAATGGATGAGGTGGATAGAGGAGATTAAATCCAAATTTACCCTTTTGTTGTGGTTTAACCCCAGCCAGCAGCTAAGCACCACACAGCTGCTTGCTCACTCCCCCCTGGTGGGATGGGGGAGAGAATCAGAAGGGTAAAAGTAAGAAAACTTGGTGGTTGAGATAAAGACAGTTTAATAGGGAAAGTAAAAGCTGTGCACACAAGCAAAGCAAAGCAAGGAATGCATTCCCTACTTCCCATGGGCAGGCAGGTGTTCAGCCATCTCCAGGACAGCAGGGCTCCATCACGCGTAATGGTTACTTGGGAAGACAAACGCCATCACTCCGAACGTCCCCCTTTCCTTCTTCTTCCCCCAGCTTTATATACTGAGCATGACATCATATGGTATGGAACATCCCTTTGGTCAGTTGGGGTCAGCTGTCCTGGCTGTGTCCCCTCCCAACTTCTTGTGCACCCCCAGCCTACTCACTGGTGGGGTGGGGTGAGAAGCAGAAAAGGCCTTGACTGTGTGTAAGCACTGCTCAGCAGTAACTAACACATCCCTGAATTATTAACACTGTTTCCAGCACAAATCCAAAACATAGCCCTATACTAGCTACTATGAAGAAAACCAACTCTATCTAAGCCAAAACCAGCACACCTTTCTGATGGTATGCAGAAAGTTCTCACAGGACTGAATAAAGAGCAGAGAGTTAGTGGCGAGACGTTTCTTTAAGCCTTACTGCGGACACAGATGATCAGAAGATGAAAAAGACAGTTGCTCACACTGGTCTGGCTAATGCTGCTAGCAGTAAAGCTGAACGCCTCTGTCTATTGCCAGGTTTATGCTACTGACCCCTGCAGACCCCGTCTGTACCTGTGTATCCATATGGCTGTTCATACATACATGCACATTGCTTCCATAATGCCTTCTCTGTTCTCCCAAACCTCCCTGGTGCCACCTACTCCATGATGTTAGGATGCTATGAGAGTCACTTGCATTGATAAAGCTCAGCAAAATAACGGATATATTTCTCGCACTCAAATAAATAATTAAGAAAAGAAAATGTATGATTTATCTGTACCATAGAAAGTTTATCTGAGGAATGTGGTAAATAATAATGTGATTTGTTATCTGACTAAAGCTGAATATAGAGTATATAAATACCAGATACAGAAAGAACATTCTCTACCTGCAGCAGTTAGGGTGTAATAAATATTTTATTTTCCACGAGTTATTGTGAGTGTGGCATCTTTAGCTGATGGAACTGAAATATAACATGAGGACTGGATTCAATCAAAAGTATGTCAGGCTTCTGTAACAAGCCAGTGCTATTAAATGTATTTTTATATGTGTATAAAAATTAATTTTATGTAGCTCTGCCATACACCATTTCTTTACCTTTTCTCATTCTTTTTCTCCACTCTGGAAGATTATATAGATATGTCTATCTATGTGTGTTTCTGTGTGTGTGTGTGTGTGTTAGATCATTCCGTTGAGAGAGAAAAAAAGGTAATTGAATGAGCTTGATGAGCTTTTCTTGATGAGCTAAGAGTGAGGGATTTTGAGAACCTGTATAATCCTGCAGGGAACAGGGGAATGCATCTCATTCCTTCCAGTGTGGCTGTGGTGTATCACGGACAGTTTTCACCTGGGATTATACTTAGTGCCTTTGTTAATGATATGGAAGATGGAGTACATTAATTCACCTTGCTGATGACACTACGGTGGGAAATGTTGCAAAATCCATGTAAGGAGAGAGAAACAACAGAAGGGGCCTAAAAAGGAGATTAGAAGGAGAGGCAGGAAATGAGATTCAAGCAGGGAAAATGCATTTGTGGGAAAGAAACAACTCAGAACTCAGTTGAAGCTGGGGAGTAATTTAAAGTCTGATTAAAAGCCTCTTGACATTAGTGGAAAAGATGCACACTGATTCTAATGGGCCTTGAAACTGATGTCTTTTAAAGCACTTTGAGTTCCTTGAATGGAGGCAATATACAGCAGGTCTGATCCTGTGGGGGAGAACCTGCAGTGTATGTTGATAGCAGGAAGAGCCAGGGAAGCATTTGCAGAGTTATTTGGGACTACGAAAGTAATAACAGCATTTTCACTCCCTCCTCTCTTTCTTCTAACCTATCCCCCATGTTTCTTCCAGCTATGGAGGTGAATAGGGCATAGGGGGGATAGTTTCTGAGCACCAGATACTTCAGTTATGTATGTGGAATCCCCAAAGTTCCATTTGTCACTCTGTTCATGTTTGAAAACTACACTCTTCCACCCCAAAAAAATGCTCTTTAATGGGGTTGGAATGCTGCAATAGAGAAGAGAATTTCAGTGGTGTGTAGTATGGGTTATATATAATAATTGCTTGGAGGATGTCTTGCAACAAACTTTGTAGATATACTTAATAGTTTATGCGATGCATAAAATATTAAAAGAGTCCTTTTTCTTCACAAATATTTATTAAATGGACATGATAGGGTGTAGTCAAAGTCATGTATTTGAAGTAGCAACTATTCATCCATGCCTTGAACACTTGATCCTTTTTTTTTAAATCAAGCATGTACACAAAGCAGGAAAATCATCTTCAATATTAACATAACCACTAGCTCACCTGGTTGCCTATGAACACTAATTAAAGCTCATTTATTAATTTTAATTGTGCTACATGCCGAGACATTAATGAAGCAATCTAAAAATGCTTTTTTAGAAGCTAACATGACCACTATAACTATGTATACTCACATCAGTGTTAGGTGTATTTAGCATCTCTGTACAGAATGGTTTTGTTCACTTAGCGTAAAGAACCCAATTTTGAAATATGTATATGTATATTATCATATTTCTCAATAATGTATTTTATCTGTATTATTTTGAATGTTTTTATTTATTTCTGTGTTAGATTGTCACTTCTCTTATATTCATTTTTTTCTTTCATTTTCACCTTTCCTCCTGTATTTTTCCTTTTCTTTTTGGTCCCTGAAAGAAAGAAATAAAAAAGAATAAAGAAAAAAATAAATGGATGAAAGAGGAAGTGAAATATCAAATCTATCTGAAAAATGAGCATTACAAAACTCAATGCAAAACAAAGGAAAAAATATTATATGTTCCCTTTTTGCCATTTTTGCTAAAAAACGTGGGAAGAAGAGAGCAAAAACAACTTTCACATTCAAATTTTAATTAACAAGAAATATCTTAATAAACATACACACTTATGTAAGTTTTTAAACTTTGTTAATTGGAAAAGTAGGGATGTACACCAATGTTGCACCTCATTGAATCCAAACAATTATAAAGGACAGTGAAGGTATAAATGATAATGAGAAGCTCTACTATTTGAAACTGTGCTGAAATGTCTGCCTAGATCCTCTCTGAGGCATTCATACACCCCATGTTTCTAGTGAATTGGTCACAGAATTTTCTTCCAGATCTACATCTCCCAAATGTTGAAGGCGTGACTTCAGTTTGTGCTTAGCATCTTTCTACAAATGCAAGAAGTCCTCTATTTTGTCTTGCATCAAGGCCTTTTCCCATTTCAAGAAGCACTAGCACAGGTAAGATGCTCAGGCTTTCCTGATGAGCCCCTCCCCCCAGCAGGCTACCTGGGTGGGTGGTGACTACAACGGAAACCTCTCACCGTCACCAACATGGCAGGCAAGCAGTTGCAAGGGTTAAATGCTTAAGTTTGTCGTATTTTCTAATTCAACCATATTCTTTGTTGTCTTCTAGCAGGGTGTTTGTTTCCACTGACAATCTTGTTGCTGGCATCAGTGGGAGTCAGCGGGCCCAGAGGAACATCTAAAGGCAGTGGCGTGTTGGAGAGACCCATTGATAGCAGCTTGCTGAGGCAGAGTCGCACGAGTGGCAGCCCTGTATCACCACGAGCCAAATAATCACGCACCGCATGCCTGCTAGGCAGACTAACCACCTCTCCTTGTTTGCCCTGCATGCCAGCTGGCGAGGAAATGCCAGAGGCTTGCACAGGAGTGGGGAACTTCTGCTTCCAAGCAGATGCCTGCATGAGCGTGACCTGGGGTGAAGTCCGTAGGAGAACATCCTGCAGGAGGGGGTGACTGCCTTCTGCTTGCAGGGCTGTTTTTAGAGTCACAGTGGCAGCGATAGCTTCAGATGAAGCCATCTGAAAAAGATCTGAAGCGGACAAAAGAGTCCCTTAGTGCAACAGAGGAACACAGGGATGGTCTGTATTGCATATCAGATAAATGCTGTGACATTCAAAACTCCTTCGGCTCCATGACAGAAAAGTATGTTTTACAACAGTTGTATATGCACTGTTGCAGCTAAATCAGTCCTAAACATCTCTAAAGTACAGGCAGTGAAGCAGCAGTTTTTCCAGACATACCTCTATTTGTCATGTTATATAACTTGGCATGTGATATACGCAGACCATTTTTTTTTTACTCATATGGGAATTTTCTTAAAGGGCATATTCCTTTAAGAAAGATGAGCAATATGACTGAAAGTAATTGCAGTGTAAGAAAACAGAACCCAGCCTGCTCCTTCAGAGCTGACACAAAGGATTTTGGAAACAATGGGAATTTCTCCAGTGATACAACTGAGCACAAAAGCAGGTCACTAGTAAAGAGAAATAAATACATCTATACAGACAATTACAAAACTGTAGCTGAGATAAATCAGGATCTCCCCAGTGACTTACACTGAAAATCTGGCCTTACAATATTAATTGTATCAGACGTCTGTGCCCACGTACTGGCAGCAGGAGCTGCAGGGTGGCCTCTGTGAGGAGAGGCCAGGGCTGCCCCATGCCAGACACAGCCGGTTCCAGCCGGTCCCAGCCGGCTCCAAGGGCCCCACCGCAGGACACAGCTGAGCCCCTCAGCCAAGCCGGGGGTGCCTGGGGGAAAAGAGGTTTCCGAAAGGGCACAAGGCGGCAGAGGCAGAGGAGGAGGAAGCCAAGGAGGGAGCAGCGGCAGAGGGACCCCGAGGCCGGAGGAGGAGGAGGGCAGGAGGTGCTGCAGGCCCGCAGCAGGGATCCCCTGCAGCCCTGGAGAGACCCCGCTGGAGCAGAGACCCACCCTGCAGCCCGGGGAGGGCCCCAGGCCGCAGCAGGGGGATATTTCCTGCAGGAGCTGCGGCCGTGGAGAGCCCGGGCGGGAGCAGGTTGTCCCTGAAGGACTGCAGCCCGGGGCAGGGCCCGCGCTGGAGCAGGAGACGGGTGAGGAGGGAGGAGCGGCCGAGAGGGGCTGGGATGGACTGACCGAACCCCCATCCCCACCCCCTGTGTCCCTCGGGGGAGAGGCGTCAGGAGCGAAGGGGTGAAGGTGGGCATAGGAAAGAGGGAGTAAGGGGGAAGGTGTTTTAATGGTTGTCTTTGTTTCTCACCATCCAGCTCTAGCAGCAGCGCTGGTTCTAATGGGTGAGTGTCTTGTTTAATGGAAGTAAAGTGTCATCATGTGAACACTTACCTGGGTTCTGGCTTTTTGCGCTTGTATTTACCTTTCTTTTCATACATCTTTGTTTCTTCTGACAGCAATCTACCTTCATTCCAAAATCTTTCTGGATTAAGGTATGGAATAACTCTTCTTTCAAAATGACTAACTTTACATTTGATTTTTCATTCTTTTTTTCAGTGTATGGGGTGTCCATACCCCAATGTGGGCAGCGGGGGCTGCGGGGGTGGCTCTGTGGACAGAAGCCAGGGGCTGCCTCGTGCCAGACACATACAGATTTTAGTAATAGTGCAATATAAACTGATATGATACTGGCAAGGAAAGGTACTCTGAGATCAAGGAATGTATTCTCAGCTTTATCAAATGTTTATTAGAAAATGTAATCCTATTATTCAGGTCATTAAAATATACGCTTGCCTTGGAAAAAATGTAAATAGCAGCATGCGGTGCGTGTAAATATATACATGAAAGTTCAAAATAGGAGAAAAAGAGTGTTGTAATGTGTTTTTTATATAGACTCTCTCTGTGGTATTTTCCACCTGGGGATTTGAAAGTCCTTTAGCAAATGTTAATGAAGTAGAGCTAAGTCATCATCAGTCATGATTTATTATTTGTAAGAAATTAATTATTTCAGGTTAAAATCACATTGCAATTAAGCTGCTGAAATAGTTAGAAACTTCTACTAAACCCCATATCATTCTTTACACAAATATTTGCATATTTTTATTTAAACTGAGAGCTAGCAGTAGAGCAATCTAAATTAGAGTACTTATGTTTGCCACGTGTGCTTCTTTAACACCATTTATGGAATATTGTGAGTAAAAAAATGCAGAAAGTGGTTCTTTGCTTGCATTTCCCATGCTATTTTTTGTACTCCTTCGAGTCCTCTTCCTGATGCAATTTGGAAGCCATATTGTTTCCTGCTTCCCTATCTCAGTTTTACCATCCTACCCCATCCAAGCCTCACTTTGAACATGGGCCAGATTTAATTTCCTGTACCTTTAACCGTCTAAAATACAGAATTCTAAAGTATGAGTCCTCATTGTGTTGTGCAGAATCAACTAACCCTCCCGGCATACCACCATGGAGATCTAAGAGGATCATGATGTTGGGTTATGTGATAAAAGCTCATCTGCACACTCACAAAGGAACACAGAGAGACAACAGCAGGAGGGGGACACCCAATAATAAATACCCTGTCCTGACTGCTCCCAGGCCCATCCCAGGAGCCGTCAGCCCATCAAAGGCCCATCTGCACAAGTCCAGAGGAACACAGGGGCACAAAGGCAGGTAGGAACACAAATTAAGGACTCAGAGGAGGGGACACCCTGCTTGGGCCCCTCCCAGGGTTGTCCCAGGAGACCCTCAGCCCCACTGTCCAGAAGGAAACTCATCATGATGAATCAGTGCTGGAGCACCTTTGGGACCGAGGGAGCTGCCTCCTGGGGGTTTAGGACTCACTAAGGGATGCAGGGGAAAAACGTTTTGGGACTGAATAGCATTTGTTTTGGCCAAAGGTAGGGAAAGGGAGGGACCTAGGTAGTTTGAAGAGGAACAACTGTGTGAAAACAGGGGGATAAAGGCGATAAAAAGGATTGGTCATGTTTAAATAGATGCTTCTCAGTATACTTATTAAATTCCTTTCTAACAATTTTCCTGAGTGAGGGGCTTACTAATAAAAGGTCAATATAATATATAAGGAATGTGTGACCATTGACTCATCTGACCTGACCTTTTTCCAGCCTTTCTAAATTATTCTTTTGCTACTTAACTGAACCCTTTTAAGGACTGATGTGGTTTTTTCCCTCGCCTCGCCTCGCCTCATTTTTTTCTTTTTTTCAAATTTTTTTTATTTTCCTCACTGGCATGCCAGGTTTACTTATTTGATTGTAATGTGGTTACTAAGGGAATGACAGTTGCTACAGTACCAATATTACGGTTCTGAGAAACTTGTTCATTACCTATATCTGGTTCAATTTCTATCTTAAGAAACTTCTTATGAGTGCATTTAATATTCAGACTTTTGATTTTGTTTTTTTTCAGTTCATTAATTTGAACACTAATTTCATCCATTTCAACACTGAACTGCAATCATACACAGTATACTCTACTGATAAATCCAATAAAGTAATTTTCCTTAGACTAGCTGTTGCACTTGCATTATACATATTACCATAACCTAAGATGCACCTGCTGAGCTAGAAGCTAGAAATTGATATAAATATAGAGATTTATTTTTAATTTTTTCCAAACAAGCTATTGTTTTGACACTCAAGCCATTATCCCAGACAGAGGCATTTCATTACTTGGGATTTAGGAACTTTTTAAAAGTTTACTTAATTGTTTTATCTATAAGCTATATTGATCAACTTTTACGGCTTTGAGTCTTTCCACTCTTGCTTCATGTCCTATCACATCAGTAGGAATGTTTATGTTATCATCTGCTACTGTGAGTTATGTGGACTGAATATCACAAATTAATATATACAGAAAAATAGAAATTGGTATTTCATTTACAATAGTCAAATGACAGATGAGGGGTTGTTCCCTAGCTCTCCTACAAAACAACCCTGGTGAGCCCCTTTAGTAGTCTAGGCTGAGATATATTGAAATCAGAGCCAAAGCCCTTCTGGACCGCTGCATTGCCAGATTGCCCCTTTGGTCTTGGCAGGCAACCTATTCCCCCATCTGTGAAACATGATTGAAAACATTAATGCTCCACAGCTTTACTGTGAGAACAACTTTATGCATGATGGTGACACATTTAGAGAGGTTTTGGGTCCAGAAAGATGATATATTAATATCTGATGCTTTGAGGAGATGGTAAATATACTTTTAGCACTTTAGACTAATATTGCTATATTCCAAAGTAACATCAGACTGTAAGAGCAGCAGTACTGGATTATACCCAGTACTGATCTCTGACAGTATCAAATATTTTGGGAAAAGCTGTAAGAGACCAGCATCCATCCACCCTTGAATGCTTTCTCATTCCAACCATCTACAGCTTTGGGGTTTTCTATGTTAGAAATTATATCTACATCTTTGTTCTTACTACTTTCAATGAGCTCCTCTCTGTAACATAGTTGTGGTGGGTTGACCTTGGCTGGCTGCCAGATGCCCACCCAGCCGCACTCTCCCTCCCCCTCCTCAACAGGACAGGGGAGAAAACAGGACGGAAAAGCTTGTGGGTGAAGATAAAGACAAGGACATCACTCACCACTTACTGTCATGGGCAAAACAGACTCAACTTGGGGAAATTAAATTAATTTATTGCCAATTAAACAGAGTAGGAAAGTGAGAAATAAAAACTAAAGTAAAAACACCTTCCCCCACCCCTACCTTCTTCCCAGGCTGTACTTCACTCCCAACTCTTCTACCTCTTCCCCAGTCTCGCCGAGCGGTGCAGGAACAATGGGGAATGGGGGTTGTAGTTGGTTCCTAATGCTTTGTCTCTGCTGATCCTTCCTCCTCACAATGATCCCCAGCTCCAGCATGGGCTTCCTCCCATGGGATACAGTCCTTCATGAACTTCTCCAGTGTGGGTCCTTCCCATGGGCTGCAGCTCTTCAAAAACTGCTTCAGCATAGGTCCTTTCCATGGGGTACAGTCCTTTTGGGAATGAACTACTCCAGTGTGGGCTCTTCTCCACGGGCCACAGGTTCTGCCAGAAAACCTGCTTCTGCATGAGCTCCTCTCCACAAGCCACAGTTCCTGCCAGAAGCCTGCTCCTGTGTGGACTCTCCACCAGCTGCAGCTTCCTTCAGGGCACATCCACCTGCTCCCACATGGGGTCCTCCACGGGCTACAGGGGGACAACCTCTGTCACCATGGTCTTCACCACGAGCTGGAGGGGAATCTTTGCTCTGGCACCTGAAAGACCTCCCCCTCTCCTTTTTCGCTAACCTTGGTGTCTTGCAGGGCTGTTTCTCTCACATTTTCTCACTCCTCTCGCATAGCTGCTGCACAGTGGTTTTCAGCCTTTCTTAAATATGTTGTCACAGAGACACTACTGGTGTCACTGATTGGCTTAAATTTGGCCAGTGATGGGTCCATCTTGGAGCTGGCTGGAGCTGGCTCTGTCTGACACAGGGGCAGCTTCTAGTCTCTTCTCACAGAAGCTCCCCCCTGCAGCCCCTCTGCTACCAAAACCTTGCCACGTAAACCCAATACAACAGTTAAGAAGCTGATGGGTTTTTTTTCTGTACTATTAAGCATGAACGAGGCTTTTGTGTTTTGTTTCTAAATATTTCCATTATTTGGAGATCCAGGCTTGGGAAAATACAAGATAATCCTAATCATTAGCTAGCGAATAATCCTGGGTATTTGTAGAGACCCTTTCATGTCAGAAACCCCAGGTTTTCAGAGCCTACTTGTGAAAGCAAAGTGTAAGAGCTGCACCTTAGAGGAGCTATTTGAACTTCACAGGGCTTGGTTCATAGAATTTGAAAGAAGTTTGGTTTGTAGGGATTGGAACCAAATCATCATATATCAGAGTGCAGGGAATGAATCTTCAGAGGGGTAGATGTTTCCACTGGATATGGTGAATAAATGGATGGGACAGTCCCGAATCTAGTTATCAAGGTAAGGGCTAATTATATTTTCTTCACTGGAATTGGTGGTCTCATCTTTTGTCAAAGATCAAATCGTAAAGAAATGGACAATCTCAGCTGCAGAGTTGGCAACTCTACTTCAGCACAGTCTTACATATTTGTTTCTGAAGACACTTTTAAAAAAAATATTTATTAGTGCATGTTAAATGAATTAAAGCCAGAAACTTCCTTTCTGGGGAAAAGAAAAATGTTCAAGTATTATTTCTGTGAAGCAAAGTATATTTAAACAGAAAACAAATCTCTGAAAATTTGTAAATAGCTGTCACTGCATCCTGCAAGGCAAAAATACAGGTAGAAGTCACTGTCCAGGTATGAATGTCTTCTGCCATTTTATATGTGCCAAGTGTATCTGAAACTCCCGCATGGGGCTGGCAGACTTAGCAGGACCTGTGGAGGTGTACGCTCCCTGGAGTCACAAATGGAGGCTAGGAAGAGCACCTTATCACACCAAAATGTCACTATTTGTGTTTAGGCATCTGGATCCCTAAGTTTCTGAAGTGTACACATGCTCTATTTTAGTAGTTATCATTCCTCAGGTAGGAAATATTGACATGAAGATTTCAGGTACTAACAAATAGCAAACATTAACATGAATACAAATATTTACAAATTTATTTTTCTGATGCATTTTAGTCTACTGAGGGAGACGATAAATGTTTTCTTTTTTTTAATTGTAAGCTATCAATACTGCACAACTCTTCCACGTTATTATTATTCTTACTACATTACACAATATCTTTCATTGCTGCCTCTCACAAATTTTTCCAGATGTCTTTCTTACACAGATCATTCCCACTATAAAATCCCAGTGTACTAGAATAGTTATGATATCTTGTCCCTTTCCGTAATGTTCTGAGGAGTGGGCTGTCATATTTTGCAAGCCTTTGTACTTCATAAAAGACACAAGGAAAAATGTGATTTCTGTTAGTCTTTATAACATGCCAAATATCTCTGACGCGATTAGCTGTTATACATAAATACACTGACAGAATCAAAAGTGATTTGAAAACGTCTCAGAAAACTTTTAGGATGGATAGATAGATAGTTAGATAGATAGATGATAGAAATGATTGTGCAGCAAGCCACAGGCATCTTTTCCATTCATGTTTATTAGAGGTAATAATTCAGGAAGTTCAGCAAAGATTTTAAAACCCTCTTGGATGTGTAGTAGCGTTTAGCTAATTGCAGTGTAAACTGCTAGAGCTGAGTGAATTTCAGTATCAAAGGTGCATTATTGCTTGCTTTCTTTTTTTTTTTTTTGTTTAAAGAAACACTTTCTATAAGCAGTATCTTTTTTCTTCTTTCTTCCCTCCATTGGAAACGTGGAAAACAGGAATCTAGTCCAGAGAATGGATTGTTTTCCTAAAGAAAAAAGGTTTTCAAACATTTCTTTTGGTTGGTTTAACACAATGGTAATACTTTGACTATTTTGCTTTCTTTTTTAAAAAAAAAAAATCAAAACCAAGGAAACAACCCAAAACAAAACAAAAACCAAACACCTTACTTTTTAGCCAGTTCTTCTAGTTCCCCAAATGAAACGAAGTCACGTGCCTGACGTCCTTACATTATGCTCCCAAGGTTGTAAGCAGCTGTGTTTTCCGTCTCAGATACTTGGTCATAACAATGCTCCCTAGCATCAGTGTTGCATACTTGTGCAGAGTAGAAAAGGAGAGCTGCTGAATAATTGTCAGTATACAAGTATTTTAATAGACTCTCTATTATGTCTTTGAAAGGAAGCTTTGCATAGGCTGCAGGTTTTTAGGCTACACATTTCTCAACTCAGAATATTGTTTAATGACTCACTCTACAAGACAATTTTCTTGCTATACTAAAAGGAAAAGAAACTGTAGAAAGTTAAACACAAAATACATTTTAAAAGCTCAGAAGGACAATTATAAAACCAGCCAAAACTGTAGTTTATTTAATTTAAGCATCTTTTATTGAACTGCATGACTAGTTCCTATGAATGGTGAAATATTGTGCAGCATTGTATTTCCCTTGCAAAAAATTGGTTAAATGGACTCAGTAAAAAATTTTATTTGGATGGGTTTGATTTCATCATTTTGAATCTTATATTATTCTTCGATTAATTATAACAAAGGAGAGGAATCAGAGGGCTAAGCTGCTTGTAGAAATTAGGGTTCACACTAAGAAATCATATTTGCAGTTACTCAGGGTAGTTTTTTCTTAAAGAATTGATCAAACCAAAAATGAGACCGTACTGAGCAGACATTTCAGAAGCAGTTTATTAAGAAAAAGGGGAGAATTAAAGGAGGTAAGGGATCTTTTATTGTGGCCTTGACTTATCATGTATTCAAAGGTCAGCTGAAAGTTGCAAAGAAAATCAATTTGTCACATGCTGCTCTGCATGAGAGTTTTTGCTGTCAATGACCTGTAGTGAAAATGCTCCACAGACAGTGCCTGACATCCTTGCAATAATAAACACACATCTTTGACTTTTCTACGCTGCCGTAATGCCTTTCTCCCCTCCCATCCTCCTCATGTCTATCTCACTCTGGCAGGCCCTCTCATTCAGGTATCTTGCAGCAATGAAAATCTGCTTTATGGGGCTGAAAGAAAAGGAGAAAATGGTTGATAAAACCTAATCCGTACTACCTACATCTTCAGACAAAGTTGGTGATGTGAATCCAGATTACTGCTCACCTTTCACTAAAATAGCTTTTACAGGTGAGAGTCTATAGGCCAAAGATAAGTGAATATCAGAGAATGTTATGAAGCACAGATTTAGTGAGGAGATAATGCTTGGGGTGGCTAATGAAGCTTTAATGGTGCCATTAACAAGTCTCCCAGGGTCTTCCTTGGGATTCTTTAACCCTCGTGATGTTTATTTGGCTTTTTAGTCTCCCTGTACATCCCCAACTCTGATGTACAAACCCCAAACATACAAGCACAACGGCTTGGCCACAAGCACCATCAGGAAGCTGAAGCTGTATATTGGAAACCCAACAAAGGTCTTACAACGGTGGCGTGGGGGAGACAGTCCCCCAGTGCACGGAGTGATATAAGAAACATCAGGACATTATCTATCCTTGATGCAATGGCACATTGAGCTGCAGGTTCCCGTTCTGTTGACATCAGGGATGTGTCTGTGCAAAAGATTTTTCACATGCCTCTATTTGAATTTAAGAATGAAGTTTTTTAACTGACATGAAGTTGCTGGTTTTGTGTTCTTTTTTCACATCAATAAAATGTTTAATGAAAAAGGATTTTTAAAAGTGACCAGTGTGTCACAATAAGCCTGCTAGTGTGAGTATCCCCACCTGTACCAGATAAATACGGAGCACTTGAAAGTGCTTTAGAAGGTTTCTCCTATAAATAGAAAGAAATATAACTTTTACAATAGTAAAAATCCAAGTCCTATTTAGCCTAGGAAACTGTCATTCCTGAAGAAGAGTCATGCTGAGATCATAAGAACTGAGTAGGAAAAAAACGAGGTAATAAACTGGTCATTCAGTCAGGGGTGGAATTAATGAAGCTTGATTACTGATGCCCCCCTCCCAGTGTGGATTCTCTGATGTCTAGTAATGATGTTCTTAGCCTTTTCATGAGTGTGAAATTTTCTTCTTTCCTCAATCACCTGTTTTCATGGAAATTATAGGAGTGCAGCACAGCTTGAGCCATGAGTCCATAAACTTTCACTGAAGTTGGATAACAGATTCAAAAGTTACTTGGGGAATGAAGGAGAAAATGGAAATACTGATCGATGTGAAAACACACAACTATTCATACACGCTTCATGATCATTCAGCAGTTGTTTCCATAGGGAACTGATTACAAAGAAATGTCTTTTTATTAAGACTTCTTAATATATATATATATTTAATGGCAATTATTTCAATTAAATTTTAACATTTTGCATAAAGGAAGTCTAGGATGACTCCAATATAGTCTGCTCCAGAAGTAGATGGGAATTTTAGTTCCATTACATTGACATTAAAAAAAAGATCAAAGGACGTGCTTGATTTAAGAACACTGCTGAATTACTTCAGTGAGGCCAGTTCTACAAATAAAGAACAAAATTATCTTCTAATCAGTCATACTTGTTTCCCAGTTCTGTATTCAGATGTTTTGGAGAAAAGCATAGTTTTCCTAATAACCTCACCAACACCCCACCCCCATAAGCAACAGGGATAGCGTGTATGGGAAATGGTAGAGAGATGAAATATGCTGGGAGCAATCATTTAGTTATTATCACTAGGGATTTATTTCAATTACAAGAAAGTGTTATCTTGATTAACCTACATATCTCACATCTGCTTTGGTCTAGGAAATCATTGTGATTTACCTGTATCAAATTTCAACAGCTAAAGCTATGTCTTCCGTAAGAGAAAGATATGAGTTTGTTCTCATCAAGATTACTGTCTGGAAATAAATTATATGTGCAGACAATACATTGAAAATTTTACCTTTGTTTTGGTGGGTTGGAGTAAGTTTGGGAGAAGGAAGAAAGAGAGTGTGATGGTCTGTCTTTTGTGGATTGTGGTTTCTAGGAGTAACTGTTTGTGAAGAAATATTTAAATTTTGGGTTTGAAGATCTATGCAGATTAGACATTTAATCTCTCTGTTTACTTTTCATTCACTTGTTTTCTGCCTGTATTTCTTTCAAGACAATTCAGTTTTTAGTTTACAATACCCAAAGTTAGGATTTGGACAGCTACATGAAAATTGTAAGGAGTTTCAGAGCTTTCAGATGATATTTTTATTTCAAGAAAAAAACTTACTGGGCTGAAGTTTATAAAAATTTGGGAGCTTTTCATATTTTTTTTTGATGGTTGATTTCTTTTGAAAACACAGGTCAAACTGAAATTGACAGTACCCCTTAATATAGAATATTAATTATAGATGTACCTAGAGTATATTTTTAGTCAAAGTGGCTAAATAAATAACACTCAAAACATTAATAAATAATAGCAGCATTAAAATCTCTCTTAAACTCTCCAGCGCCACAGAGAACTTGAATAAGGAGACAAATGTTGAATTTTAAACCCATAATTAAACTTCACTTTTCACTAAATAAAATTAATAGTATTCAACAACTGAATAGTCTGTTCAGTTAATGTATTTGTTGAGAAAACTATTTTTCCTTCAAAAAATACATTCTGCTTTCCTGTTGTACATGACAGATTTCCTTTGATACTTGGGAGGGTTTAATTATTTTTTTTTTTTCAGTTCATTATATATTTTTCTACATTAAACCTTTAATTTGACAGAGAATGAAATAATAAGAAGAAATTTTTAGGAAACTTCCAGTCATTAAATAAATGTAGGGAATTATTGATTGGAAACTGATTATCAAACTGAAACCTGAACTTTGTAAAGAGACGTCATACAGGCAGTAGCTATAAGAACAGAAGTGTGATAATATGAAGAAATTGCCCTCAGGTACAGTAAATGTGCAAATGAGAGAGAAGCTTATTATACTCGCTGTGTTTTCTGTAGACTGAAGGTTTTCTCAGTTTCATCAAGGTAGTGTAGATTGATCTCATTAATAACTGAAAAAAAGGTATGTTTTTTCATGGCAATTTATGCTCTTCTTTGGACACTCCCTCCTGACATCCCTTGACTTTACGGGGAGCCCTGCTTCCTGGCTGTATGAATGGCCAGAAGTCTACCACAGGAATAACCCAGGAGATTTTTCCAAGGGTGACCCTCAGCAGCAGCAGTGCCTACAGCAATCCTTCCCGCCTTGCCTCACCTGCCATCTATATTTACCGTGCAAAAAGACTGCAAATCTCAAACTGTCCTATCTCTCCTTACAGAGAAGGAATCAAGCAGAAAATTGGCCTCCTTGAGATGCAGCAGTGATCTCCCAGAAAAACTCTGACACAGCCTTACCCCCAAACCAGGTGGGATTTTTCCATCATTCTGTACTGTGACTCAATGCAATCTTTGTGTATTGATTATAAGGACACAAGGCACAACACCTGATTTCAGAGCACTACTGGGACTGGTCCTTCACAGAGTTGCAGCTGCCCAGGATTTTATTTTATTTTATGAATAAGTTTTTTAAGTTGAAGATTTTGATCATTTGCATGGACATGTTTCTTAGGGTGCCACATTGATAGCCAGTCCATCAGTGAAATCACATTTTTTCTCTCTGTGTGCTGCCTTATGGTGAGATCAGGGTTAATCCACGGTTCACATAATCTGTAGGATCCTTCGTGGTCTCCAAACGCCCAGCTGAGTTTGCATGTATTTGTCCAAATATTGATCTTCTCCCTCTCCTGTACACTGTGTGGAGAGGAAAGAATATGTGATTTGTTGTTCCTTGTAATTAAACAGTGATTAATTTTGTTATTAAAATGTTCTCTATGAACAGTATTAATAAAATATCTAAAAATAAAGGCTTCTTAAAAATAGGTTTGTTTATACAATTTGGCAAACATTTTTTCACGGAAAATCTTTTGCCTCTGCTATTGTGTGTCTCTGACTGCATGTCAAAGACAAGAGTACACATTTTTAGAGAGCAGGGTATCAGCAATCAAGACCTGTCATGCAGATCTTCTGGGGGAATTGTGCCTTTATTGTCTTTTCCTTAACAAGCTGATACCTAGTTCATGTCAGTGGGACTCATTTGATGTGATATAATGAGAGATGCAGTTGTGCCAGCCCTGTGCAAAGTAAAAAACAGGTCAGAAAAGTTTGCCAAGGATCATGCTAATGAGTTCAGAGCCCATGATGTACCAAAAAAAATTCTCTTCTCAAATGTGCTGTTAGACAAGCAGCTTTATTCTTCTGCCAATTTTACAGCCTCCTACTTAATTTACAGCATCCACTTAATTTAGAAAAAAGGGATACCTAGTTCAGTATAGTCTCCTGTGAATTCCCATGGATTAGATGGAAGAGCAATACTTTTTACCTACAGCAAAAGAAAGTGAAGGTTAGTTCTGAGTAAGGACTACAACCCTAGGTACGGGTTTTTTGCTGTTTTGTTTTGTTTTAAAATTTGTGATCATGTAAAAGACTGGTACTTCACAGTATTTTACAGCTCTCTGAGCTTACAGCAGTTCTTATTTACACTTTGGTGGCATCCTAAGATTTCATGTCTAGTATTGCTAAAACCATGTATCGAGAGAAAATTGAGAAAAACCACCAAACCTCATTCTATTTTATTACGTCTCAGGGCTTTGGGGGTGTGCGCGTGTTCAACTTTCCAAATTTTGAGCATTTAACTTACATTTAAGTCAAAATTTCTATTTCTACTTCTCTTTCACGAGGGAAGGATGATGGTTACAGACATATCTTTATTTAAAATCAAAGTAAAAATTATCAGGTGTTATGACAAAAAGACTTGGTGTAATATTACAAAGATGAGTGACAAGGCCCTCAGGATAGAAATGCCGCTGTGCTGTGTGCAGAGCAAATCTGTACTGCCATCCTCACCAAGCAGATCTGATTGCTTAAAAAACTCAGACTTGATGTGAAAGCAGTCGTTTAGACCCTGACCTCAGACACTGTAGTAGAAGTCCACTTTTATTATATGCCTTACCTTGATTTTGCATCATTAACTGATCAGCAGCTGGTTCATTCCACCTTTTTCTCTCTTTCTTGCACATACAGGATGCACTTATCTATATTGGTACTTGTCCTGGTTTCAGCTGGGATAGAGTTAATTTTCTTTCTAGTAGCCGGTATAGTGCTGTGCTTTGGATTTTAGTATAAGAATAATATTGATAACATGCTGATGTTTTGGCTGTCGCTAAGCGGTGTTTACATTGGTCAAGGATTCTTTCCCCCTTCAGCTCCCCATGCTCTGCCAGGTGCCCAAGAAATGGGAGGGGGCACAGCCAGGATAGTTGATCCAAACTGACCAAAGGGCTATTCCATACCATATGATGTCATGCCCAGTATATAAACTGGGGGGAGTTGGCCGGGGGGTAGCGATCATTGCTCGGGGACTGGCTGGGTGTCGGTCGGCGGGTGATGAGCGGTTGTAATTTTTTTTATATATATATATTCCCCCCCCCCCCTTGCGTTTTGTTCCTCTCTCTCTCTCATTGTTTTTTTCCCTCTCATTATAATTCATTATTATTATTACTATTATTTTGTTCCAATTATTAAACTGTTATTATCTCAACCCACGAGTTTTCTTACTTTTGCTCTTTCGATTCTCTCCCCCATCCCATCGCGGGGGGGCAAGTGAGCGAGCGGCTGCGTGGTGCTTGGCTGCCGGCTGGGGCTAAACCACGACAGTACTATTCAAGTGTGAAAAAAAATTATTATGTATCTATCTTGTCTGTATCTGTCAGGAAAAATGTTATTCCTTTTTTGCAGATAGGAAAAGGACTCATTAACTGTGGGACTTATCTCACCTAATTTAGATCCCTGTACTGAAGCTCTCTCCATCTGAGTTGGTCAAGAGAACTCTCTATATAGGAAATGGAGGGAAATGAGTACAATTCATCTTCCCTATTCTGTATCTCCTGTAAGATGAAAGGACTGCTACACTAGAAACACTTATTTATTTCCATTGACCATAAAAGAGAGCTCAGATACAGACGTCTGCAAAGTGAAGGTGTGATGTACCCTATCCTAAAAGAGTGAGCAATCTTCCCAAAATAACATTTCTATTCTATGGATATTTCTGCACACAGCATTGAAATACCAAGGTAACTTCACAGTAGTTCTAACTGTAGGCTAATGTGCTTTGCTCAGAACTGCTATAATAAGCTAGTACTCATTTCTGAAAAAAGAGCTGAGATCTATATCCACACTGAAAATGCCTGAACAGCAGTGTATTTATGCAACACCAGCAAGGAACTAAACCCTGGTGTTCAAGTCTAAAGTCTTGACCACTTCATTATTTTTCTTTGTGAATTAAGAGCACAAGGGAATTAGTGCTGGAGGGAAATTCTTAGAGCAGTTCACCCAAGAGACAGAACTGCATCCTTGAGACATTACATGTTCTTCTGCAGATCCCTTGCCAGTCTACAAGGTTATGAAGTAAGTCGCATATTTCACCCTACAGTGAGAAGATGCTGGAATACCAGCATCTATGTTTTTGCAGATTAGTCCAGAAAATCCTCTTGTATGAGATTGCTCTTCTAAGGTGCTCTTTAGGAAACTAACCTTCAGTAGAAGGTTAACATGTTAGCATGGAGTGCTGGAAATAAATTTCTCACACCTAATGCTTACACAGAGCATTTTCCAGGCACCGCAAAATACCCATGTCCTTAGGGGAAAGTTTCCAGGCAGCGCCTCTTTATCACAGTGTCAAAAAGTAATCAGTTTATAATTGCAGTATATCTTTTATTGCTAATAGCGATCTTCCCACATTGGGCAGGGTAAAGGAATAAAAGAGATTAAAAAAATATATATTTTAAGGTTGGTTATTTCTTGCCTTATGACACTGGTAATATAATTTATTCTTTTTTTTGGTCTATAAAGACTTGTGTTTACTATAAAGAAGAATACCTAGACTGAAGTTCCTTCAGGAGACTTGGGGGAAAACAACCTATAATAGTATCCTCAAATCACTCAGAATCTCAATGTTCATTAGAAGCAACTTGATTATTCTAGCTACATTACAGAAATCTGAGTCTTTATTGAGAAAAAAACATCATTCATTACCTTCTACATGAATAATTTGCCCTCTCCTGCAACCCATCCCTTTGGGGGGCCCTTGCTTTAGATGATCTAATTCTGTCAATATAAAGGCATCAGTACCTCTGTGGAAACCGTATGCCTTTATAAATGACTGTGTTAGAGAATACACATAGTATGCTCTGCGACTATGTGGAACTGTGAGAGGGCTGCACTATGACAAGCTAAACACTGAGACCTCGAGCATGTGCTATACTCTGAAATAAACTTTTTACCCATTACTGAATTCAAGGGCAAGTGGCACACACTCAGCTAGAGGAAAGGTTTGCATATTACCAGCAAGAAGTAGCAAAGCAGCCAGCATAGGTAAAAAACTGGCTGGATGGCTGGGCCCAAAGAGCTTTCTACTTCTGAGGTGCTTGTCCATGCTGGAGCATGGACAATGCTCCAGCTGGAGCATGCTCCATGCTGGAGCATGTCCAAAGAAGGGCAACAAAGCTGGTGAAGGGTCTGGAGCACAAGTCTTATGAGGAGCAGCTGAGGGAAGTGGGCTTGTTTAGCCTGGAGAAAAGGAGGCTGAAGGGAGACCTTATCGCTCTCTACAACTACCTGAAAGGAGGTTGTAGTGAGGTGGGTGTCGGTTTCTTCTCCCAAGTAACAAGGCATAGGACAAGAGGAAATGGCCTCAAGTAGTGCCAAGGGAGGTTTAGATTGGATATTAGGAAAAATTTCTTCACTGAAAGGCTTATCAAACACTGGAACAGGCTGCCCAGGGAAGTGGTTGAGTCACTATCCCTGGTGGTATTTAGAAGACGTGTAGATGTGGTGCTTAGAGACATGGTTTAGTGGTGGACTTTGCAGTGCTAGGTTAATGGTTGGACTCGATGATCTTAAAGGTCTTTTCCAATCTAAATGATTCTATGATTCCATGATTCTATGATTCTATAGCGTGGTTGACATCCAAGGCTACGATCTTATCAGATCTCATAAAACAGAGATGATGGGGTCAACTCAGTAGGCAGGGAGAACAGCCTTGAAGGAGAAGCACTGGAGTATGCTGTGTATGTGGTTGATTAGCTCTCTGCTACTCTTTTCTGATTTCCTAAAGAAGTAAAGTTTCTTATTGGTCATGTGGCTAAAAGGGGTTACCTTTTTCCCTTCCCTTCCCTTCCCTTCCCTTCCCTTCCCTTCCCTTCCCTTCCCTTCCCTTCCCTTCCCTTCCCTTCCCTTCCCTCATACAAAATCATTGTTCTTACAACTTCCCCCTTAGTTCTTTTACTGTAGCCTGGTTTGAAGTTGGATTAAGCAAATACTCTCACCTAATGATCCAATAGGTTTGGATTTTCAGTAGTTGTTTGTTCTAATATATTCCATAGAATTTCTTTAAAAGTTCATCTGGTATAAAGACAAGGTTTTTTCCAATTTTCACTGTGAAAAATTGTTGCATCAGCATCTATTTACCCATGAAACATACTCTGGATAAAAAGATATACATTTAAAGTTGAATGATCATTCCATGTTGGCATATCAATATATATTCTTATTCAGAAGGAAGAGAATTTCTTACTAGTCTGGTTAAATCTATTTTTGAATAATAAAATTATTTCAGAATAACAGCATCCACATACAATATTGTCTAGAACATTTAGTCCAAACTGACTATAGATATAGATAAACCTTAGCTGCTGGCATGCCAAAACTTCACCAGCTGAAGAGAAAAAAATGATTGAGACTGAACCAAGTTGCAGCAGGTATATCAACTACTGAAAGCTCTTTGCTTTTGTGTAGCCTTTCTCCTTGTCCAGGTCAACCGGTGATGAGATTAATTAAGTTCTTGACATTCTCTTGAGGCAGGATGAATTCAAAGCCATTGTGTAAATTATAGTTGTTGCAATTAATTAGAGTCTTCAGACCGAGAACAGGGGAATTACTTTCAGCCCTAGTTTGTGGAAAAGACAGTATCTGTGTTTTGATAGCCTATGTATAGACATGCATGATTGTGTCAGAAAGCCTGGGCCTGAAAAGTATTTCCTTCACTGACCAAGTTCAAACCAAATTATGGTAAGATATTTGTTTGTCCTAAATTATGCTGCTAAGGTATAGAAGCATTTAGTTAATACTCTTGCAGTAGCACAGAAATTTGGTCCATTGATAACAATTCCTGTCTACTACAGAATAGTGTTTTTTCATGTCTAACAAACACGTGAAAACATACAACTTACATGTCAAGACATAATAAACAGTTTCTTCATCTAGGAACTAGTTTGGCTTACATCAGAATATTTGACAGCAGGTTGAGGGAGGTGATCCTTCCCCTCTACTCAGCACTGGTGAGGCCACATATGGAGTGCTGTGTCCAGCGCTGAGCTCCCCACTACAAGAGATACGTGGACATACAGGAGGGAGTCCAGTGAAGGGCCACAAAGGTGGTTAAGCATCTGGAGCACCTGACGTATAAGGAAAGGCTGAGAGATCTGGGACTGTTCAGTCAGGGTAAGAGAAGGGTCAAGGGGGGACCTTATTAATGTATATAAATATCTGAAGAGAGGGTGCAAAGAGGACAGAGCTAGGCTCTTTTCAGTGGTATCCAGTGACAGGACCAGAGGCAACAGGTGCAAACTGAAACACAGGAGGTTCCTTCTGAATATTAGGAAAACTTTTCCACTGTGAGGGTGATTGAGTAGTGGCACAGGTTGCTCAGAGAGCTTGTGGAGTCTCCCTCCTTGGAGATATTCAAAAGCTGTCTCGACACAGTCCTGAGCAACTGGATCTAGGTGGCCCTGCTTGAGCAGGGTGGTCAGACAAGATGACCTCCAGGGTCCCTTCTAGCCTCAACCCTTCTGTGATTCTGTAATATGGTGGGCTTCCCAAGATCCCAGAAGCAATTAAGCTGCAGGATCTCTTTCTCCACCAACAGTGATGATTTGCATTTCTAAAGACTCTCAGAGAGTGAAGTCCTTGTGATCCCTGTAGCACAATACCTCTTATCTTGGTTAAAAGGTTTGTAAAGGAAAAGAAAAATCCCTGCATACAAAAATGTCACATATATGCATCTATGCAAAGGCCAGGACCGATCTTGTTCATGATAGATTCACAGACAGAATATTTCAGGCTCTTTTCTGCTGTCCTGTTCTAGCCATATTATGCCATTTGTAGAGATTGCCATTCACTTCATCCCTGCACCTCTCAGAAGGGTTACCAGCCCTTCTGACCTGCTGACTGAGCTGTTCCTTGATCCTGATTTAACCCAGTTCAGTTAAAAACAGGACAAGTGAGTTTAAAAATAGCATATCTTTGTTAACTTGGCTCATGGAGACTGCAGTAATTTTGGTAGCTACAGTTCAAGCATATGAAACAAAGATCAAACAGACACGTTGGCAGGGAGGCAGTGACAAGAAGCTATAGCAGGCTGTGGTGAAAGGCTCTTCACTGGCCCAGCTGTACCTGCAAAAATAAGTTTCTCAACAGTTAGGATAGCAGCTCAGTAGTTAACACGTACAGTGTTCTCACCTCTGTTAGCAAAATGTAAAGAAATGAAAGGGAATAATAAGATTTATTTGTTTTTTCCTCAAAGTAGTGTTCAAATTACTTGCAATCTTTAATGAAGCTCTTTTTACTTTCGCATGGAAAAACACTACAGACGTGGAGACAAGAGTCCTTATTTATCATATCTAGCCTTGGGCACTGAGCTGAAGCACTGACACTGGGAAATCTTTCCTAGGCTCTCTCTAGCATCAGTGAGTTCAGGCCACCAAAGATCTCTTTGCCTCGGAAGGTGCTTGTATCTTCCATGTTTTTTGACGGACACTAGAACAATTACACTCTTACCTTTAGGAAGCATTTCTTTACCGAGAGGGTGGTCAAACACTGGAACAGGCTTCCTAGAGAGGTGGTCAATGCCCCACGCCTGTCAGTGTTTAAAGAGGTATTTGGACAATGCCCTTAATAACATGCTTTAACTTTTGGTCAGCCCTGAATTGGTCAAGCAGTGGGACTAGATGATTGTTGTAGGTCCCTTCCAACTGAAATAGTCTCTTCTCTTCTCTTCTCTTCTCTTCTCTTCTCTTCTCTTCTCTTCTCTTCTCTTCTCTTCTCTTCTCTTCTCTTCTCTTCTCTTCTCTTCTCTTCTCTTCTCTTCTCTTCTCTTCTCTTTTCAACTGTACTCTACTCTACTCTACTCATTTACCTGAGTGGAAGACAGACTAGAGTGGCTAACACAAGTCACACAAAGAATATACAGCAGTGAAATAAAGGAACTTTGTGCCGGTAAGAAGACGTTCTTTCCCTCTAGGTGCTCCCTTATCAGTGACAGGGAAAGAACTCAGCTTCCCCTGACATTAGGAGTAAGGCAGAGACAGGCATGGTTGGAGCAGTGACAGGGTCATTGCCCTTCTCCTATCTGGTTTGATCACCTGCTTGACAGATACCCCCAAACAGCCCTGTTCACGTGACCTGCCCCACCTTGGGTTTTGGATTTCTTTTCCCTCTTTTTTCCCCTCCAGAGCTCTTCCCCCTTATCACCTCCATCCCCTTCAAAATAAGCCGCCCACCCACATTTGTCAGCTGACCCCAGTTTTCTTCTCCTAGGCCATCAGTATGGTGAAGCTAGTACCTCTATTTTTTAAACTACAGTGCCTCGCAGATTCTTGTTTTGCTGTCTAGTAACACTGGGGATCAAGGTGGAACAGCTGCATAATCATTACTACCAGCTTTGTTATTTGTGAAAACCTTCAATTCCTAATGTTGTTGTCTTGTTAGACATGCCACAAGTCATGGTGGACCACCTGGATGCACAAGAGCCCTTTGCTACTCTCTGTTCCTTTCGCCCAGTTAACACTGACAAATCTAGTGTTGTCTGTGGTTTTGATGCCAGAAATTTCACATGTACTACACCCTTTCTGGATCACAGCAATATTTTTCATTGCATCTATTTTGCATTGCCATTACAATACATATCAAGAAGGTTTGAGACAGGCTGAAATTTTCACCATTTATGTCTATACATGTGTCTATGTCATACATTTATGTCTAAACAAAAAAGGACTTTGTATCTCGAACTGTTATGAAAATTGGGAAAATATGGATTATGACCGTACAGCTAACTGCCTCACCAAAACAGGGTGACTCCATCCACACTGCCTATTAGGAACTTGCCCTGGCCCATGGTGTCCTCCAAATTATGGATGGGCATTGTCTGGGAGAGTGCCTGGTGGCATGGACCAAAACTGTGCCAGGGAAGTTCTGAGTATTGAAGGGTCTTGTTGCGTTAAGAGTTACTGTCGCATACAAATAGGAGTCTGAGGAGTGGCTGGGGGGGGAACCCTCCCGTTGAGTCACGAGGTTCAGACAGGACCCCCTTGCTTTCTAAACTCCTTCTCAGAGAGGAGTCTAGGTGTGGCTAGGTCCAGTCTTAGTCTCAGACTTGGTCAATGGTTTATTTTCTAAGGACTGTATGTGTAGCCACTTATTAGTTCAGGGCTTTCGCTAAGGCGACAGCATTAATTTTTACACCCCCCAGTCTGGTCGTGTTGAAGGAACTGTCACGGCCAGAGCAGTGAAGAGTGCAGTTTATTAGAGCAACAGACACACAGATTCTTTGGATTACCGGTGATAAATTCACTGTCTGCAAAGCACATGCAAATACCAAGAATATGAGTATGAATAACACGGCCGGACACAAACATGTATATAACACGGCTGGACACAACGCGTATATCAAGAATATGAATAACACGGCCGGACACAAACGCGTTAAAGATAATAAAGCGACTCTATATAGAGAGAGATTTCTAAGTTTTCCGCGGAGACACTTGATGTAACCAAGTGTTCGACTCTTACCCAAAGGCGTCCCGATGGGGGGGAAGAGAGGCTCAGCCCGTCGACTGATCCCAGAGGTCAGAGTGATACACGATGGTGTCTTCCCTAACATTCTCTTTCTCTTAAACCATTTTATACTATCTTTCACTTTTCGGGTGGAGCTTGAGTGACTCTAGTCATACATACCTTTGTTTAGGATTGGTGTAAAGTTTTCTCGGTTCGCTTTTAAAGGTATAAGCTAGAAAAATTCAGTGCGCAAGCTCAGTGAGGGGTGGTCGCACCTTAGAGGTGGGTAGCTTTTGGGATGGAGGTGTGTTTTGGTATTAAAATGATGTTGTAATGAGCAAAGTTCACCAAAAGGACAGCATTTTGTCCAAAACATGGCAGGCTGTTGGCCCAGGGTAGTAAATACGCAGCTTATCAGTTCCATGACACCTTTAAGTTCCCCTATTATTGCAGAGCCTGGCCACGGCATCTCCACACCGCTCCACCCTCCGGGCAACGCCTCTTAGAGTCAGCACACCAAGTTCCCCTGGCGTTACCAACATCTAAGGTTGCAGGCCTAGGGAACTCCCATGGAACGGACTCCTTACATGTCAGCCGCATTCCACCTGGGGAGCTTCTTCAATGCTGTGCCTTACCTAAAAGTGGGAATATAAGTTCTAATTTTTAAGTCACCTCAGCCATTATCCCACAGGTGCGGATGATCATGTGTCAGTGCTTGAGTCAATTCCCTGGCCTTGCTTAATTTTCTAGTATAGATGCAGTCATTAGGAGACATGATGAACACAGATAATTTGATCCCTACTTTCTCTTTTTGTTCATAATAGCATTATGCTACAATCCAATTGCAAAGAAGGTGAAGATATCATTAGCACGGCTACGAAGGCCAGTAAAAGAGGATAAAAGAGAATGGGAACAAGAGAAGAGCATTGGCTTCCCTTTCAAATCCTGCACGCGATCTGCTCTACCGATATTCCATTCCAGCACAGGACAGCCTGCCACCTGCATATGGTATTACACCACACCCCCATTTCTCCATTTGAATTGTATCTTTCAAAACCTGGAATAAAGACACTAAGGTTTTAGTTTTAACTTTTTGTTTTCCAGCAGGATAAGAGAGAGGACAAGTAATGTAGACATTAATCAAGACTTCCATATAAAAGAGGAAATATTAAAAAAACTCCTGAAAGAGGCTCTCTTACACACACATTCCCCAAAGACCTGGTTAAAAAAAAAAAAAAAGAAAAAAAAAAAAACCCACCCCACTCAACGTTCTGATAAGACAGGCTTTCAGCTGTAATGATAATTGCAGCTTTCCAAGGATTGCAGATCCTCCTTTTTAGAGGAGTTGCCTCAGAGTCAGGGTCTCCTGATCACTCCAGCTCAGGCTTGGACACTAAGTTACATTTTCTGCTATCTATGTGGGTTTTTTTCCTTTTGTTTTCGGTTTCAGATCTTGAAGAATCAGACCAGAATTTTCTGGAATTGCCTCACAGTGTCACATATTCAGAGAGAATATAATGCAATTAACTATGAATAAATTCACTGGAAAATGAAATATTGTATTACATGGAATATGAAATATTGTATTAGGGAAATCACAAAACTATTTGGCTGCTTCAAAGCAAATTAGGGTAAGGTTGCTCTTGTTCCAAAGAATGCATTTATCACCTGGATACCCTGAAGGCACTAGCATGGATATAAAGAAATAAAGTATTTATTAAAGAAAGTTGGATTTTGGAATAACTAAGAAAACCTGAACAAAACAAAACAAAAAACCCAAACCCAAACAAAAACAGCAAGATCATTAAATTTTGGCCTCAAGACTAATGTATCAGAACAGAGTGCAGATTATTAGAAAGAAAGAACCATTTAGGTGATAGATCAATAATTTTCTGAACATAAATCTTTCAAGATCATCTTTAATGGTAAATAAAGGTCTATTTTACAGTACACTTTAATTTATGATGGATGGAAATAAAGTATTCAAAATATCTTTTAAAATTAAAAATAACTAATAAATAATGTTTAAATGATATTTAATAATATTTCAAACAATATTTTTAATAAATAAATAGATAAATAGATAAACGAAGGCTTAATTACTAGGAATGCATACAAATTTACTTGAAAGACTTGAACTAATGGAAAATGTACTCCAGGCTCAAGTGAGATTTTTCTACAGATACGTAAAATTTTAAAAGAATTGGCATTTTCAAACTGTTTATTTCCAGCATCATCTTTGAAGCATTTGATTTTGCTTTGCCTTTTCTACCAGGATATTGCTAGCAACTACCTGACTGCAATCGTAAACAGTATCCCTCCAAAATCCTGTTCTTCCTCCTCTTTCGCTTTGATAAATTAAATAAACTGAGGGCTAGCTCCCGATAAATACACGGATTGATTTAGGGAGCCTGTGGAGTTAGAGATGACAATCTGCAGCACTCTTTTGGAATGTGAGAAAGTTTTGAGCCCTTGCCATCCTTGAGGATGGAATTTAGTCAACAACACTGTTTTCTTAGTGAGTACACCAATGCCTACACTACTAATACATGCACGCTCAGAGGTGCAAAGGGAAATTTTGCAGAAGTTCACATACCTGTGAACTTCAGTTTGTTTCCTTGGTGTGTTTGTGAGAGACACAATTCAAACATACCCCTTCTGACAGGCACAGACTGGCTCAGCATGCTGCCTTTTGCCACTCCTGTGTGGAACACCTACTCACGTTCATTTCCAGCACAGTGAACCTGTGCGACTGGGGACTATGGATTTGTCTCCTGGAGGAAAACATGCCATTGTTAAGCATCGAAATGCTCAGTGTGGCAACATCTAAATTCTCTGTGAATCTGTGACAAAAACCTGGAACTTGCATCAAAGCATTACCTAAATCATTCATTTGCATTCTCCAGGCTTTGTGAGCGTGAAAAATATGTATGTACATTGTGCTCAATTTCCTGGGGGGAAAAAAAAAATAGAAAATGTTTATTTGTTCCCTCTTTACCTAAAATGGGAGAAAGGTCCCACTAGTAACAGCACCTTGTTAGTGACTTTTGTTTTCAAGCCAGCTGCGGAAAATGATACAGTAGAATATATCAGCATGCTTTATCACCACCATAACCAAATGACACAAAAGGAAAAAGAAAGAAGTAGTGAGAATGGGTAACTAGCACAGGAGAAAGTTCTAACTGCTAAAATAATCTTAAAGCTCAGCAAAAAATGATGGGAAAAGCCTGGGGAAGCAGCCTCATTTTGTCAGCTTGGTTTCATGGTAATTACAGTAATAATAAAACTAATTACATCACATAACACCTCTGTGAGGCAGGTGAGAAATGCTGGCAGGGAGGTAATGTCAAGATAGCAGCTGAACATGCATTATAGGGAAGCCAGATGAAGCTCTTCTCCAAACAGCTCCCATCTAACCATGTACAGAGCCCTAAAAAGGGGGCAGTTAAGTGACTAGAAAAGCAATCATAAGATGCTTGAAGTGATTATTGTTTGTTTGATAAAGGGTTATAACTACAATAAGAGGCAAAGAGAATTCTTGAATGTCTGCAGTAACCAGTTAAAGTGATTGTGCTAACAGCTTTGATTATCAGACAGTCAAGGCTAGGTGATGTGGTTAGGAGAGATGAGATGATACAAGTGGTTGCTGGTGCTCACAGGAGAAGTCCCATACCACTTTGTCCTCTTCCCTTCCTTGCTGTGTACTCCACTTATACTGTGAGGTGACTCGAGCATGCATCTGGCTTCTTGGCTTCTGACAAAAAAGCTGACAGAACTTTATTCTAGTTTCAGTGGGTTATTTACCTGCTTGTTTAATGATTTAAAACAAATTACAGAAGGGCCAAACAACTAACAGCCGGTGTTAACAGGGAGGTATGAATGTGCACCTGGGAGCAGCAGTAGCAGGAGTGGGATTGGGGGGCAGGAGACGTGAGGGAACTGCACATTTTCTGCATCAGGTAATGATTAGACAGGCTCACCTCACAGAGCCTGTCTCTGTGCAGTACTGGTACAAAGAAGAGAACATATCCAGGATCCCTTCCATGGCTGCCAAAATTTGATGTTGTGATTATGTTTCTCCAGTGACAGTACTGAGGTGCAAGATCTGACTGAATCACTGTATGGTGTCTTGGATGTTGCCACCACATAACACGTAGGTGCCAAAGGCCGTGTGAATGCAGCCAGTAGCACATTGATCATTACAGCATTGTCTAGTACAGCCCAGTGCAGTCATCTACACTCAATTAGTCATCCAAGTTCCTTCTGCAGCCAGATGACAAACCCCTCTGTAAGACAATTAAGTCCCCTAATTTCAGATATTGCAAACTTTTTATGGGAAGAAATCCTATCTCTTAGTTAGGTCCGATTGCTTTTATATGTGATATATTAGTTTCTTGCCTCTAAAGCATGAATAATAGCAATTCCATGCACCAAGGCAATAAGAGCATGTTAGTAAAAGATGGTGGAAGATCAGACAGCACCCCAAGGCAACTCATTAGCTGGTGAACTGAGCAGGGTCAAGGAGCAATTCCAAGCACTGGAATTCAATTGTCTGTGTTGTTAAATTCATGGAACAGTCTCTGGCATGATTTTGGCAGCGCTCCCAGACGATTCCTGGGCATAATTTAGATGTTAGCACTCCCAATAAAGAACATGGGCAAGGCCACCTTGTATAGAGAGTTAGACAACTAATATGGATGCAAGTCTCTTTGTGCTGCTGCTGGGTTGCGTGTCAGGGATCATAGCAAGGAGTGGTTTGCAGTTTTAGACATGCTGTGCAAGTGTGTAAGACAAATGTACCATTGAACCCCAGCTGTATTTAATAGAATTGACTGGAGGTATCTGGTGTAACACACACTTTCTTCACAGTGTGCAGTTAAAGGCATAGCTCTTACTCAGCCTTCTTCGTTTATGGATCTCAAAGCAACTGTATTTGGTTTACATGGCAAGATTTTGGTAGCTGGGGGGGCTGCAGGGATGGCTTCTGACAGAAGACACGAGAAGCTACCCCCTTG
This sequence comes from Mycteria americana, assembly GCF_035582795.1. Classification (NCBI taxonomy): domain Eukaryota; kingdom Metazoa; phylum Chordata; class Aves; order Ciconiiformes; family Ciconiidae; genus Mycteria; species Mycteria americana. Next base: position 168,854,265 of record NC_134366.1, on the reverse strand, counting down.
TCTGACAGAGCCTGTTCCAGCTGGCTCCAAGACAGACCTGCTGCTGGCCAAAGTTGAGCCCATCAGTGATGTAGCACCTCTGTGATAACGTATGTAAGAAAGAGAAAAAAACGCTGCACAACAGCAACTGAGAGGAGTGAGGAAACATGAAACAGCCCTGCAGACACCAAGGTCAGTGAAGAAAGAGGAGGACGAGGTACTCCAGGCACTGGAGCAGAGACTCCCCTGCAGCCTGTGATGAAGACCACAGTGACGCAGGTTGTCTCCCCGCAGCCCAAGGAGGACCATGATGGAGCAGATATCCACACTGTAGCCCATGCAGGAACCCATGCCGGAGCAGGTGGATGTGCCCTGAAGGAAGCTGCAGCCTGTGGAGAGTCCATGCAGGAGCAGGCTCCTGGCAGGAACTGTAGCCTGTAGAGAGGAGCCCACACTGGACTAATTCATTCCCAAAGGACTGTACCCCATGGAAAGGATCAATTCTTGAAGAACTGCAGCTTTTGGGAAGGATCCACATTGGAATAGTTCATGAAGGACTGTGTCCTGTGGGAGGGACCCCACACTAGAGCAGAGGAACAATGTGAGGAGGAAGGATCAGCAGAGACAAAGCATTAGGAACCAACTGTAACCCCCATTCCCCATCCCCCTGCACCACTTGGGAGGAGGAGGTAGAAGAGTTGGGAGTGAAGTTGAGCCTGGGAAGGAGGGAGGGTGGAGGAAAGTGGTTTTAGTTTAGTTTTTATTTCTCTCTGTCCTATTTTGTTTAATTGGCAATAAATTAATTTCCCCAAGTTGAGTCTGTTTTGACCATGATGCTAATTGGTAAGTGATCTCCCTGTCCTTATCTTGACCCATTGTATTTCTCCCTCTGTCCTGTTGATGGAGGAGGAGTGATAGAGCAGCTTGGTGGGCACCTGGTGCCAGACAAGTTCAACCCACCACAGCAACTTTAAAGACAAGGTAACTGTTGTAGCTGCATTTTTAAAAACAAGTTTTCTTATCACACCAAAACTTTTGGAAATAAGAAGTGCAATGATCTTTTAGTCATGATTTGACAAAAAAGTCAAAATGTTCAGTATGTACAAAATGTTAAAAAATTGAAACCCTGGGAAGGAAGAAATATAGATGGATAAGTCAAAACATTTCAGTTTGAAAATTTGAAAAGATTTGCTATCAATCTGTTATGCATGACAATATAAATTAATCAGAAATTCAAAATAAAAAGTTTTTAAAAATTGGGGGGAAAAAAGTCCCTAGAAAAATATTGTAGTATCCAGAACTTCATTTTTCAAAATTTGACTGAAGATATCAATCAAAGCATGTTTTTGCCTTCAGAAGTGTAGGTTCTGATAAATTGTTATTCTCTACTGGAGAAAAAATTATGGTAAAAATGAATTACCAACTGTGGTAAATATCAGCCTTTTATTGTACATCCTGGGAACTGAAGCACGGAACAAGAAATAATTGCAAAGGCTGATTAACAGAATTAAATCTTTACTAGGAGATGCTATTATTTTGAAACACTGTTCCAGAGCCAAATGAAGGGAACAGGAAAAATTCAGTTATTTTCCTCTTGCTCTGAAACCAAGCCTTTAATTCAACACCTCATGGGTTCAAATTTGTTGTTTAGGACTGGTGAGAGGAAGGCAGTTGCACTGTCCAACAGAGGACAGGTTTCGTCAGGCAGATGTGGGGAAGAGCTTCTTACTGTACCTTACCACCATCGGCAAGGAGGAAATATTCATAGGAGGCTAATTTCATTGCTGGAATCTGTGCAACTTCATTGTACAGAGTTTATTTTAAGCTGGTTCAACTTGATTAGCAACTTTGTGTGATTGCCCACTACTTGCTGTTTTCTGTTGTGTTTTCTCAGTACACTGTTGATAGCTTTTAGCAACGCTTCCTTTGTACTTCAGTAAGACCAAAACATCAGAGAATACAGTGGGAAGGAGAAAGGGATAAGTACCACATTTGTGCTTTCTCTCTCTAGCTCTCAGTATTACATTCTGCTACTTACCAGCCTCATCAGTCTCTGTACTAGATACCTTAACTGCTCACAACTTTTCTCCTTCTCTCCTTTCTTGTCCATGACTGAACATACAAAGAAAAGAAGCAAGTCTTCAGTATGGAGCAACTGAGAAACACGTGTTTTGAGTATGAGTACTATCATCCTGAAGCAAATCATTCTGTGCTTGATCAGCCTCAGCAATGTCTACTTCAAACATATCATTTAATACGACATGCGAGGTTTTCTGCTCCAGGATGATTTTCCTCCTGAAAATCACCAGGTGATTTGACAAAAAAGCAAACTAAAATTAAAGAAATTCCCTTTTTTTCTTTATGAGAAAGAATTATAGGGAGATCACTATGCACACAAGTCCCAGTCAGGAGTTGCCTTTGCAAGAGGAAGGTCAAGCCTGTGCTGTCTCAGAGGAGAGCTGCCCTGGACAACTCCGTGGTAGCACCATGTGGCTTTGTCTTCATGGTGACGTGGGCTCAGGTCCCATACTTCCCCTGTGGTCTAGCAGTGAAGATGTGGGGCTTTAACTCAGGTGACCCAGACTGGACATGTGGTGTGGACCACCTTGGAGGAAAAGCAGACTGCTTTCAGGAGCATCCTCACTCCCCAAGGCAACATGCACAGATGTAGGCTGCTACAAAGCAGGCAGCCTTCTCACTACTTTCTTTATTAGTGAATTGCAAAATGTCCCTGGGACATGGATGTTACTTGCTAAGAAAAATGTAAATGCAATCTTTAAAAGAGTCAGGTTGGGTACTTCAGGTTCAGATTAAGAAGACTGCAGAAAACATCAGGAGCCCAGAGGAATAATCTCTACTGTTCTGGTCAGCTGCATTCAAGAGTGATACATTCTGACACGAACAAGTTCAGAGAAAGGCTACTAGGGAGACCCAAAGAATACAAAAAGCTGTTACAGAAAGGGAGCCTTAGAAAAGTATCTTTTAGCTTAGCTAAATGGAGATTAGGTGGGGATTGGATCATACTCAAGAGGGCTAAGCATTAAGGAGGGAAAAGAACTACTTAACTGTCAATGTTGACATGAGAAGAAATGATGTGCATTTAAGCTAGAAAATAGAAGGATTCTAGTAATCTAAGTGATATCTTAAATAGCTTTCCACAAGTTGTATAGGGACCACAAGCCAATCTAGTTTTAAAATGGAATTTGAGATATTGTGAAAAAAAAACCTTTATGAGGTGGTTACTTACTTTAGGGTTACTTACTTTAGGAAACTGCAAGATATGACAGCTGCAAAAGTCACATACATTTCTACCTACCAAGTGAAAAAGAGAATGACTATGTTTTCCTCACAAACGTCATGAATTTCCAGGATTTCCTCTGGCAGTTGTGGTGGTACATGCTGGATTTTTGTCCTACAGCTGATAGCACAAAAGTAAATATATTGCCATTTTCACAAGAAACAATAAAGCTAGTATTAATGCCTCAAGCAAATTTTAACATATGTACATTATGGCAATGTATGTCTGAATCCTATGGTCTAATGGACTTGATGGACTAAAATTATAGAGAAAACATTTATTGCAGAATCACAGAATCACAGAATCAAAAATGGTTGAGGTTGGAAAGGACCCTGGAGGTCATCTTGTCCGACCTCCCTGCCCAAGCAGGGCCACCTACACCTGGTTGCCCAGGACTGTGTCTGGATGGCTTTTGAATGTCTCTGATAAGGGAGACTCCACAACCTCTCTGAGCAACCTGTGCAAGTGCTCAGTAACGCTCACATTAAAAAAGTGTTTCCTGATGATCAAGGCAATCTTCTGTGTTTCAGTCTGTGCCCATTGCCTCAAGTCCTGTCACAGGGCACCACTGAAAAGAACCTAGCTGTGTCCTCTTTGCACCCTCTTTTCAGGTATTTATACATATTAATAAGATCCCCCGAACCTTCTTTTCTCCAAGCTGAACAGTCCCAGCTCTCTCAGCCTTTCCTCATATGTGACGTGCTCCAGACCCTTCATCATCTTCGTGGCCCTTTGCTGGATTCTCTCCACTATGTCCATGTCTCTCTTGTACTGAGGAGCCCAGAACTGAACACAGCACTCCAATGGTGTGGTCTCACCAGTGCAGAATAAAGGGGAAGGATCACCTCTCTCAACCTGCTGGCCACAATCCTTGTAATGGAGCCCTGGATACCATTCACCTTCTTTGCAGCAAGGGCACATTGCTGGCTCATGTTCAACTTGGTGTCCACCAGGACTACCAAGTGCTTTCCTGCCAAGCTGCTTTCCAGCTGGGTGGAACCCAGCATATATTGATGCATAAGGTTGTTCCTCCCCAGGTGCAGGACTTCACACTTCTCCTTGTTGAACCTCACAAGGTTCCTGTCAGATCATTTCTCCAGCGTGTCGAGGTCCCTCTGGATGGCAGCACATCCCTCTGGTGTAACAGCCATTCCTTCTGGTTTGGTGTCGTGAAAACTTGCTGAGGGTACACTCTGACCGATAATCCAGATCAGTAATGAAGATGTTGAGCAGGACTGGGCCCATTATTGTTCCTGGGGTACACCGCTAGTCACTGGCCTCCAATTAGACTTTACACCACTGATCACCATCCTCAGGGCATGGCCATTCAGCCAGTTTTCAGTCTACCTCCCTGTTTGTTCATCCAGCCCATACATCAAGTTTCTCTATGACAATCTTATGGGAGACAGGCCTTCCTGAAGTCCAGGTAGACAATATCCACTGCTCTCCTCTCATCTACCAGGCCAGTCACTTCATCACAGAAGTTTATCAGTTGGTCAAGCATGACTTCCCCTTGGTGAAGACATGCTGACAACTCCTCATGATTTTCTTGTCCTTAATGTGCCTGGAAACGATTTCCAGGATTAGCTGCTCCATCAAAGCAGCTCTTTCCTTTTTTTAGAGTATCTAACCAATTTTCTTCGAATTACTGTGTCAGGTACTAAAACCATATCGCTCATAATTTCCATTTCACTTTTAAACAGATCCTCTGTTTAAAGAACAAAAAACCTCTGTGCTGAAAATTCAGAAAGTGTTATATTGCAGCAGAATTTTAGTAAGACTACACCAGGTTTTACTAAAGGGAGGCTTAGGTAAAAAGGCCAGCTTGAAGAGTTTCAAGAGTTCTTAGAGCTTCATTAAAACAGCTACAGTGGAAATACTCATACAAATTTGTGGCATTCACTATGGTTAAAATAGTTAAAGGTCATATATGCTATACATTTATTTAGGAAGACTACGAAAGAATTGCTCAATTCCTTGCTTGCTTTATTTGCATTTTCAGACAATTCACAAGTGTGGAACTGAGAGCATAAAAAACAATCACCTTGAATCATAGTTTGGAGCCTCATAGCCCACTGAGGCCAACATGAGATCTAATGAATTCTGCTATCAGGTCTTCTCCGCCTTTCTAAAAGAAATGATAAAATAAAGGTCCCATTTTTTCTTCATACTGAATAATGGCTACCTGTATGATTTTATTACATTTCTATGTATATACACTGAAGTTATATATATACCTCTATACTGTATTCTACCAATTAAAATAAACTTCCACTTCATACTTATCATATCTTTTTATATGACTTTCTTGACTATGATGATAACCTTTTGAATCAGACAAGACTAGCTCTTTCAAGTTGATTCTGTTGCAGATAACCAGGAAATAGGTATCTACCATCACTCGGTAAAGACTGACTCTTCTTTGAGTGTCACTAAGGGATGTACAAATACAGTATGATGTCAGTTACTACTGAGGGCTGTTTAGAGGTAATGCTCTACAGCTGCGTTTGCTATAGGGAATAGAGCTTGCATGTGAAGAACAGGTACTTTGTGTTACTGTCAGTATGGTATTTTGTTGTTTCCTCACTTGTCTTTAGGTCTATAATCAGGTAATTTTTGCAGACGAAATGTATTTATGTCCATGTCTAATAAGGTGAAGAGTTAAAAGATTATGTATGGAATAAAGCTGATATTTTGGATACATTATATAACAAATATCTTTATCTGAGCAAATGGAATCCACAATTTCTTCCTGTGGTTTGGTAACGATGATAAAAATCTTTATTTTATATGAAGCTGCACTGGTAGCTACCATCATAATAATGTTGTCAGCCATGTTCAAAACAGGTATTGTAATCTGCACCTAAAGTTTATGAACTGCTGTAGCCTACAGCATTTGCAAAGTATACAGTTGGGAAAGACGCTGATTTTACTTCTACCATAAATATAAGAACAGCCTTAATAAACTGAAAGAATTATACTGCAGTCTAAATTAGACTGTTCTAATGGATTCTAGCACCGTAGTGAAATAGTAACCAGTGTGATTAAGTTTTGCTACTTGGAAGATAGTAATTTTTAATTTTACCAAAATACCAATTTGTTTTTCGTAATCAGTCATCTACATTTCTCATCTCTGACAGAATAATCAGAATTTATTCACTGGAATTTCTTCTGGTACACAGACATAAGCTTGGGCTAAGGAAAATAAATAAGACAGCATGGCACGTGCAAAATGAATTTTCATATGGAAAATGAACCAAAAAATTTTGGATCAAAAGCCAGATTACCTTGACTTTCTATTAACTTTGATAGAAGTTAGTCTGGGATCCTACATACTACTACACCATAGACATGGCCAGTGCTCTCCTCTGTAAACTAACTCTGTAAAGCGCTTACTGAAATAAAGTGAACCATTTTTAAAATGCCTCGTTTTCTGCAGTATTACAGAGAGATAAATCTTTCTCTTTCCCCCACCCCTGGAAAAAAGAGATGGGAGAATGTGGTGCCCCAGACTTTGTACAGAGCATTGCACTACACTGATAACACAAAGCATACACATTGAAGCATGGGATGAGAGCATTTGTAAGGAAAACCCTTCAGTGGAGTTAAAATAATAGATTTTATAACTAACTTTCTCCAGGCATTGGCAGTGAGGGCTGCAGAGTGGCCTCTGTGAGGGGAGGCCGGGGCTGCCCCATGCCAGACACAGCCGGTTCCAGCCGGTCCCAGCCGGCTCCAAGGGCCCCACCGCAGGACACAGCTGAGCCCCTCAGCCAAGCCGGGGGTGCCTGGGGGAAAAGAGGTTTCCGAAAGGGCACAAGGCGGCAGAGGCAGAGGAGGAGGAAGCCAAGGAGGGAGCAGCGGCAGAGGGACCCCGAGGCCGGAGGAGGAGGAGGGCAGGAGGTGCTGCAGGCCCGCAGCAGGGATCCCCTGCAGCCCTGGAGAGACCCCGCTGGAGCAGAGACCCACCCTGCAGCCCGGGGAGGGCCCCAGGCCGCAGCAGGGGGATATTTCCTGCAGGAGCTGCGGCCGTGGAGAGCCCGGGCGGGAGCAGGTTGTCCCTGAAGGACTGCAGCCCGGGGCAGGGCCCGCGCTGGAGCAGGAGACGGGTGAGGAGGGAGGAGCGGCCGGGAGGGGCTGGGATGGACCGACCGAACCCCCATCCCCACCCCCTGTGTCCCTCAGGGGGAGAAGAGTCGGGAGTGAAGGGGTGAAGGTGGGCCTGGAAAAAAGGAAGTGAAGGGGAAGGTGTTTTAATGCTCGTCTTTGTTTCTGACCTTCCAACTCTATTTTAATTGGCAGAAAATTACATTAATTTTCCCCGACTGGGGTCTGTTTTGCCCATGATGGTAACTGGTAAGCAATCTCCATGCCTTTTTCTCAACCCATGAAGTTTCCAATCTTATTTTCTCCCCCTGTCCTGTTGAGGAGAGAGAGTGAGAGAGCATCTGAGTTCAGCATGTAATGTTAGTTTTAGGTTGAAAGAAGAATAAACTAGCCAAAGGAAAAAAATATTTGGAAAAAAAATGGCTGTAATTTGTATGTCTGTTTATTTGACTTTGAAACTGTTGAATTTCCCAGGGAGCAATCTGAGAGTCTAGTCAAGAAAAGGAGCACTAAGTGTTTAAAGCACGTGGTGTATGCTTTGTATTGTAACTATTCCCAGCAAATTTGGAATGTATTTTATACATTATATCATACCAAGGAGCCTATCCAGTATATTTCACCTTCCAGATCAAGAAACAATGGAAAGTCAAAGAGGAGAATTCTGGGTAGAGGACTAAGTTGCTGACAAAGGGCAAAGTTTAAATAAAACATGTTCAGTGGAGTTGAATCAATACTTTATTTGTTAAGGAGAAGTAAAAGTACAAAAAAGCTTGTACAACTAGGCATGAAAAAGTGAGAAATCAATTCTAGTTAATTCAAAATGCTTGAAGAGTCACCTATGCCATTATGTATGAATAATTCAGGAACAGAAATTTATTGCAGACACATATTGTTTGGTTTGGATTTAGTTTTGCCCCTCGTTTGACCTGAATCCTGTAAAGAATGATATTCAACTAATTGAAATAACATTTTGCAAGTAAGACAATTCCTTAGGGATATTTCAGGACTAATCCTGAAATAAAATTTGGGAGATGAAATGTCTGATAAAGTTTATATAAATAATGTTGTTTTACAGTGTGTTAAATGTTGTACGTGTGGGTCTTCTCATGCAAGTTGTGTTTGCCTGTTGAAAACAGATCAGATTTCTTTCCCCTTTTCTCTCTCTCAATCCCTCTTTATTTCTCTCTCTCTCTTTCTCTCTCTCGGCAAGTGTTGATCGTGTCTGGAAATATTTATTGCCCTCCATCTTTTATTCACAAGAGGATTTTTTGCAAGACATTATTGAGAATAACTGAAATAAACCACAACAGTACAAGATGCTTTCGGATGGAACCAACACAAATATATTACTCATGTCCTGAGATACTGCACAGATATCTGAAGCCATAAAAGACATAGGTTGATTATGCATGTGAGTATGCAGTGACTACCTGTGTTGTAGTCACTTCAATGATCTTTCAAAAAACAAGCGACATGGAATCCAAATATGATTTATTACTGGCCTTTATCTGTACCATACTAGCATTTATTTGTTCTAGTGTAGGTCTGTGTCTGTGAGCACCTCCAAGTTTTAAAAGTATGAATGGATACATAAAGCAAAGCAGCAACCTCAGTGACAAAAAGATATCGCTGGTTCAGAGTTACATTCAAGTCCAGTGTCAGTTCTGGGCTTAGAAACCAGCCAAAGGAAATAATTTTGCAGCTTGCTCACTAAACTAAATAGCTGCCCTCAAACAGGAAATTAAAATCATCCACACAGCAGGACTCTATTCATTGAATAGAAGATGTTCAATGTATTGAATTTGTTCAGATACAGGTTTTCAAGAGATGCCTGTTGTAACTCATATAAAACTTAGTGCCACCAAACATCAGTGTCTCTATTGACAGCAGCCAGCTTTAGATACAGCCTGTGGCTAAGGTCTGAGAAATCCAGATGTCTTCTAGAAATCCACTTGTCTTCTAGATGGCCTAATCCCCGACGTAGTCCCATCCTTGGTGCACGTAAAACTCCCTGGCACCTCTCTGGTGGGTTTGAATATTCCTTGTATGTCTTCACTCACAAGTGCGTGCATTCAGAAACACTCAACTTCGGCACTAATGCTCTGTTGCGATTCAGACTCAAGCAGAAGAACCCACAACAGCTCTGATTAGATATTGATAGAAATGAGCTAACTAAAAAAATGGGCAGAGGAAGTGGCAGTACTTATGCTTTGCAGAATAGTCTTCTGGCTAGAGCACATGCACAGAGTGTGACCTTGCTCTGCTTAGGGACTTCAACCCACAGCTCCAGAGAGTGCTCTGATCGTAAAGATGAAGGTCATATAGTGGAACAAGGGAAAGTAAGAGATACAAGATTAAATTTGTCTTGACAGATGGATTCCCCATTCAGTCAAGAATATGAAATAATCTGAACAAAGTTTCCAAGCAAAAGTAAGCTTATTTCAGGAGCCTACAGCTCACTGATACTTCAACACTAACCTAATAATGGTGATTTTTTTTGTTTTGTTTTTGTTTCTAATATAAAATGCATAAACAGCATAAACACCTTCAGTTCAAACTCCCCCATATTCAAAGTGGGTGAAAACCAAAGTTTTCCTTTCTGGGGACCTGTGCCCTAGCCATTGGGCTATTGTGAAGACATTTTTTCACAAATCCTTCAGCTCAACATGCTCAGCATCCATAAAATCTCTTTTGCGAGGTCTTACATTTGTTAATATACAGAATATAGATTACATGTCTCTGGAGATGCAAGAGCAGATTAACTAATTCTACTTTTAATCTGGTAATCACAACTTTTTTCTCAAACTAGGTCTCTTCTGAAGACCTAGGATTTCCTTAGTTGTGGAAGAACTTTCAGGTGGAGCAGGCAGGGATGTAATAGCCATAGCTGTAGCAGTAAAATGAGATAATGGTCTGTTTTCTAATCCTGGGGCCAAGCAGTATGGTATGGCTTGTGTCAGCCCAGCTAAAATCTCTTAGCCTAAAAAGAGGGAGGTAGCATCTGACCAGCCTTTTGAAAATGACCTCTCATCTGTGCTAAATTCTGGATGAGTCCAATAGGACCACACCAGACTAATACCATGCCAGAAAACAGCCTAACAATTTAATACTGTCCGCAATCATGCCAAGTCTGTCCTCTGGCACCATATGTTTTATTAATATAAACATAGCCATTGATTTTTAGACATCTGCTCTATGCTGAAGAATAGGAAGCCTGGATCACCCTGTGGGACTTTGTGCTCACACTCCACCAATCCCACAGTCTGAGTAGAAGAAAGGCACCATCGATATTTCTCATGGGCATTTTTTTGTTTGTGGAAAATACAGCACAAAGCAGTCACTAAAACTACCCCAAAATTTCAAGCTGTTAGCCCTAGCCAAGGCAACTCAGGCATTTCACACTACCACTACTACTATTTTCCAAAGCTGCCTTATTTTCTTGCAGGCAATTGCATCAAACAGGGCCCTGCTGTACCTAGCTGCCAGTGGTGCTGTCTTGTTATTTACTGGTGTTCTGTGAACCACCTCTTGCTTAGGATTTTGATTTATGAGAGGCTCAGAGCAGGGACCATCTTTATGTTCTCAGCTTTTTGAGGGCCTAGCAGAGAGAGTCCATGTGTGGGGCTTCTAAGTGCCACACCAATGCTCTCACATAGTAACCAACTGCATTGTAGGAAGTAGGATGCACTCTGTTGACTAAGAACTACACAGAACAATGTTCTTGTTCCATTGCATCTAGCTCCAACATGAATTTCAACACCGTCACAGAAGCATGGTTTCTACCCCAAAAGTAAATACTTAGCTGCACTTCTGTTACAGCTTCACTGAAAATGGTATCCAAGCTGGCGACTTTAAACTTTGCTCAGTGAGGACGTTAAAACCTCTGCTTGTCTAAGAAAAGAATAAGAACAAAACCAAGGTCTGAGAAAAGCATTTTATCCTCAATCATTATTATGCTACAGAGGACTCCAGCAAACCAGAACAGGAGTTTTCACATGAACTTTGCAGTTATAATGGTAGGCAACAAAGTTCAGAGTTGATATAGTAGGGAAAATCAAAGTCACTGGGGATAAAAACCCACCAAAATACCTTCGGTGAGCATGAACTAAGTGGCTTGTGAATATAATTGTAATTGTACCAAACATTTTTTATTGAGGCATACATCATTATCCTCTGGGTAAATTATTCAGTGATTCATAGTCTAAAGAAATTTGCGTTATTTATCACTTATGAAACAGTTCTTGAAAAGCATTGTCTTGCTTTTATATTCTGTGGGAAGCCCTGTATACAAGAAACAACCCTTTTGAGGACACACAGGCAACTCATATCTAATTTTGTTAACAGAAGTAAAATGCAGAGCAACAATCTCACTGGAGATGTTGTGAGCTCTGCTAACTACTGATGCCATTCATCCAAATCATTAAAGTCATTTTAATCTGGCTTGAGCAGGCAGTGTGAGAACATGCAGTAATTGGGAAAGAGAAGGAAAACCAGTTTTACCATAAAATGGTCAGCATTTCTTCATTACATTAGTTGTCTCAGCATAACAATTTGCCAGTTTACTCCACGTACACAGTAATTTTTTTCCAATTAATTTTAGGTACTCATTCTGTGTTAGAATAAGAGCTGTCTTTGTTTTTACCATTTTAATGCTGTCATTAGGGAAACAAAACCAGTATAGGATAGACTTCTTCAGATTGTAGTGCTTCTTGAGAACTGTTGAAAACACGTTTACTTAACCAGCACTGTTCTTAATTATCTCTACAATATTCAGGGTGGTTTTAGGTGAAAATGTGAAACATTTTTTTACCAAAATGATTTGAGATGATTGTTAAATTTTGTCTCTACAAAAACAGTGGGTTTGAAACTACAGATGTTTGCTCAAAAAGGGACAAGATCTGGTTTCTCAGGGGAAAAAAAGTGTTTAGATAAAGCATGTTGATTCAGGCAAGGTTAAGCACAAGGCCCGTATAACTTTTGGCACATAACTGAACTAGCTAATTTAGGGATATAACTCCACTACACTCATTAAAATGAATGCAGAGAGATAGGAAATCAATGGAGAAATATAGGACATTCCAGAGGTCATTTAGATTTCAGGTGGGTAGCATCAATCTCTTTTTCTATAGAGTATAGAGGAAGCCTAAGCTGACTATATTCCTATCTTATACATTTCAGTCAGGTGCTCAAAGTCCAATGAGAAGGATGTGGGAAGAGCCTCTACTGAAATAAAAGGAAAAGCCCATGCATACTTCAGCGACAGCCAGGGTTAGGTCAAACCTCCTGTCTTGAGCGGAACCAGATGGCAGCATTTACCTTCTCACTGCTCCAGAGAAAAGACCATGTTGACCGTGTTTGAGGAGACACAGTTATGCAGAGCTGTTGATAAGCAAATGAAGGGTTTAGCTACTTTTTTTTTTTCTGGTGTTCTGTTGTGTTATTTTGTTTTGTTTTGTTTGTTATGCCCTCCATGATTCAAGGAGGTACATGTAATGTTCAGGCTTATTGGAGCAATTGCATACACCATGAATGCTCAAGCCTCCTCTGCGTTCCTGCCTAGGACATTTGGACTTTCATAATTTTCTAATGGACATCCTGCTGAGCAGCTCTTGTGTTTTATCCTTTGTGTTCTTTAGAACTGGTTCTTCCTTTTGGTTTTGTTTTTTCCCCCTCCCTGGAAATATCAAATTATTGGGAATTTCATATTCAACCCTTTTGACCAGCATATACCTTTTTCCATTTTGGAGGCAGCACATTCATGTATAATTTTATCAGTGCAGTCAAATTAATACAAATGTTAATAAAAGTAAAACTCAGGTCAGCTTTGAAATCCAATAATAGCAATGCACAGTACTTTATTGGCTCAGTAGCACAAGTAACCATGGGAAATTAGAGATATTATCTTACTCACCAGAGAACCCTGATATTTGATACAATAAAGTGCATATATTATGCATTCATTGTTAGCCAAATAAAAATAAATGCACGGATAAAGAATATAAATTAGAAGTTGACTACACCTGCTCTCTCTTCTGGTCAGGATATTCTCTGTAGAGATGATACTTATGGCTCTACGGTTATGAAGATAGTTTCTCACCAACCTGATAAGCTGCTGTCATGTATGGCTCCTCCTGAGAATATCTGTGAGGATAGACAGAGAATACTAATGCTGTTTTCAGGTATCTGAAACTGGCTTTCTCTGCCAATATCTGCCTGGTACACAGTATGTACATTAGGAACTGTCTGTATCCTCTCTGATTATGGCTATACTAATAAATTAAATAGCATCTGAGATTATATCCTGACACCATAATACGATTGTTAAATACATTTTTTTTTTAATGTACTGCTAAGCAGTTAGAATGGTCTCTTGCTTGGAAAAGCAGCATTCTCGCACACAAGTCCTGGTCGCAGCTCTGATGTTAGCCTGGTCAGGAACTATTCCCAATAAGCAGTTTGAGAGTGGTGACTTGGTTTTGGAAGCCGAGAGAGTACAACACCACAGATGTGGGCTTTCCCATGCCAGTTGCTCTCAGTGCCTGGAAAAGTTCCCAAGAGTATTAACTAGTCTTAGACATAGCCTCTATGTCTCAGTGGGGCAAGACAGCTTTGAAAAAAATGTGGTGGGCTTTTGAGCCAGTTGTTACGTACAGGTATCAAATATCCCAAAAGCCAATCTAGCTTGAAATCTTCGAAGAATAAGAGCAGTTTCAGGGATCCTGAAGACAGTATTTTTCCCACAGATCCAAGTTATCCTGAGGCTGGAATTCTAGGGAAGAAAGAAGAAAGGTTGGTTTCATCCCTTTCAACTATTAAAAATCTGACTGTTTTTCCCTAGAAATCCATCATAACTTCCAGAATCACATTCTTTTTTTCTGTGGAGTTTCAAAATTTGTCTGTCTTCCTAGCTTGGATTATTTTATAAAGTTTTTTTTTTATTTGAAAACAGCTTCTGTATTCTACCTCACAATTGAGGCATTCAGGGTTTCTGTACAAAGCACATCCTTTAAATAAACTCTGATGTGCCCAGTTTCAGTACAGTGCTTTCTAAAATGAAGGTCCTAGCTGCTGACTGTAACACCTAATATTGGTATTATCATACATATGAATATACACATGTGCATGCACACAGACACACACACACGGAGGCACACATGTAAGCTATATTTTAAAACAGCTCTTCTGTACTAGCGAGAGCCCCAGATCAGTAAGGCATTATCGTTATGGTGTTGTTTCTCCCATAAGGAAATAAGACTGTGAAGAAATCTTTCTCCATGTGTTAGTTATAGTCCATCATAATGATGCATATAAATATAGCATTAAAGAAACTGCCAGTTTTTATTACAGTCATCTGTTATTATCTGCAAAATCTACCTCTATAAGAATTGCAGATTCTCAGAGGCAGACCCTCCTGTTCAAAGTGCTTCTGTTCTGAAAACTGAGACCTTCTTCCTCTCTTTTCTCACCTGCATGATATTGTTGAGTTAAGGATCACCAGCCGACTCCCTGCCTTCATGAGTTGAAATCCCAGGAGACCTGTCACAGGGAGATGGCAGCAGGAAGGCAGACACCTCCATTCTCTAGTTGGGCAATCAAGGGGCATGAGGAAACATTGTCCTCCAAAACTCATAGGCTGTTAACATCTGAAGGGAATATTTAGTCTTAATCTTTGCCACAGGCCTGCACTCAGGGTTAGGTAACTGGACAGTAACTCCACTGTTGCCACAAAAAAAAGTTTTTTCTTTTTCTCTTTTTTAGTAATACATGTAGACCAAAGAAGCAGTTTTCATTATTTCATTCTTCCTCAGGCCCCCAGTATTCATCTCTGTTAGGAAGAAATTGTTTAGAGTTGTCTTACTGACCTTCTTTTCCTCTTTTAATCCTCTTCTGCGTGTCTCCATGACTCACTGAAGCCTGGTCCTACATTCAGAACGTGGGTGTCTGTAGGCAGCTGCAGACACTCCTATCCCTCTGAGCCCCCTTGCCATGCAGCTGCAGCTGAACACTGGCTGGTGATGCCCAATGGCTTCTAATCTGTGCTTCCCGTATGCCAGAGACAGCAAGGCACACAGCAAGACCCAATAGCATCTTAGAGACAAACGTGACACCCATGGCACAGTTAAAATAGGCAGATCGTGAACACGTGGCTTTCCTGCAGAAATGGGGAATGGCCACATGTTCACTGTGGTGTCCAGGCTTTAAAGAGGTGGTTTAGTGGGTGTCCAGCTTCGCTTTTTCTCTATAAAGGGAAGTGGAAATTAAACTAAAACAAAACAAAAAACCCAACCAAGAAAAAAAAAAACAAAAAGAAACCCGTAAAGCATAAGATTAATTGCAAGCTTAAACCACATGCTGTAAAATGTAGATAACTGTCTTTGCTCTTTGAAACAGAGATTGCGTGGGTGCTAATTGGCCATTGAATTTACACTGTCTCTGAGGGCTGAATCCCTTGGCTGTTATGGGTTATAGGCTCAAAGCCCAGCTACTCCATTGCGTGCACATCAGTCTAAAAACGTTTGGCAGCTACTCAGACTCATACTAGGGCAATAACATCAATGCTCCTTCCCCAGTCTTCTCAGGTTCTGCCTTCTTTGCTCAGAGGAGGAATAGGTTTTTATATAGGTAGTCTTCACTTCCACCAGTGCTATAGTGAGCAGAGCCAAGCAAGACCCTTTTTTCTTCCCTTCTTGTGCTAGAAAATGGCACTTCCTTAACTCAAACATAAATAATCTCCTTTGTGTAGATGTAGAGTTTGTCTGTATTATTACTTTCCTGAGACCAGAATATTCGTGCATTGCACTGGCAACATATTCCTGATATGGATGCAGGTAAACAGCACTGACTAAAGAAACCTGTGCCAGTCACAGAAGGATTTGGCCTGTCTTTACCTAAGGAACTTCTGCCAGCTCACATTTGCCAGTCAGGTGTCAGCCCTGTTGCCACTCTTACTACTGAAGCTGTGCCAACAGAAGTCAATATAAAGATGCCTTTTTGGAAGTAAAACCATTCCTTGATTGACAGGAAAGGATATCAGATATTTGCATGCCAGGGCGACTGCATGACCATTCAAAGTGCAGCTGCACATAAACTAGATCTACCTGTAGGGCAGACCTCAGGCTGTGACAGGCTAGGTATTGGCAAAAAAATAAAGGTGTGAAAAGGTGTGAAGAGAAATCCAGGACTCCTGCCGCCTCACAGCTCTCCCTTAAGCACAAGTACATGATCCTGGAAGTTTATAGCATCTGTTTTTGAAAGTGGCCCTGTGGCACAGTAGCGTGATATAACAGAGGGCAGGTTCCTCCCTGTCCTACCCTCCTATTTTCCTATACCTGTTTTTAGGCTGCAGCACTCATCTGCATGCCTGGCCCATCTCCGTGCTGCTCATTAGCTCACAAGGATTGCGTTGTTTCTCTGTCAAGAGTTTTGTTTGTTTTCTGGTTGCCATGCACAGATTCCACTGGGAAATCAGAAAATACAGGTGGACTTTCTCATTGTTGCTTTGTTGTCATTATGGTAATCTTTTTTTAAAAAAAAGCAAATGCACAAAAATAAACAACACAAAGGGCATGTAACATTCTTGTCAGAAGCAAGATGCCTCTTTTGACTGTCTCTGAGAAATGATCTATGTGTGTAAAATTAAATATACTAGGTACTTTATCTAACTGTCAATTCATTCAGCTCTTCCACTCTTAACAAGCAGAAATAAGCTTCAGGAAGTGGAAATGTGTACAAACAGATAAGAGATGTGACAATATTAATCTTAAGCATTAAGACAGTGTTGAACTTTCCATAGGAAACCTCGTGGTACATGATGATATTTTTCCCAAGTGATAGTCTTGAGGGAGATGTGTTATTTTTTGTTATTCCTAACGCCTAAGAGTTCTAGCCGAAGAAAAGCTTCATTAATCTCTTGAAATAGGAGGAGTTGGTTATTGTCACAGGCAAAGAAGACAGGAAAAGGCTGGGAGACAAGAAGTACTGTTTATGTTAGAATTAGGTGAGAATGAGAGATTAAATTATGTTCTGTGGATCATATGGAGCGTACATCTATATTTGTGAGCTAGTAGCACTAGAGCATGGGCTTAAATATTGTCTATGGTAATCCATACTATTTGGTAGCGTGGTCTCTGGCATGGTTATGGCCCGTGCCAAGACACACTATTCTGCTGGGCAGAGTTTAGAGCAGAGCATGAACCCTCATGGTATGAGCCCTGTCACCCTGTTTGGGGAGAAACAGAGTTGACCCTTAAGGTTGCCAGTTGTGCTATATCACTCAACCTCAGGGCCAGAAATGGAGCTTGTTCTTTATTTTGCTTATTGGACCAAGAACTGGTGTGATACCTGCTGAACCTCAGATTCAAGCTTGAACGTTAGATGCAAGCAGGAGATGCTTGCCTGTAAAAGCATCCTTCTTTATTTCTTCGGGAGCAGTTTTCCTTCCAAACATAAGTACTAATAGCAGCTATATCTTTTCATTCTTTCCTGGATTAGCAAAGGGAGCTAGCAACATGTAAATAAATCCACATGAGAGGGAGCTATCGTTTAATTAGATGGGACTAGGTGAAAGCTAGAAGGCTTATACTGGATACGATTAGTAGCATGCAGCCAATTTATCTGCTCTCTCACTCATGAGACATGTTTATGGTTTGGATATTCATAGTAATCATTAGCATGGATAAGTGTTGCTTTATTTTGTATGGACAATTTACAACATGTTTTCTTAATTTTTTTCCCTTGTTTGACTGCTTAAAAAGCTGCAGAGAAATCTCTGTAGGGAAAAAGTACCATAACTATTATTGCAAGGTACCTGCACCTCCAAGTACAAATTGTTTTCTTTGTAAGCATTTTCAGAAAAAAAATAGCCATTACAGATCCTGTCCCATCTGTGTCATCTGCGTGTCATTCATGTCCATGACTGCCTGTGCTGTAGTGGAAGGCTGACAGGGGAAGAGACATACTGCCATTAGCTGCAGAAATTGGCTAAGTGGTTGGACATACATTCCCCAGTATCTTAAACAAGAAAGAAGACTTTTTGACAGAATGTGTGAATGGCATCTCCGATAGTTTTTTTTTTTAATGATTTGAAGCAAAGTTTTCACTGGCCAAATGAAAATCCTTGGCTGTCCTTCAGAAAGTAACCTTTTGCTGACCTTATGTTCGTCTGCACCACCAAAGGTTTTGTATGTGGAAAATATTTGTTGTTCAAACATTCTCCCTGAAATCATGATGGGGAGAAAGATGGAAGAAGGTGTCTATAAATGAGCAGAGGTGGGTGAAAAAGGGATTGTGTGAAGTGGTGAAGCAAAATTTCTGCTGAATTCCTCTATCCAGCCCACATGTGATCTGATGTGACCAAGCCAGCACACACATGATCCACCATTATTGAGTATCTTAAACTTTGTACAAAATGTAGTTTAACAACTTGAACTATTTACAAAAGACTGTCCTACTTGACTGTCTCTACCTCTACAGGAGCAACTCCTATTGATCATTCACAAGCATCTTATCTGTGTTCAGTTTGGTGGATTCTGCAGCAGGAACCTCCCAGCAGAGTGCCTGGAGCAGCCAGATTGCTCACCGAGGATGTGAATCAGCACACTGAAGCACACAAGTAGCTGGTTGGGGTAAATCTATAGGACTGTCCAAAATTCCCACACTGGAGAGCTCCTGTAGCAATGAGTCAAATGAGGCTCTGTGAAGCCATCTAAGAGTTCAATCCATTACCTTGTTTCCGGTGGGTCCGTTGTGTCATCTGTGCAGCCAACTAGATGGGGAGTTTCTGGACCAGTCTTATGGGATCTTATGACTTATGTTTACACAGACACGGCCTGGATGCACAGCTATATCACAATTATAATAGAAACTTGAATTTGATCCTTATTTCAATTCTATAGCTTAAATTCTATAGTTCTTACCTCAACCTTAATGATACTATGAGTCCTGACAATGTTAACTCATGCCTTAGCAGATTTTTTCAGCAGTACCTTTGGATGCAGTCTTACAAAGGACGAAGCATCCTCTGGTCCTTCCATTCATTTAATCATTAATTATTTGCTCTATTTCAAAAACTAGCCACTGAATTTGTATCTTTTGGGAGCAGGCTGTTAGTTCAATTTTCACACTAGCAGGTGACTTAGAGAACACAGTTAAACAACTTTACATCCATCATAAGGCTTGAAAATGTTGACCGTTGTGGCTACCTCATTATACTTGACCTATAATGGTTTTTTTTGCTGGCTTTGGGTGGTTTGTTGGGTTTGGTTGGGGTTTTGGGGGTGTGTGCGGAGGGAATTTCGTGGGATCATGGACAGCCCTCTGACTTCCCTTATTCTGCTTCGTTTATTCATCTGACTGATCCTTCAAGAAGCAGGTCTCTGTGCTTTAAGATTGGGAACTCCAGCATAAATTTATGAAAATATTTGAAGACAAAAATAAACCCCACAAATGCAATTAAAGTCTGCTTTCATATAATGAAAAAACAAGCCTCTAAATAATTTATTCAGCAAACCCTAGCTAAGCATTGAATTTTTACCCACAGTGAAAGGTATGTGGCCAGCTTTAGTACTTGTCTATCTGTATCTTTTAAGGCTTAGGCTCATAAACATCTGAAAACACAATCAGATGCTGAAAACCCTTTCCTATTCAAGAATATACACTCTTTTCTGATTTAAGAAATAGGATATATTCAAAATAATCTATTTCTCCCATGTCTCTGGTCGGAAATAATGTGACCTGTTGCACTGAAAATGTTGGCACAATAGATCTACTATTCTTATAATAAGTCAACATGAAAGAGCATAAGTTATTCTCTTTATTATCTGTTTTGCAAGATGTAGCGAAATGTTTGCAGTTTGAACTCAGGATAGGAGGCCGTATCATTTAAAGAACAGCAGCTGGTATTATTTATGCCTAGTAGAGAACAATGTGTGCTCTTCCCTAAAGTACCTCCAACTTTTATCTTGGCAGTGAGCCATGCCACATATAAAAGATAATCAATGCGCTGACTCAATATTTATAACGCAATTCGCAAGATGAATCTATTTGTGATTGAGCTAAATCTTTGAACACAGAGCTTAGGAGGAAAATGTCTCAGGACTACAGGAATCTTAGTTTTACTTTCTCAGAGATACATATGTAAATACATGAGTTATAGACAGAATAGTCAAAGAACAGGGCTGAGAGCACTAACTCTCCTGTTTTAATACTTCAAATACATGAAGAGTAACGGAAAGAATATGATATGTGGTATCGTATACAGAAAATTTTATCCTTCCTGCTGTGTGTGTATATGACACCATGTGAGCTTTTGTGCGTGCCTGATGTCCCTGGTATTTGTTGCTTTGTGGTTGCGTACACAAGCAAACAAAGCAACCTGTTTGAAACAAAGGTTGAAGTTCCTTCCTTGCCATCACTGCTTACTGTGATTTTTGAGCATTATTTCCAAACAAAACAAAATAAAGCAGCCTGTCAAACTTCCCTACAACTTTCTAAGTTACCTTGGGGTCTGTCTTGGAAACCTTTGAGGCTGATTGCAGTGAATCACTTTAACAGCCAGCTTAGCCACTGAGAAGACAGAGCTGTCATTGCATGAATGAGAGCTCTGCAACACAAAAATGTTTGGAGTTTATATTGACATGACTGGAGAAAATTACATAAGCCAAATTTCTAGTTTTAAGGTGCAGCTTTAAGGGCTGTGCTTTTGAAATATGAGCTTAGAAAGTTTTCCAGCCTTGTGATGTACTGCTAATAAGGTGGGAAGACAATAAATTAAATGAACTACTAATATGCTGCCAGATATCACTATTCACAGATGACTGCTACAATTATTGCTAGGTAGTTTGGCACGACTCCAAGACTCGTAACATATAGTCTAGGACACTCAAACAAATGAGCAGCTCCTTGGCTATGTGCTGCTGTAAGCACTGCCAGCTTTGCACTTACTAGGCATATGGCATCATCCCCCGTTAGAAAATACACCTCACTTCTGATGCAGATATCTCAGCTGTGAGCAGTATGAAGAATGATATTCCATCATGGGAAAAATATCCTGAATGATTTACTTCCAAGTGACAGTCTTGCATTGATTTTAATACTATGGACAAATGTAAATCTTATTCTGACTATTTTAATAGTGCTTAAGTATTATTGTTATTTTTTAACAAGGTTTTGGCTTGGTTGTACCTGTAACTTTGTGGCATCAAGGAGAAGTAAGAACTGTATTCATTCCCATTTGGGCAAGATGAGAATTTCCCCAGATCTTGATTCCATGTTTGAAGGAGAAGAAAGTCTTCATGTTCAGTGCATCTCTGTGTAGGTGAGGAAATGGGGGAAAGTAAGAGATGGGAGATGGAGCTATGATCTGCCACCAGCACCTTTCTGACAGGCAAAAGAGTGAATTGTATGAGTGAAGGAGAGTGTAAGCTCACATACACACACCTTTTTCCTGCTTTACCAGGAGTGGATGAGTCACAGTTACATTTCCCATGGTGAACTGTTTGTAAAGCAACTGAACTGTAATAATTGCCCTCAACTCAGGCAGGCTGAAGTAGGCTGAAACTCACATCCCTGATGCAGACTTGTTACACCCTTGCTGAGGAACACCAGGTATCCCCAAGATGAGGTGTGACATATCCATGTCCTGACTCCAGTTCTACCTGCTGATGGCAGGTACCAGCACTACCAGATTCACGGGGTTTGAAGCAAAAATAACAGATGCACGTGACTTGGGCAGAAGCCATGATGTACTCTGAGCACAGGTCAGGGAACTGAAGTATATTGCAGGTTATCCTCTCATATACGTATATATTTCTGTAACACGGAATGTGTGTTCTACTGTATTCCTGCTAAAGACTGAAGTCAACGATTCTAGAATATAAATGCAAATTTAAGAAGAAGGGGGAAATACCTTCAAAGCAAATCCTTCTCTATTGCTCCTGTGGGGGTGAAGAACTCCCAGGCAAAGTCAGAGAGATAATGGCTTGTATTACACTAGAACTGATTCTCCCAAGACATGTTGCCAATTTAGATGAGATAATAAGAATTTGTTCTACATTTGCATATAAAGAGGTAGAATTCAGAAAGCCAAGCTCATTGTTAAATTAACAAAATGCCTTCTTTCCATTAAAAAAATAAATATCTTTCTTAAAGGATCTCTAGAAGGACAACGTAACAGAGAGCAGTTCTTGCTTGAGGTCTAGAAGGTCCACCCTAAAGCCCCTTTGATATTACTGGTCATTAGATCAAACCTTTATTAACCTCTGTTGTGTCAGGATATATGTATTAACAAAGATTGGCTTCCTGAATAAGACTTTTAGTTCTGAATAGATCTTTGTGTATCCTCTTGGTCTGTTTCTGGCACGTTACTATTATGCAAATATCTAGATGACATCAAAGTCATAATCTTTCTGCACCTAATGCTAGAAGGATTTGTGGTAGTGCTCGGGTACTACAGTAATGATCAGACAAATTGTCTATAGCCAGGCTTATACTTGGGTAAGTTTCTGCTCAGCCAGGTTGAAAGGGTAGATCTAATACTCTAGAAAATTCTGATTAGTGACAAAGAACATTTTACATTTTATTTTATATCCTTATGACAAAACTTATCTTCCCACCTTCAGGCACTGGGAAATGGGAAAGAATTGGAAATATGGAGAATTACTAGAGAAAGGAGAGGCACTTTGCTTAATGAGGATTATGTATATTATAGTGTGAGTATACTTACATAAGTACTTTCTTTCTGTTCATAAATTAAGTTCTGGGCACTTTGCATGTAAAGATAAATACTATTAGTTTTCTGAGTGTGTTTGTGTGTATGAGTTTGACACCAGAATCTTTCTAAATAAATAAGAACTTTGCTATTAACCTGGTAGCTAGATCCGAAACAATGTGGACACAAAAAGATTAAATTAGATAACATTAAATTAGATTTGATGAGAATAGAGATAAAATTTAGAGTGTATAAAATTATTTTCCTTAGGCACAAGGTGAGAGATTAATCTTACCTAACCTTAAATGTCTAAAAGTTAGCTGTCTGGCCTATCATTTAGGATCATACTACTATCAATGAAGAGATAAATGAGCACTTCCAGAAGGTCATTCATCCCATTTTAAGATGTCTGTCTCTGGTGATATCAGTCTGTGTCTTTTGATTCTCTATATAGCGTCTAGATGAGTAGCTTAGACTCAATGCCTAACTTGAAGAAAATGTGATTACAGACAGTTGTATTTTCAAAGTCTGCAAAAACAACTATGATCATTCATGGATCTAATTTACATGCTCACATAACATTAACCCTTTTCTCCAGCCAGAGACAAAATAATCATCATTTTGGTCATAAATGACAGACACTTTTTAATACAGAGTAAAACTTAAAATTTACTGAACTAACGTATAACTTGGACCTCAATATTATGTCAATAGTGAATGCTTCATAAAGCTTCTTCTCTTCTATAACATAATTTACATTCTATGTTAACATGATCATATAATTGGGGAATATTAATATTTCTCCTTTTTTTTATTGATGTACATAAAATAAATACAGGTGTTGTGATACTCTTCAGTAACAATGCTTTGGTTAAGAGGGTCACTTGCAGCCTGAGAGAGTCTGAGGCCATAAGTTTTAAAGAGATCAGAGGGACTGAGGAAGCCCCTCAATCACATATAAATCATAAACCTATCCTGAAATCAGAAACTGGGAGATTATTTAAGGAAGTATCACCAACTATTTGTTTATATTTTCTTATTTTCTGTTCTAAGTACCAGCTGTTGACCACTACCAGGAATAAGATCTAGAACTGTATTGATATAATAAGGCCATTTTTATTTCTTATGCTTAAGTTGGTAATATACTGGGGTTCATTTGTTTGTTTGTTTGTTTGATATTTCCATTGCAAAATTTAAATATACAGTTCTCTATTATTCTTAACAGAAGCATTTCATGTTCCACAATATTTCAAATTTAACTTCTGTAGTGAACCTGGTAATGTCAGCAGTAGTTCAGCCCCCATAGGCTCTGCCTTCTGTGATTATGCCAGACAGCATTTTCAGAAATGCTGAACTTCCAGTAATCATTGGACTATGAGTAGGAGTAGAAAGAAATTCAGCAATGCATAGCTTGCTTTTTCTTTTTTTTTATGTCGTGGTTTAACCCCAGTAAGCAACTAAGCACCAGGCATCCGCTCGCTCACTCCCCCTGGTGGGATGGGGGAGAGAATCGGAAGAGCAAAAGTGAGAAAACTCGGGGGCTGAGACAAAGACAGTTTAATAGGGAAAGCAAAAGCCGCGCACACAAGCAAAGCAAAGCAAGGAATTCATTCCCTACTTCCCATGGGCAGGCAGGTGTTCAGCCATCTCCAGGAAAGCAGGGCTCCATCACGCGTAACGGTTACTTGGGAAGACAAACACCATCACTCCGAACATCCTCCCCTTCCTTCTTCTTCCCCCAGCTTTACATGCTGAGCATGATGTCATATAGTATGGAATAGCCCTTTAGTCAGTTGGGGTCAGCTGTCCTGGCTGTGTCCCCTCCCAACTTCTTGTGCACCCCCAGCCTACTCGCTGGTGGGGTGGGGTGAGAAGCAGAGAAGGCCTTGACTGTGTGTAAGCACTGCTCAGCAGTAACTAAAACATCCCTGTATTATCAACACTGTTTCCAGCAGAAATTCAGAACAGAGCCCCATACTAGCTACCATGAAGAAAATTTACTCTATCCCACCCAAACCCAGTACATTTTACTATGAAGCCTGAATGATATGTGGTTTCAAGGAAAGTCTGACTTTAACCTATCTCCAGCCAGCATGAGGCCAAATCAAAACCTAAACTTGCAGGGACTGCATGAGCAAGTCACCTTTTTGTGTTGAAACCTGCTCTATTTCTGCCCTGCTGCCATCCCATGCTGCAGATGGGAGAAACTTTCCTGTTTTATCCCATTGTTTACAGTGTGGACGCAGGGGCTCACATTGAGTCTTCTGGCTGGTATAATTGATTTCAGGACACTATTTGAAATATAACCAATAAATCAACTCTCTGCCCTTCAACACTCCTGACAGGTCCACTTAGGCTGAAGTCCATTCACTAAGTATCTTTATAAAAGGTAATATGAAATTGTGGCTGACAGTAACTTCAGAGGCAGTTGCTTTTGATCAAAAAATTTAGATTAAAGGTGAAGCAAGGAGATAAAAGGGGCCATGCTGCCCATGCTCTAGTACACAATTTTCTTTTTTCTCTTCAGCAAAATAGAGTCTTTTGTTGGTTTTACAAGACCTAGGACATCAATCACAGCTGTGAGCTCTTGAGGCACATGCGTGAACCTAGGAGTGAATAAGAAGAGACTCTGGGCTGATATTTGCTGCAATATTTTAACTGTGTATGAGATGAACAATGGAAAATGCTAGAGAAGAACATTTAGGCCGCACCTCAAATAATGTGTTCAGTTTTGGGCCCCCCACTACAAGAGGGACATTGAGGTGCTGGAGCGTGTCCAGAGAAGGGCAACGAAGCTGGTGAAGGGTCTGGAGCAGAAGTCTTATGAGGAGCGGCTGAGGGAGCTGGGATTGTTTAGCCTGGAGAAAAGGAGGCTGAGGGGAGACCTTATTGCTCTGTACAACTACCTGAAAGGAGGTTGTAGAGAGGTGGGGGTCGGTCTCTTCTCCCAGCTAACAAGTGATAGGACGAGAGGAAATGGCCTCAAGTTGTGCCAGGGGAGGTTTAGACTGGATATTAGGAAATTTTTCTTCACTGAAAGGGTTATCAAGCATTGGAACAGGCTGCCCAGAGAAGTGGTTGAGTCGCCATCCCTGGAAGTATTTAAAAGACATTTGGATGAGGTGCTTAGGGACATGGTGTAGTGGTGGTCTTGGTAGTGGACTTACAGTTGGCTTACGGACTTGGCTTACGGTTGGACTCGATGATCTCAAAGGTCTTTTCCAACCTATACGATTCTGTGATTCTGTGAAGATAAAGAGGAGGGAAGAATAACTTGTATATGACAGAGTAAGTGGGAACCAGACTAAGTCAATGACATTAGAAGAAAGACTTTTTGGTGGGAAGAAGACCCACTGTATATGACAAAGCAGGGACCACCTTCTTTCAGTAATGTCTACTGGATCCCTCATCCCCATTACACAATTCACCATAACATGTGAGTTTGTGTGTCCATCTGTACCCTATTAGGTCTACCCTCAGACACCTACAGGGCACCAAAAACAGGTGAAGGGATAACGTCACATCAGTGCCAGGTCTTTGCCCTGTTTGGCTTTATAGACGAATTTGCTTGTACTCTTCTATTTTCTCATGCCAGAGGAGATTATTTTGCACAGCTGCCTGTGTTTAGTTTTAGGGAAATGCCAAGATTCTCAAAGTAATAAGAAAGAGGCAAAGTTTGCACTGAATTGTTAAATGAAGTCTTCTCTTAATAACAGGTAATTTGACATAGGTAATATGGATAATAAGTAGCATCAAAATATTTCTTGCATTTCTCCTCACCAAGTACTGCTACTATCAGTTCAGGGGGTAGGTTTTTTTCATGACTTGTACTACTCTGAAATGAAAATTAGGACTGTATGGAGTTTAAAAAAGAACTGGGCTCTTGAGTCATGGTCCTTAACTGAATCTATGATGTACTTTCAGGCTGCTATATTTTTAGTTCAAATGAATGCCAATGTGAAAATATTTTGACTGGATTAAATCTCTTCTCAGAGCTTTAAAGACAAAGTAGGTTTTCCTCCTTTCTTGCATGCAGTGATTTGTACTACAAACCAGTTTGGTGTAGCACTACAATCATGTAAAGTAGCAGGCTGCCTGGGAGAGCAGACAGTTTAGCATTTCTCCCTATCTCACACCCTCTTAATACATATGGATTTTAGGAGGAACGATGTGGGAAGGAAATGACGAAAGAAGTGTTCATGAACCATTCAAAATCCCCCCTTCCTTCATTTTCCAGGGTGGAATTTTTCATTCAGCCTGTGACATCTGTCATGCAAGTATTTATGTTTCAGGTAGTTATTAGAGCACTCACTAGCTGCAGTGGAGATTTAACCAAAATAGTTAATAGAATTTGATATGATTTCACCAAATGTAAATATCTGCTTTAGGATGAAATGAATTGTGTCCTAATCTCCATTAAGTATCTTGATTATCTCCTCACCGACCACAATATGAGCCTAGGGTCTTTTGTTGGCATAAGCACTTACATTTGTAGATAAGCACATTTAGTCAGATGGAATCCATCCCACAGGAGACTGGAACCAGTGAAGAATCTATCAGTAGCACTGCTTAGATGTCTGCAAACTCTTTGTATTAATTTGATGTGACAGCTCTTCCCCTTTGAGTTACACCTAAATTCATTGTCCTCTCCCTCTGCTTTTCCTGAAAAAAATGAAGTAGGTCTTTAGAAACCCTGTACTTGTTCCTGGAATGTCAGTATGGATATGGTTACACAAATATAATTTGGATGCTACTTAGTAGCTGCTTTACTAATGCAAATTCATACATCAAGGCATGTAGAGCAATCATCTATTTCCGTCCAGTTCATTAATTCACAGATATGTCTACAATTCTGACAGGCATATCCTCTTCTCAGTTCCTTAAGAAAAAGACCAAAGATAGATTTCACAGTACCTCCCTGTGGGCTGTTCACACCCAGCAGTATTTTCTGAGACCCCAGGTTGTAGCACCTTTGAAGAGTGGGAAAGAACTGTCCTGTAAAACAGTTCTTTCACCTTTTAATGCACAAATAGAAGACTGAAGTGAAATCAGCATACGTGATGAACTACATGCTATATATCCAAGAGCCAAAATAAGGTGATAATAATGTGGTAAAAACCCAAGAACTTTAAGAAGTAAGAAAATTGTTAACTTGGAAAAAGTGTGATTGATTTACCATTTTGAGTAGCTGAAACACAACAGAGATAGACATGCAAAGAATCATTTCTGCCATGACTGGGAACAATGGTAAGAATAGCCACACTCCTATCTGATATGTATTTGAGAAACAAATAACCCATTAAAGAGCTTGATTTTATTTGTGGTATTTGCCACTTGTGAATGTCCAAAGATGTAAGAATATGTAGGATGAGGATCATATTATTTATGACCCATGGACTCTGGGTGATGTATTGTGATCCAAGGGACAAGAGGGATGCCAAACTCCTGCATGTATATTACCTTGCTGGACCATGCCTGTGATGGTGAGATTGCTTACTTAATTTGCTATATATACATAATAGTAAGTAATTAATCACTGGCCTGAGATTTTTTTTTTAAATAAATCTGCCTTATGAATGCTAATTCTCTAAGTTTTGTAAGTTCTTAGGTAAATTCCTGAAAATATTTAGTCACCCAGATAGTTAGAAAGTTTTCCTCTTGTCCATAATTTTTTTTTTTTTTTAGTTTTTTGAATAAATCTTATTCTTCTAGCCCTTCCTTAGTGGCCAAAGAAAATAATCAATCACTACCCCTCTTATAACCCATCTTGCAAATGGAAGTGTTGATCTCATTATATTTTCTCAGCATAAGTGAAACAAGCAAATTTTTAAAAATGGAAAAAGAGAGCGTAAAGAAAGAAAAGAGACAAGACCCAACAAAATCCAAATGAAAGCAAATATAAGACTCTGCATTAGAACCCAGGTTTTCTGACCACCATATCCTGATCCTCATCTCATCCATCCTGGATTTTGCTTTAACAGATTCCTGTCTGAGTCCAGGTTTTCTCTATTCTGCACGCATATACGAGGAGCAGTGTTTGTAAGCTTAGTAGGTTACTAGGTTTAGTGCTAAGCAACCATTATCTGAAGTTAGAATACAAAAAGTTTTTCAGTACATTATCAAAGACACCAGCCTGCATATTTTTATCAAAGACTGTCTTCAGCATCATTAACATACTAATATTATACTACACTTCTCCCATTCTGTATTAAGATAGACATCACACATTTGTAAAATGCAGTAGGTGTTAGAAGGAGGTCCAGCCAGACTCATGTATTCACTTTAAAACTTTCTGATTTTACACCTTCAGCTATATAAAAGCCTTTCAGCCTTTGTTCCTTTCCTTTAAAAGCTTGGTGATCTTTCAAGTCGCACTCCTGTAAATTTCAAGAACTCCCAGGAAGCCAACACATATGCACAGCGAGTCTGATGTTTGCTCCAGTTCCACAAAAATCACACACAGATGTGCTCTTTTATTTCCTTTGTGATGTTAAGATCAGCTAATCACACTCAGGCATCTTTGTGAAGCTGTGCTGCCTTCCTCTCAGCCACCCATTTAGAGAATTAGATCTTTGAATACTGAAAGGTGTATACCGATGGAGTTCCTCTGAAGCTGCCTAGACATAAAGGGATAGGATGTGTAAAAGTGACATCTTCAGAAGGGGCCAATCCTACAGACAGAAATCTGTCGTGTGACTGACACTGATTTTCTATCCAGTAAGTCTACCTTGCTGTTAACCCCTAGTAGGTAGCAACAATCACCCTATGGAAAACAGAGGGAAAAGGTCTGGAAACAAGCAGGCTTGTTTCACGCTGATTTAGTTGAGCGAGACTGTCCACAAAATGAATCATGAGTACACT
The DNA here is from genome assembly GCF_035582795.1 of Mycteria americana. Taxonomy (NCBI): domain Eukaryota; kingdom Metazoa; phylum Chordata; class Aves; order Ciconiiformes; family Ciconiidae; genus Mycteria; species Mycteria americana. The sequence goes on along the minus strand of NC_134366.1, from coordinate 168,824,314 downwards.
AAATGCTCATGCTAGGGTGCTAGCGGGAAGGGATGAGGAGGGCATAATTAACAGAAGTCGAGGCGTCGAGCAGTGGGTGGAAGCAATGTGCTAGGAGGAAGATGCAACTGCTGCAACATTAGCAACAGGGTAGCTTGAAGAAGTCCCTTGCCAGCTGGAAACTTCTTACATAGCTGTATGTCTGTGCTCTATGGCTATATCTATACTAATAGATTAGTGTCAGAGACTGTCCCCAAGGAGTGGAGCTCCATTGTCTGCACTCTTTAATTGCTGTAGTGCAACAATTAGCACTCACAAACGATTGCTGTGCACAGTTCAGGAGCTAGCTCAGGCCCCAAAATAAATTCTGAGAGACAGCTTGCATACCACCCTGTTTCAGAATCCAAGTGAAATTATTAGTATGTGTGTGGGCATCTCCATGCCAGCTCTAGAGGATGATCTCAAGCACATATAGTTTATGAGCTGTAGTTTTTTTCTCTTTCTAGTTCCTAGAGCTTCTGCAAACAGAGTAAACTTCAGTGAGTCTACAAATGGAATATATTTCCTTCCTTGAAAGCCAGCCTATATCAGGAATCTTCTCATAAGTGAAAAATGTTAACATTACTATATACATTATTTACATTCATATTTTAGCTTACATTTGCAATATCTGCATTTTTTCCTCTGAGTTCCACTGAAGAAATGATTGCAACATGTCCCTCATCCATTGATTTAGCTAATGTGATCATTGTTACAGCCACAGATTTAGAACAACAACAAATGGCTATAAAATACTACCAATGGCTGGAGCAGATGCATGGAATGACCTTTTGGAGATTGCTTGAGGAAACCTTGTAAAATCTCTTTTTGTTGGCTAAACCCGTGTTTACTGCATAGCTAATGTTTTTTCACTGCCTTATGTGCAGTTGAAGACAGTAATTTGGACTGACACCAGTCATAACTTTTCATGCTTCATGGCAACCCCCACCTAAGCTATTAATTTACCACCTGCTTAAGTTCCTGAGGAAATGAGCTGTCAACAATTTTTCTTAAGCTCTAACTAAGAGTGCTTTCAGACTAAAGAAGGCCTTAGGAGAACGAAATATATACAATATCCCAATGAATTTCATAAACTATTTCACACAGTTCATATAGAATTAAAAAGTTGAATGTTGAGAATATTTAGTAAACTTCTGAGCCTACTCTCAGTCCAGTCTTCCACTACCAGTATTTGCTCTGCATGTTTGAAACTCACGCTTAGTAATATTACAATAGCTGGGTTAAATATGATGCTACAATAGGGCTGCTATTCATTATAATGCCTTTGGAATTTTACTAGCATAACTGATATCAAAATTAGATTCAAGATATCATGGCCCTGAATATAAAAGTTTACATTTCAAAGCTTGGTTGACAAACCCAAACTTTCCTAAACCTTTGAGTCAGAAATGTATCAGCCATCCTTCCTGCATGGAAGAGTATATTTAAAAGAAATTCCTTCCATGCTGACGGGAAGATAAAACTTGGGCTGGATGGTTTAACTGTACACTAGATTTAATGTCCACATTTTTTGGTTATCTTTTTAACAACTAACTGTCTGAGTGAGTGGAGTTGTGGCCCTATACTTTGAGTCTTTTTTCTGCCAACACCCACAGAAAGCCACCGAATGCTCAAGGACCTTTGGGGAATTTTGAAGGCAAATCCACATCCAACTCCTTAAACTATATTTTTTTTCTGGGGAAATCCAATTCATTAAGTTTCTATAATGGCTCCAGTGTCCTATATAAAACTATACTTTTTAATGGATTTTCTAAGTAAAGTAAATCCCCCTGCTTGACTCCACAGCATGGACAATTGCCCTGGTTTCGGCTGGGATAGAGTTAATTTTCTTCCTAGTAGCCGATAGAGTGCTGTGTTTTGGATTTTAGTATGAGAATAATGTTGATAACACACTGATGTTTTAGTCGTTGCTAAGTAATGTTTACACTGGTCAAGGACTTTTCAGCTCCCCATGCTCTGCCGGGAGCACAAGAAACTGGGAGGGGGCACAGCCAAGGAAGTTGATCCAAACTGGCCAAAGGGCTATTCCTTACCATATGACGTCATGCTCAGTATAGAAACTGGGGGAAGTTGGCCGGGGGGTAGTGACTGCTGCTCGGGGACTGGCTGGGTGTCATTTGGCAGGTGGTGAGCAGTGGTATCACTTGTGTTTTTCCTGGATTTTGTTCCTCTCTCGCTCTCTTGTTGTTTTCCTTCTCATTACAATTTCTTATTATTATTATTATTGTTATATATTATTGTTCTGCCCAACTCTGTGGCCATTATGAGCTCCAGCTATGTTATGTGTGAACTGTTGCTTACTCTTACTATTTTTCCTCATTTTATATTTCCTCCCTCTTACTAATTCCTGTCTTCCTGAGTTGCTCCTGCCCTGCAATAAACTCTGGAGATCTTGTGAGAATAATTCCAATATAAAGCCTTTTGCACATTCTTATCTACACCTTTCTGGGTGCTGTAAGTAGAATCTTACCAAAACAAATATTCCTGATTTTCATAATTACTTTTAACTAGAATTCTTCTTCACAAGTTTATTCACTAGGCAGTTGAAGAAGACAGATGTGAACAGAATATATGCCTGACACTGAGAAGCTGTGAGTAACTTCAAAATATAGGTCAAGACAACTTGCAGATGCTCAGCACTTCTCAGGGCTAGTTTCCATGGTTTTATATGTGCAAAGGAAGAAGCTCTCTTTATTCTTAGGGAAACCTGAAGGTGCTCTGCATTCTGCAGAAGTCATCGGCGAATTCCACCCAACTTTATGTAAGTCTTCATTAAGGTATCTAATTTAGGATTTGATTTCTCTCGTAATCCTTCTATCATCAGTGCTGAGCACAGGTATTTCAGCCTGTCTGTAATCTCCAGTAGACTGTGTAATTTGCTTAATCTTCTCCACTGCATGTAGGGAGCCCAAAGACTTTAAAAGTGCGTTGGTCAGATGTCTAAATCTGTGTGACACAAATCTCTTCCACCATCCCCAAGCCTTTAAGACCTCAAGTCATCAAACCATTGAGAGAGCAGTCAAGTAAAATGTTTAAATCTTGTTGTGTACAGTGTAACTCAGCTATCCATTTAAAGTTAAGCACTTTACTGAAGAGGATTGAGGAAAAAAAATTGTAAAATGCTTTGTTGAATTGGGACCTTATTCTCTCACTGATTTGCCCAAGGTTGTTTTATTTCTAAACAAAAGATCTTTGTTGCTTTTTGGAACAACTAAGACGAGAATCATTCATTACTTTTATGGGAGTTTATTGATGCTTTCATAGACTTAGGGTATATGCTTTGTTGTATAGTAAAAACACAAACATGAAAAAAACAGTTTTGCTGGTTAATCCAGAGTCCCATGGCTCCAATAGCTTTCAGCATCTCTATTGTAAGTGAATTTCATGTAACCTTTCTAGGTAGGCTTTACTCCATAGTTACATTTTGTGTTGTGCGAGAGAACAGATGCTTTTTTATTTTATTATATTGTAACTCAACTACCCCATGGTAACATTAAACAGTATTACCTAATTAGCAAATCAGTAATGCCTAGAACCTCAAATTAGATTAAAGCTAGACTGGACCAACTAATAGCCTGATACATAATGAGGAACATGTTCCTGACTAACTGTTTTTTTACAGTTGAAATATAAAGAGTTAAAGAGATGAGAAAAACAAGACTGTCGCATAAAGGTTTGTATCACCTTGTTATCTGGGCATGTGGAGACAAAACTTTGACTAGAACATAATGTGAAGTTCCCCTTGAAAGAGGGAAAGCAGGTCGTGAACACCAAATGGAAGGTAGTGGCTCTGAAAAAGAGCTGAGGGTCACAGAGGACATGAAGTCTCCCTTTGCAGTGCAATTATAAACTGCTAATGCTGTCCTGGATGTTTAAATAAGGGAAGAGAGCACATAATCAAATTCCTCAATAGAATGTGATTGAGGGTAGAGAAAGTGTGTCCTTCTTTTGTTCACATTAACAAAAAAGGAATCTTCTAAATCTGGAGAAGGTGAAAAAAGACAAAGTATCTGAGGATGGGAGCAAACTTTTAATGGTAAAAAAAAATAAGAGTTCAAGTTGTTTAGTTTATCAAATAGAATAGTGAAAATTGACTTGGACACTTTTAAAGTAATTTCAATTAATGCCTGATTGTTTTAAAGAACCGGTAAGGCATAACAAGAAGTAACCTATGGACACTGAAGCTGGGAAAACTCAAATTAGGAGGAGTTCTTAGCAAGGCTGAAGGAAGTAAAGGATTCTGTGTTTATATCTTTAAATCATGTGATTTCATGTCTTTCTGGAATTCTTTATTAACATACCAAGATCAATGTCTCAGTAAGCGGTTTGGTTGCACACTGTAGACATAAACAATATATCAGAGCCCATCTAAAGAAACTGTTGTTCCCCCAAAACACAGTCCCACTCCTTCCTATCTTGCTGATCTTTTTTCTGTCTACCCCAGCTCCCAAGCCTGTGGTTTCACCCTATTTCTCAATTTAGGCAGATTCTGCTTTCTAACATTGGAATAGTTCCCCTCTCACCCCGCTAGTGAGATTTCTGCAGGATTAGCACAGCGTTTTGCTTTACTGCATGGTCAGTCAGTCGATGGTCAGAGCCGGTGTGAAGGAGGGGGTAGAAGCTTGGTGTCAGGAGCACACAAGAGGAGTGGGTAATCACAGGGTAGAGGAATAATTCTCCTGTAGGTGGGAGTGAGCCATTAGAGCAGATGGGCCATACTGCATAGTACCCTTGCAATTTGTTAATTAACAAGCCCAGTTTCCACTGAATTTTTATAGAGCTGAACCTTCTAATTGTTTTAATAACTAATTGTTTCATGCTTTTTCCAAGGTGACAAAAAGTTTATTACAGTACCACAGACTAAACCAAAGTTCCTTCAAAGCAAGTGTTTGATGATTCAGAGGCAATTTTGAATAATTAAAACAATTAAATAACTTTACATTTATTACATTGGTATTTTATTTTTCATATTGTTTTCTAATAAGGTTTTAATCTGATGGACATCTGGTTTTATCAGTTTCCATTTGGAATGTAATAAATATTTAAATTCACGGTTTTGTTGAAACCCAGTACGTAAAAGGTGTAATGATATCCTTCTGTTCATCCAGTTCTTATTTCAAAAGTACAAAAAATTGGCTAATACATAATGTTAAATCCTTAAATATGACATATTTGAAAATGAGTTGTGTATGAAAAAAGTCAATACAAAATTAGTAATAATCTCAGCCTCTTAACAATTTAAAGGTGCACTAATCATCAAAACGTACATAGCTACTGCTTCACTTTATGGTCATTCATTGATTCTTTATCTGTCTCTATGTTTATTTTTTTTTATAGACTGGCTTCCCCCCACCTCTTATATTTTATGAGCATTTAGCTCGGTTCAGTTCTTACATATGAGTTGGATTCCCACATCATCATCATAATCATCATTATTATTATTATTTATATACTATATATTATACATTATATAATTATAATTATACAATTAGTTTATCAACCAGAATATATGATGTCTATGATATTATAGGAGCAGAATCATTGACTTAATTATAGCATTGTTCTTTAATGTTTATTAGTGAAATCTTACACTTTCTTTTCACAACTAAAAGTCTAATTATATTTAAGTATTTGATCACTGAAAAAAAGCACACATTTTCATGAATTATTGTTTGGTAAAATGAGATTTTTCTTTATGCATTATTTATTCATTATTTAGCCTTACTCATTGAAATGCTAAAAAGATCTAGGCAAACAACCATATAACAGAAAAGAAAACATAATAAATTGTAAATAGTGAAACACATCATTGAAGATAAACACTTTGCGAACATTCCCTAGGCTGATATTGTTCATATACACCATTTGGCAATTACACAAATAAATGTCAATATTGGCCTGCAAATAGCTACTGAGAAAGAATAAAGGTCTACATGGCTGTGTCATTAGAGCACACTTGTTGCTGATTTAAGACAATTCAATTTGCTCTCAAGCAATACAGGGATTTTAAACCACAAGAACTATCTAAAAAATTCGAGGATGTTTAACTTGCCAATTCTTTTGAAATTAAAAGTTTTGAATACACTTTTTCTCCTAAAATAGAGCCGTCCTTCAGTAGCAGAAGGATTCAGGAACTACTTTTAATGAGTAACAGCAAATTTCACAGGAATAAGGAGATCAGACAAATAATCTCCTTGCTCCTTTGTTGTGTATATTTCTTATCTAATCCTGTATTTATGGTCTTATTGAGATTTATACATGTTCTTGACTTTTTTGGGACTTTTCCCAGTGAACAGAATTGAGCAAATTATTAATTCTTTTGATAATGAAGGTCCTAAGTTAAAAAGGACTTAGCCACAGATTCAGGTTCTTTCATTGGTGTAAACACATTGAGATAAATTTAAAGAAAATCAATCCAAACTAGTTGACAGGATACACTTGTTCATATTGTTTAAAAATCAACACTTCTGTGTAGTCTAAACAAGAATATACACTATGAAAAGGTCTGAGGTTTTCTGAGTCACAAACCAAAGAGCAATAATATTGTGTGACTACATTAATTTTCTCATTGTTGTAGTTTAATTTTCACTTTGCCTATAGAGCTGATGAAACTGTAATTCATTTATTAATTTATTTTCTATTCTAAACTGCTACTGTATCATAAATATTCCTGCAACTGAAAACAATTTAAAATGTTTAAAAAGAAATACTAAGGTTAACCTTTCAATTTAGATTCCAGGAAAAATAATTGTTCAGCCATTAGCTATAGCAGAATGTTAATATAACTGCCAGGAATTGTTAAAAGAAAAATGTTTGTGCCACACCAGAAGCAAATAAAAAAATAAATGCAGCCAATTCAGAGTAAATGAAAACATATTGACCTAATTTCCTAGCAACTGAAAAAGCTGCATGAAGAAGCCCTGCTGGTCTAAATTATGTATTCCCTATGTCAGTAGAGGAGACAGGAATGAGCGGCTGGTGACCAAATTTCCCCTGATGATTATCTTTTTATTTTCTTCCAACCCTTCAGTGAACTGGAAAAAGTTAAGAGTATTGCATTATCAGCATCAGATTTAGCATGCTGGATTTCTAATGAGCTGGATGTCTCCAGAAGAGAAAATAGGGCATAGAATAAAGAACAGCAATGTGGGACCAGGAGAGAAAAGAAGAGGCTTGGTTCCTGCCTTCAGCTTTCAGTAGCCCAATAGTGATAATTAGAGAAAACTTTATCTTGAATAGAGATGTATCTTTAATACCAACTGGAAAGTACAATTGATCCATTCTTCGTAATACACAACCTGCAAAACTTCATCTGAGAGTAAATAACTTGAAGCACATGAGCAGCATCCTAACTTACATGAGACCATTCAGGAGTTTGAAGAGCTTCATCCTCATGCCATATTGGTAAAGTTTTCAAAAATCAGGAGTTGGAGCTGAACCCTGGGGCCAGCTTAAATGCCAGGAGCCATTTGTTGTTCTTCTAACAATACTCTTTTGATTGCCTTCTCAGCCTTGAGATTCAGCTGACTTCTCATTTTCACTTCCTATCTCCATGAGCTCAAGGTCTGGAAAAGTTTATAGCAAGAGTTACCTGGGACCTAGAAGAAAATTAAAGAAAACAACAAAAATCGCATAATGGAATGGGGAGATAGTTATTAATGTTCTTACACAGCTAACATCTCCGTAAGACCTGCCGCACACAGCTCTAAGCTAGTAGATCCTGCCTGAGCAGGTACTCCGTATTCCTCCCCTCAGCCCTCCTCCAGTGCTCTGCTGCTCCCAGGACAAGTATCCTCTGTCAAACCTTCAAGCCTCATGCACACTAAAACACTGAATTGGCTTGATTTTGCTGTCACTGACATTTTTCACCACAGTTTTTGACTTCAGAGTAGAGTTCACTGATCTGAAACAGCTTTGGAGCGGTGCTGCAGGGTGACAATTTTCCGACATGCTCGCGTTAGAGGATGCTTGTTCTTGCTCACTAGAAGTGATGTCTTTTTAAAAGAATTTATGCAATTTACTCTGTATTGCTAATTGCGTTGCCTGCAGTCACTAATCCTTGGCTTCAAAATCAAGAAGCATGGAGTAGTTGTGTCCACATTTCTAGGTGCTAGACCTCTCCGAAGGTAAGTGGTCACACTTGGCCTTGGGTTTCATCTGTACTCCATGCAGTGTCCCAAAAGTCCTAACACATGCTTATGTGTGCTTTAGTGGTGTGTGTCTTTGTGTGTGTATATGTCATTTTGCAATGTTTTGGTTCAAAGTGCAGCAATAATGAGAGGGCTCTGCTGCAGCCTTGTAAAGCATTTTTTTTTTTTGAATACTACAAACCTGAAGATGTGAATTGCATGCTGGGGATATAGGAAGAAAGTATGGGAACACGTTTGCAGATATAAAAGCTGCTGAAATAACGTGGAGGACTGCTGAGGACAAAGGGAGCCAAAACTACCTTTCATCTACTGTTTATTGGGACAGGTCCCAAAGCAAACTATTTGCAGGAACCAAGTTTTGTTTTAGATGGAAATGAATGATTCACTCCAAACTAGAGATACACTGCTAGTGTATTCTCCATGGCCTGAGAATACACTAGCATTTATGCAATCTGGAGGATGAGAACTGCAAGCTAAGCTGTCTGGGAGGCTCAACATATCTTTCATATCAGCAATACAGTCATCCTTGCAGTTGGGTTTATATAAAGGTTAGCTTATTTTTATTTTGCTTATGTGAAATGAAAACAACAGGGAAAAGATAGGGAAGGGCTAGCCTTTCTTTCTGCCACCTACAAACCAATTGCTGACAGATCCTTAGATGTGGTAAACTGCCCATCTACCTGGCTTAGCACATGATGTACTCCTCAGTACCCTAGAGCTTAATCTAATATTCTTAACACTAAATTAACTTAGAATGTGAAATTAAAAGAGAGGGAAATTAAGCACTTATAGTGACAGAAAACAGATCTTAATGGTTTCATACCTCTGGCCTAAATGTAGTCAATGTAAACCTTAAAAAAAAAAAAATCTAATATTGCCCAGATAAGTTAATAACTTTAAAGGAAAATCAGTAATATTTGAATTACTATTTAATTTTCATACTTGTTTTCCTGAAAACTTCTATCTTTCTGGACATAGCAGTGCCAAAGACCAGTCTTACATTGAGCATGTCTACTTCATATTGATGGTAGAAAACGGGTGGGATTTCATTTTAGGAATATGTCATAATCAGTGGTTCAGACCTATGCCACAGTATGTTTTAAAATAATGGACCTATCTGGTATTGAAGGAATATGAAAGGAACAGTTCCTATTTCTGCCACCTGCCCAAATGCCAGTGAAACATGGAACTACATCATGGTTATTGGGCATGATTGTCTATTTCCTGGAGGAATAAAAATGCAGGAGATGACACAATCCTCAGTGCACCTATTTCACATTTCCTTGTGTCATGTCAAGCTGTTGCAGCTGTATATCTTCTCCTTTTCCCTCACTGAGATTTAGGTTGCATTATGGATCCACTGATAAGTACCCTTCCCCATTTTCATTACACAGGAAAACAGGAGGACAGGTTGCATCACACAAAGCTGTATCAAATTCTTTTGAAGGTTCTTTTGAAGGGAGTTGAGGATCCCTCAGAGAAGTGTCCTAGAGCCACATAAGCTTTCTGAGCTCTTCAGAAGAAAGTGGTCAACATAGTGGCCTCTCAGTGTCACAGCACAGACTGAAGAGCTGAGAGATCAAGACAGAGCTAGTATTAGCAGGGCCGATGCTTCTGATTTAGGTAGTACCTGTTGCACAGTTTAGAGTCAGAGAACTCGAATTCTGTTGGCAGAGTCCCACGTAAGTTATTCATAATACAAACAAAACCCATCTTAATGTTGCTGAGCCTAAAATCACACTAAGACCCTAAAAGATTTTATAGCTGCCTCGTCTTATTGGAGACTTGGCTCCAGCTTGAAATCTAAGTCAGTTGCCTGTGATACAAGCGCTTCAAACTGAATCTCTAATGCTAAAACGTAAACCACTTCACCAAGTTCAGTTGGGTTCAAATTTTATTACAGTTTCCCAAGACTTATAATAAACACCTTCATTAATAAGCTGCTTAAAGTAACTACACCACAGCAATTATTAAGCCACTTAATCCAGAAATGAGAGATTGGTTTATATTCTTTAAATATTTCAAAGCAGTTTCAGGAGATGAAAATGAAATACCTTTGTGTTTGTTAACTACTCACAATATTTCTGTCCTCTTTTACACCAAATGCAGTTCTCTTTAAACACTGACTTTAAACCAGACCATTTATGACCATATTTAAATGTGATTAGGAGAATGTTTCTGGTTTTCAATTATTATTTGCTGGAATCAAAATAACAAAAATTACATATTCCCTTGCCCAGATTTCTTGCTAAAATCCTGTGCTTGAGTGCAGCTAACAAGCATCATGTTCCTTTCTTTATTCCAAATAATGGAGAATACAGGCAGCACTGTTTGTCCACTTGAGCTCATAAATTACTTGCTCAGTTACAGCTATAGCAGTTTTGCATAGATATATCTTTTCTGTTAATAATGTGTCGTGGTTTAGCCCCAGACGGCAACTAAGCACCACGCAGCCACTCGCTCACTCCCCCCGCGGTGGGATGGGGAAGAGAATCGGAAGAGCAAAAGTGAGAACACTCGTGGGTTGAGATAAAAACAGTTTAATAGGGAAAGCAAAAGCCGCGCGCGTGAGCAAAGCAAAGCAAGGAATTCCTTCACTGCTTCCCATGGGCAGGCAGGTGTTCAGCCATCTCCAGGAAAGCAGGGCTCCATCACGCGTAATGGTTACTTGGGAAGACAAACGCCATCACTCCAAATGTTCCCCCTTCCTTCTTCTTCCCCAGCTTTATATACTGAGCATGACGTCATATGGTATGGAATAGCCCTTTGGTCAGTTTGGATCAACTATCCTGGCTGTGTCCCCTCCCAACTTCTTGTGCACCTGGCAGAGCATGGGAAGCTGAAAAAAAAAGTCCTTGACCAGTGTAAATACCGCTTAGCAACAGCCAAAACATCGGCGTGTTATCAATATTATTCTCATACTAAAACCCAAAACACAGCACTACACCAGCCACTAGGAAGGAAATCAACTCTATCCCAGCCGAAACCAGGACATAATGAAATAAACCCCCTATTTAAAACACAAAGATCAAGCCTTATTTTTACAAAATGTAGAAAACAGTATGTTCTGATTTCCTCAGACTTTGTTAAACATTTTAATTTACTGTGATTCATGCACATTTACAAGGTGTTCCTTTAAAGCCAAATGCTTACTTTTTAGCTGAAAAGTTTTCTTAAAACAAGTAATAGCTCTAGTTAGAACTGATGACAAAAAAAGTGATTTGCATTCTCAAATCTCATATCCTAAATAGCACTTATTCTTTACATTAGTAGGTGACTGTATAAACAAAAAAACCCAACTGAACAAGTGAAAAAACATATTCTTAAAAAGCATTAAGACAGGAAGTTGTAAGACATATATCTAGCAAGAGACAAATATTGCAAAATTAAAAGTCAGCTGAAACTTCTATCACCAGCATGCTCTTGAGCAGCTGACCTAAAGATATATTTACAGACTTCACTGATATGCCAAGCCTGTGTAATCAGGGAGTCACAAAGTCATATTAATATGATGAGGGAGCCACTTAAAGTCACTGCCTGATGTTATAAAGACCAGTGGTGGGAACCCTCTGGGCTAGCAATGTCTGGCCAAGCAGTAAAATAAGACTTTTTTCTTTAATAATGATTGCATGGAAGGTATTCTGGGGTAGGCTTTAGCAACAAGACATGAACACCACTGATGCAGAGGAAAAACCTTTAGTGAGTTGTCCTAGTAGTCACCTACCAGGAGTAGGCCAGCAGGAGTCCCATTGACTCCAACAGAGAGTTATACACAAGACACAAGTTTTAGACAAAAAAACATTTTCTGAGACAGAACGGGGGTGAATGAAGAAAGGCAGAAGAGGAGACGGGCTGTTCTCTGAACTCCTTTGAAAAGTTTCTTCTGTTGAAGAGCCCAAATACAAACCTGCTACTTAGTCATGTCTTGATAAAAGGTAACCCTAAATATCCTTGGGTGGTTGATTTATATCTGTTTAAAGTGTCAATGCCTCTTTAGTGTTGTGTTGTACCTTCAGAAAAAGAACTGCCTTTGACTATTCAAATAATTACTTTAAAAAATATCAGTAATCTCGGAACTTGTCAGAAAACCATTGCATTTTAATGTGCCTTGAGTTTCTTCCTTATGCACCCAATCAATTGTATATGTTTCCTTACTTCTCAAGGGTTTGATGATAAGATATTATAAAGCAGAACTCAAGTGTGTTATCAAAGCCATTCTCATATGAAAAGTTTGCACATACCAGTCAAGAATTTTCCTTAGTTACTAGTTAAGCCATTGGGTTGCAGCTGTAGCAAACTCACACCAGAATCAAGAAATACTTCAATTTTTTTTAACGAGAGAAATATCTGAGACCTTTTACTGATGGAAGTGAGGAAGAAGGAAAAGAAAAAAGAAGAAAGCACAATAATAAAGGTAATCCTGTATTCTGAAATGTGCTTCTCTGCTAATCAGCTCATTACAGGCATTAATTAAATTATACAACTAAACTAGAGTCAGCGTGAATGTTCGAAATGTTCACCCTAAAGAAAAGAAGAAAGAGAAGGGTAAAATATCTCGGTGACTTCACTCTGTGTTTACAAAGGTCAAATGTCACGTGCATTTGTAAAAGTTGACCAAACCCAAATGAATGGAGGTAAAAAGGGGGGCTGAAGTGTTTCCATTTCAAATCCAGAAAAGAATGGCACAAAAGCAAATGCTTAAAGTAAATCCCTGATAGGAAGAGTCGTGTAATGTGTCTAAACAATACCAAATGCAGTGCTAAAAAAGGAAAGTGAAGAGAAAAGGAGGCAAACAAATTCTGGTTCAGTGGTAGAACTAGAAAAAGTCCTTTATATAAATAATACATTCATCAGAAAGTAAAATTCTGGTCTTGTGTGGCTCTGTTAGGGATTCTGGAGAGGGAAAATAATATCTATGGTTTGATTCACTAATGTGAGGGAAGAAATTTCACATTTCTATCTACTGCCTTAGGCACAGCACTCACACTGCAAGTGGAAGCAATGCCTGAGAAAATTTCACCCACTTCATTTTCCTTCACTAAGCAACAGATTACATGCTGCTGGCTTGTTCAGTTTCTCCTGTTGATACTATTCTAGATATATGTATATAAGTAATTAAAACTGTTCCAGGGCCAGGGTAGGAATTTGACTGTGTTTGGAGAAAGGGAAAAAGATGTATCTGTATGGTTTTAAGCTCAGCTGCATCCCATCACTATACTTGCCCTAAGAAATACCAACAAGTGTTCTCTGGACATTCAAATGTGATTCAGATGTTGTTAATGTGTTTATATGGTCCCATGTTCCCAGAGACAAAATTTAAACTTTTTTTTACTGTGAGGGTGTACAAGCACTGGAACAGATTGTGTAGAGACATTGTGTAGTCTCTGTCATTGGAAATATTAAAAAATGATTGGACATTGGAAATAATTAAATATTGGAAATATTCAAAACATGACTGGGCATTGTCCTGGGCAACCTGCTGTAGTTGACCTTGCTTTGGGTAGGGAGACAGGACTACATGACCTCTGGAGACACCTTCTAACCTCAACCATTTTGTGACTCTGTATTCTTGTGCCTACCTGCATGCGCTGGTTGGAGACTTCACTGATTGTCATGTGCTTTGCAAATAAGCAACTGTCCCAGCCCAGCTCTTTCCTTATGCAGATTCATCACCTGCTGTGGATGAAGAATAATTCTGTGTTTCCCCCTTAGCATGCTCAAGTGAAGGCAATTGCTGACTTTCAGTCCTTTACAAATAAGCCTTAAAGAAGCAAGAGACAATTTAATGCCAGCCTCAGACGCTATTCCTCTAGGGCCTTAAAACATTTATCAGCATTTAATTTGGAGCAGCAGCAGCAACAACAACAAAAGGATATTTGCTATTGTGGCAGCTGTGAGTTTCAATCATTACATGAGTAATCTGATGAAGTGAACTGAGAATGGACAAACAAACAGCTATTGTGCAGACAAATACTAGATGAACTGCTACTGCTGTCAGTACTTGGAGATGCATGGAATTATTAACAATATTTTAGTGGGACAGGTCGTACCTCAACAAGTTAAATCAATAACAGCACCAAAATCACTGCTGAGTCTCATTTGTAATGGAGGACTGGCATACCTGACCCTCGCCCTCTCTAACAAGCATGCTGTCATTAACAGAATACATAATGAAGGATAAAAGCAATATTTCAGACAGCCTTGGAAACTAGCTTACAAATTAAAGCCTCATCATGTAAATTCACAGATTGGATACAAAAAAAATCAAACATGCTGTTGGCTCTTTTATGCTATTATCACCAGCTCTGTACAAACAATGAGTGCATGTCCTGCTCTAAAACCAGAGATAAGAGTGGGAACCTTGCTGTTCCTTTTGGCCCAGAAATGAAGTGAGATGAATCAGGGCTATATTGTACCGCTGTTATTTCTGAAGGAGTTGAGCTGCTCTGTGCATTAGAAAGATGAAGTCAAGTTTTGCTCAATCCTTGTCACTACCCAGTCAGATTCTAGAGCAATATAACTCTTTTACCTCACTCAAACAGAACTGTAACAGAGAATTGTCCTGGTTTCAGCTGAGATAGAGTTAATTTTCTTTATAGTGGCTGGTATGGGGCTATGTTTTGGATTTGTGCTGAAGACAGTGTTGATAATACAGGGATGTTTTAGTTGTTGCTGCACTGGTCAAGGACTTTTCAGCTTCCCATGCTCTGCCAGGTGCAGAAGAAGCTGGGAGGGGACACAGCCAGGACAGTTGATCCAAACTGGCCAAAGGGCTATTCCATACCACATGACGTCATGCTCAGTATATAAAGCTGGGGAAGAAGAAGGACTGGGAGGGGACATTCGAAGTGATGGCGTTTGTCTTCCCAAGTAACCATTACGCGTGATGGAGCCCTGCTTTCCTGGAGATGGCTGAACACCTGCCTGCCCATGGGAAGGAGTGAACGAATTCCTTGCTTTGCTTTGCTCGCGCGCGCGGCTTTTGCTTTACCTATTAAACTGTCTTTATCTCAACCCTCGAGTTTTCTTACTTTTGCTCTTCCGATTCTCTCCCCCATCCCACCGAGGGGGAGTGAGCGAGTGGCTGCGTGGTGCTTAGTTGCCGGCTCAGGCTAAACCACGACAAGAATCTACCAAAATAATCTTCTTTCCCTGTTTTATATATTTTTATTTTAAATTGCCTTACAGGAGTTACTTTAGTGATGAATTGGAACCATGGTTTACTAATACCAGAGTAAAAGACATGGACTGTGTGATAAACAACTGGATAGCTTCCAGCAAAATTGACAGCTTCTGCATCATACATCTCTTGTAGAAAAAATTCAAGAAGAGTAGCTCACTTTATAAAAACATTCTGTACAATGATAACGGAACTTTATAAATTAAGCCCCATTTCTTATTATTTTAAAAACAGCTATAACACTATATTCATCTTTACCTGTTCTAGAATATTATGTATCATTGCATCTGTGGTCACCTCTGTGTAAAATGGAGGGCACTTGCAAAGTTCATATAAGTGCTTAAAATTTTTTATGGCATAGTAATTTTTTAGTGGTGGAAACTGTACAAGGTGGAACCTTGTGGAAGGAGAAGGTATGACTTTTATTTTCATCAGATTAAAATGTGGATTTATATTTTAATTTCCCCTTCCCTTCCCTTCCATGTTTCAGAAAAGTTGCACTTTCCTAAACGGAAATCAAATATTCAGTTTATATAGAAATATGTATATGTGCAGCCTTTGGAAGACAGCAACTGAAGAGGATAAGGAGAAACACTAATATAAGAGAAAGGAAAGGAAAAAAAATATATTTAAATTTTTTTTTTTTTGTAGCGAAACTGCAACATGAATCAGAATCATGCTGCAGATGCAAAAATGTAAATCTCTGATTTCCTGGTGACCAACTACAGTTTGGCAACCTATGTGGTGGGTTTTTTTAGTTTGGGGAGAAATGGAAATGTCAATGAAAAAAAATTTGTATCAAACCCAAGATGAAATAGCTACTGTTTTGTGGGCAAAATACAAGTAAAATTGTTATCTTGTTTGGCATCGACTTTACCAGAAGCAAAAGGATCTCATGTCATTTTGAGGTTATTTAACCTTTTTGTTTAAACTTGTTTCTTCTAAATTACATAATTTCTAGAACACATAATGCTGTTTTGAAGAAAATAGTTCCAAAGCTTTATTATACTCTCCCTAGTATTTCAGTGGACTGTCCCCAGTATGTCCATGTCTCTCTTGTGCTGGGGAGCCTGGAACTCAACACAGTACTCCAGCTGTGGCCTCACTGGTGCTTAATGAAAGGGAAGGATCACCTGCCTCAAACTACAAGCAACACTCCTCCTAATGCAGCCCACGATACCATTAGCCTTTGCAGCAAGGGCACGTTGCTGGCTCATGTTCAACTTGGTAACCCCCAGGACCCCCAGGTTCTTTTCTGCAAAGCTGCTTTCCAGCTGGGTGGCCCACAGCATATATTGGTGCATGGGGTTGTTCTTCCCCAGATGAAGGACTTTGTACTTCTCCATGTTGAACTGTCCCAATCACCTTCCAATGCAAGTAGCTTTGATTCTTCTCCAACTGCTCCTACCCTGCTATATTGCTTCCTTGTCCAAATGGATAAAATTAAGACCCAGCTAGCAATAAGCAGGCAATAATAATTTTTTTTCATGCTATCATTCCTGTGGAATCACACTTTATCCAGGGAGAGGGCCCTTTGTGATCAACAGGTCTCTGGAGGCAGCGAAGTAACTTGATGGAAAATAGAAGCAGGATATCAAAACACAGGCACAGGTGAGATGAGGAGTTATGAATGGGAAGGAAGGACCCCTTGTCACAGAGCACAGCTTTTCCTGTAGCTTACCAGCTGTTCCTTGTGACAGCTCACCCTCTAGAGACTTGGACAAAATACAGGAGAAATGATTATTCCTCAAGGCAACACACAAGCAGATTCTCTAGTGTCCCAAGCATTAAGCCACTTAAAATAGAAGCATGTTGACCATGGTGCTTTTTTTCTCAGAGGTGTTTGTTGGAGCAGGACAGGATTTTTTAGATGTTTCAGTGATATGGAGAGGATTTAGGTACATTAAATTTACCGCTTGTTCAGCACCTGCAGGCAGCACATAACTAGAGTACATGGTTTCAGTTTTTATCTCAAGCTTGGTGCCTGGGAATGGGTACTACCATCCTCTCATTTCACTGTAAAGTTGCTTTTGAGCACTTATTGGCTTGCATGCCTTGATGGTGTTCCTTTGAGTGGCTTAAGCATTTAAGAGTTTATTAGAAGTGGATGTAAGAAAAATAAAACAAGTTTTATTAGGACACTACATCATGCTGCAAGACCAGCAGAACAAGTGGCTAGGCAAGCTGATGAAGCTCAAGGGACAAACAAATGATCACTGATTGGGGAACACTAAAAAAGTAACACAGGGCAGTGAATCTTTTTGCTGGTGAAAAGAAGAAAAAAGAGGGAAAGGGAAGGTAAGACATTCTGGCTATAACCTGTCTAAACCTAATTTTGTGTTTTGGTCAGCTATATAGCAGTGTAATCTTGAACTTGGTCAGGCCTTCAATAGATAAAGTATGGATTTATTGAAAAAATGAAAATATCTTAATTTATGTTTCAATGGGAACAAAATCTCTTGCTTATAGCCTCCTTTCTTTTATTTGGCCATCCTTTCCAGCTGTCTAGCAACTTGCATACATGTAGAAACTAGTAAAAAATATACTTATTTTAATGCAGTCTTTTTTTGACATGCTGCAGCTAAACAGGAAACACATTGCTCTTTAGTCTTTGACAGTGGAAATAAATTTAGTGCATAATTTTATTTTTATCCTCATTTCTGAACTGTCTGAGGGCTGCTGGTGAAATTGCTATGAAATCCAGGTCATATATGTGTCTAAATAAAAGGTGGGTTTCTGACTTTATTTTATTTTTAATGGGCAGCTGCAGCAAGGCAGTTTTTTATTTTTAACAGGCAGCAGCAGCAAGGAACTTTGAAGGCTCAAAAGCAATCTTGTTTTCTTCTGTAGATAGAGATACCAAACTTTAAGTCTTAGTCTGAACATATTTTTCTTCATGGTTCAGCATAGCTGCAAAAAATGCAACATTTAGAAGTCATTTTTTACTGAGATAAATGTCAGGATTTATAAACCTTTTTAGTTTTGTTTTCTTTTGTTTTCATCTAATGATTATTAAAGAAGTCTTCAGCACCATAGAACCTGCACAGGATAATAAAAACACCTAATAAGTTGGGATCAAACTTCAGCCATATTTCAAAATTGTCACATCACTGTAAGCTGCAACACACGTACCTCAGAGAGCTGAGATGAGGGAAAGGCAATGGTCCTTACCAGCATCGTTCCCAACCTCACCTCCGTTTTGCAGTAGGGGTAGGGCAGGTGTGCTGTCATGATGTTGGCACCCCATTAACAACAGGTATCCCACTGTGCTCCCCCTTCCCATGGAATAGGTGATTTGGGTGGCCTAGTTGCCTCCAAGCTGTCTTCCACCTGGGAATGACAACTGTTTTTCCTTCAAAAGAGCATGAAACCTTCCTGCCTTGCAGCTCAATAAGGCAGATGAGGAGCTGTTGTAATTCTGGAAAGCCTGATGGTGCAGTCAAAAATAGGTCAGGGAATGGAGAGTTTGGTGGTAGCTGAAGAAAAAGGGAGCTTTTCTTCATCCCACTTATTGTAAGGTTTGTGGAACAGCTCAGTAGGGGTGAGCACAGAACTCCCTTTCCCCTTTCCCCTTTCCCCTTTCCCCTTTCCCCTTTCCCCTTTCCCCTTTCCCCTTTCCCCTTTCCCCTTTCTCCTTTCCCTTCACTTTTTTTTTTTTTTTCCAAATTCAACCCCCAAACTGAGATTACTGTGATTTCTTGCCTGACATTTTGATCTTTTATTGTATTTCTATATATACAATAAATACCCGGAACACTGAAAGGGTGATAATACAGGATATGGTAGGTATAAATACTTTCAAATATGATTAATGTGCAAAGTCTTGGACCAGCAACAGCTCTAGTGCTTTTTTGCTGTTAGGGATCTCTAAAGAAAATTTTGTATGCACATGCCTGTAAAATGCAACAGAGATTTAAGAGAGCAACATCATACAAAAGTTATCGTACCAAAAAAACCCTACCACTGAAACACACATTTGTATGGCAAATACTTATCAACTGCTTCCTGAACAAATTCACAGGACTGTCAAGGTGTTTGGACCTGTTAATTTTCTCTGATGTTTCCCTTTTCACATTCATCCCAAGTTGACAGAGGCGTGTTTGACACAGGCGAGTTTAGGAATAACCAGGAAAATCACCACTCACAGCTTTGGTTCATTTTCAAATACTACCTGTGTATTGTGGTGCCCAGATTGCTGCAAAAAAAAACAACTAAGAAACCAGTTCTTTAGGGTGGGTTTCAGTCACCCCCTCCACAGGCTGAACTGGGCACCACCCGGGCACGGATGGGGCACCACCATGTACTTGAGAACTCTGCAGCACATTAAATCTTTAGTGAAAAAGAAATTAAATACAGCTTTGGAAACTTGTTGCACATGATTACTAAGACAGAGTGCCAAACAAACATCTCATCAAGGCTCTGATGGAGATAGACCTCACTGTCCCCAAGAGCCACCCAAACTGAGTTGATTAAGATCACAATGGTTATCGCTCCTGTTAATGACCCAGGACCAGAACAGCTCAATCACGAATCAAAGCCCCACTATGAGAAAAGATTTCTATATGTAAAATAAAGGAAAGAACTTGCATCAAATATTTGAGGCCTAGATGCACGCTGCTGACGTGCATTCGTGCAAAATTTCAGGTTTCTTCAGCAGTCGTTGAAGAAAGTAAGAAACACCTGCAGAAAGTGATGCAGGGATCAAGTGAGATCTTTCAGCCTGTGGAGGTGGCTTTCTGTCTTATTTTTCTACTGAGAGGTCCTAAGGTACAAAGTGCCTCAGTTTTGTAGCCGAGAACTTCAGTTTAGTAAGCAAGGTTCGGTGAAATTCATTCAAACCTTACAGTGTAAGATACAAGAACAGTTGGATACAGCTGAAGAAGATGATAGTCTAGCAGCACTTACTGGTGTAATAAACAGTTAAGCTCCTGCCTGGAGAGCTACACAGCTGACCAGGCTTCTGCTCTGGATTGCTTTCCAGATATCATTGATTATATAGAATAGACTAGTTCCCTAAACACACTTTTTATTGTATTTTGGATGACCTAGAATATCCTGTGTGACCCCATGTATTTCTCTGGGGTGCAGGTCATCCATAGATCTTATATTTTAGCTGTTTGTGAATGTGGATACCTTAGGAAACTGAAGTTGTCCAAAACGGAACTGGATTAAATGCAAACATCATAAAAATCCCACAAAATTTCATCTGTCTTTCCACTATCAAGTATTTGGTAGGATTCATAGCAGAAGTAAATCCTAAGGTGAAACTTGAAGGCAAGAGGTATCTAAAAACCCAAGACTCAGGCACTATTGTAAGAAAGATCCCATACATATGTTTGAAACAAGATCATGCTAGTTTTTCAAGGCCTGTAGGTAAGTGTTCATGACAATTCATTTTAAGGGTGCTTTGATAAGATGTTTCCCAAGGTTTGCCTTTCAAAATTCAGTGAATTATTCATGAACACTACAGGTTGATTTCATCCCTACAAAAAATTCATGACCTCTTTATTCACTTCTTTGCTACTGTCAGGCTCCTCAGGGCTCAACAACTGTTTTAATAAAATGTCATTCCAACTACTGTGCATCATGGAATATGAACTTTTCTGGAGCTTAGAAATGAACCAAATCACATTCTGATTTTTCCAGTATTATTGGATATTATATAAATTAAATTAGAGCTGTCAGTATATCAGTACTAAAGGTCATATATAATATTGCCACAATCTCTGAGCCAATTGCTAAAGGAAAACAAAAGACAAACACCTAAAGTTTAACATATGAGTAAGTCTTCATTTCTCTCTGCTTCAGAAGGAGTCAGAATGCACTAATTATAGGGAGAAAAGATTTATAAATGTCTATTGCAAGATGTTGACTAATGCATTTGTCCCATATACCATAGTTAGACAGAACTGTGCCTTATTTCATGAAAATTATCTCCCTTTAATGACTGGTTTATGACATGTATAAATGTCAAGATGGCTAGAAAATATGTGCTTTTAAATGTACGGCTGTGCTTTCTTATTTGAACACAACTGACTTGTCCTCATCGCCTAAGAGAATCATCACAGTGTGGAGAAAAGAAAGGGAGAGAAGAACGTATTTAGGAAAAGTCTTATTTCAGCCTTAACTTGCTCATATTCAGAATGTGTGCTTGTGAGTTAGAAACCCCGACTGTCCCATTTCCTCTCTATCCTTCCTGCCTCTGCAAGATTCTCACAAACTGTTGTCATTCTCAGTAAATAAAAGTGGTGATTAAACAGCAATACTCTAGTAACTGCTGAAACTTAAGCCTCCTCATTTGCATGAGAATGAAACACAGAAAATAGAAGTAATCACATTGTCAATTCTAATCACTAGTACAAGGTTGGGGTTTTTTAATTTTTTTTTTTTTTAATTATATAAACCAAATCAGATACAGGAAAGAAAAAGGGTGAGAACTTTAATTTTCTTCTATAATGGCTTAGCAAATTCAGATTCTGGTTGGGAAGTGATAAGGGTTTCCTGTATGGGTACCCTACTGTAAGCAGAACAAACAATTGTTAGACACAAAGACCTGTGAGATGACAAATCCACATGATGCTCTGGAGAGGGCGTATGGAGATAAAGACACATTTTTATTTACTGTGAAAAAATACTGTTTCAAAAGATCTTCTTTCCAGACAGGATCACTTCCTCAGAGCATCAAGTTTAGAAAAATGCCTCAGGCACCAAAACAGACGTGGGCTCAGAACTTATGCTTCTAATTTGCGATCATATAATACTCACACAACTTTGCCACCCACTCTAGTTTGTTATTGTTCAAATGCTATGATTAAAATAGTTCTCATTTCTCCATCACACTGCCAGTCTGAGGCCCCTAGCCTGCCACCACTTAAATAGCCGGTAAAAAGATGCAATTCATCTGGCTGAGCCACGTACTGTATGCAACTTTCTTGGCTGACAGGAGTATTTGAACTTCAAATCTAAAATCATGAGCTCCCCACACCTTTGGGTGAATTGTGGCCATTGCAACACATAATCTCTGAAGATCAGGATATGGTGGACCTGTAGTTTATGTGAAGTAAGTTGTGTATCAGGTGCCTGTCCTCATACAACAATTGGGACACTGTGGGACATTGTGTCCTTGAGTTTGAAGTTTCAGAAATCATAACTGCTCCTTTACTCTTCTTCAGTAAATCAGTAATAGTCTTTCTAGTCATCTGTAATCAATTATCCATGGATTATAAACCTTGGATAAAAAAAGGTACTTTAAATGTATTTTTAAATGATCTGCATAAATAGTGGGCTAATAGCAGAAGTCAGGCTTGAAGAGGTAATAACATATTGCATGGACAGAGAGGAACCAAAGGGCCTGATCCACAAAATGATCTGGATTACTAAAACCCACTTACCAGCTGTGTCATTTAGCTGCACCTTCAGCCCCACCTGAGGACATCTATTTTTGCCAGTGCTTTCACACTCGGTGCTGTCAACACTTTTCTTCACAAAACTAGGTATTGATGAGCTAACACTACCTGAAGAACCCATTCCAGTGCATCTTTCAAATGCATAGCTGCTGAATCAGACATCATAAAATCAAAGAGAATGGTAATATTTTAATGTAATCATTTTTCTTTCCATTATTTTTATCTAACACCTTCAAGATCAGTTGGGGACTGCATAAAATTTCCCTGCTTGGCCAGTTTTTATTAACATCTGATAAGCCAACGTTGTCTGCTATTACCTTTAACTTGGAGTGATTGTTTTGCCATGACCAGCACGATTACAACATACCTTTGTCCCAGCATCAAGATAGTGTTTGTGTTAATATTAGGAAATATTAACACAGGTAGAAAGGTAGAGAAGTTTCTCTTATTAAGTCTCATACTGCCTGCTGGCTTTGAGAGCTCTGAGACATTCCTCAGCAGCAGTAGGATAGTCAAGTTGAACAGTGGAATTAAATTCTGAATCATTCAAGGCTGCTTACCTCTTTCTTTTAAAACCTGTTTGCTGTAACTATTTGGTGTGAATAAGCGGAGTTTCACTGAGTTCAGTGGGACTGCATTGATTTGCATCATCTGAGGACATTTAGCTTCTGTGTTACACTCAACTGAATTAAAAAAAAAAAAAAGGCAAACTTGTGGGGGTTTTGTTGGTTGACTTTGGTTGGATTTGTTTGTTTCTGTTATCCACTACAATTGTTAAAATGATTGTAGCTTCAGGAGCTCAACATTAAGTATTCACATACTAGAGAAATCACCATCCATAGTCACACACACGAGACCTCCTAGAGTTTTAGGATGACAAATTACTGCATAAAGTATATCAGAGATCAAAGAGTGAGCAGTGTGTGCAAAATCATTCCAGCTACTGAAATTAAGTGGCATTTTCTCCTGTCTTTCGACTTGGGTAGAATAAAAGGTCTCCAGGAAAGACATTCGATGATTGACAATAAGACTTCACATGTTGTGTATAGCATGTGTATTAGATGACCTTCTTCTGCTGTTCTATTAAAAGAGCAAAGTCATTATCTTCTTCAATAGGCAAAGGTGATATATTAAATCTCATTTTGTACTGAGATGCCACCTGCCTCAGAAGAGGCATCCTCTGTGCTGTTCCTTGGAGATGGGACTTGTCCTTATTTTCCTTGTTTTAAAGACTACAAAGGGCATTGGATAACAACATAAAGCCTTAGAATCCAACAAGGATTTTCCCTTTTGTCGGATAAAAATTACAGGTTTTAGGAAAACTGATATTTTGGTACAATTCTGATTTAAATTATGAACGAATTAGTGGGGCAGATTGTCAACAGATGGCACTTGTCGCAGGGTGGGGAATACAAGCTCTGAACGCACCTTCAAAATTTCAGTAACAACTTTTAATTCCCTCTGACAAAAGTGGGTAAGGGCTGTGGAGGCACTGCAGAATTGGAAAATAACTCACGGATTTGCATATACTGTACAGTACAACTGTCTCCTTGAGACACAGAGTTATACACATAAGCATACATGCACATGTGCACATAAACATGTCCTCTCTCCGAGGCATGTAATTCTCTATTTCTCTTCTGTACTACGGTGCACTGTTAGGTTCAGCAATCTACTGGCGGATCTGAGGAGGGGTCTCCATTGGGAGGGGTCTCCCAATGGAACCCTTGTGGAGGTTGGGTGTCTGGCAGGAGCATCTTCTGTGCTGTCGCGATAGTCTCAGGGGCTCCTCTCTTGAAGTTACAATGCAGCCTTGATGCTTTTTTGTGCTGTGTCTGGTCTCCCCCACTGGAGGCATCTCTGCCCCTTACCTTTAAGCTTTCCCTGGATCACCTTGACTGCTCTGTCTAATTGGGATTAATGGGATTTATGTGCAGACTTTATTTCTAGGCAGACACCTTTCTTCATTTTAGGCTAAACAATAAGACAATTTTGTAAAATTTAATCGTACTGTATTGTTAAGCACATTATCATTCTGATTAGAGGGCATGAAGGCTTCTCTACAGCACTTAGGATCTAAGTGTAGTTCTTCTCATGACACTTTACTGGTTGGTAGTGGCTGGGAAACCAGCCTGTAATATTCCATTGCATTCTCCTTGATATACACAAAGCCTCATGAGTTAGTTGGCAAGATATTCAGGGACACAAGAACAGAGAAAAAACAGTGCGTTTATTCTACACCTCCTGTTCTGATTATATTTAATTTTGCTTTGGTTTGGGTTTGGGGGGTTTTTGGGGTGGGGTGGTGTGTTTTGGTGTTTTATTTAAAGGATACAAAGCCATCAGTTTGAGATTACATAGGTTAAGGCGAATGGTGTGTTTGTCTAATGTTGAACCCATAATGACAGAAGAATCTGTCAGAGAACACAGTGGAGAGCTGAAAATATATAAAAATTAAAATAAGAACAATGACTGTGACTCTCATTATAAAGTTCTGGAAAACAGCTTAAGTCTCTGTGTGCCTACAGCTTAGAATTAGGGACAAATATGTATTTTTGCTGCAGTTCATAGGTATCCTTATTAATGAACTGGTATTACACTAGCCCTAGTTTGGCTGGTTAGCTACTAACTAAAAAGTCTGACTGCACAAAATATTCAGTTAATTTAAGCCGTTTCCAACAATTTGATAGAAAGCAGTTCTAGGTACCCAGTGTGGTGATTCAAACATCTGTCATGGCATGGAAATGCTGTTTTGAGAAGCCTTTTCAGTTCATCCTATTTGACAGGGAGCATGTACTCTTTTTGACCCCTAGCCATACGCAAAGACTTGGCTTATTTCTAGAAGCAATACACAACTCATGACCTTCTGACAAGGGTCCACATCTTTTTTTTTTCTTCTGAATCTCCGCTTGTCATCAAGAGCCTGAAGGATGGAGAAGAAAGTGCATCTGAGGAACTCACTAACCTGTGGTTAAAAAAGGTTTCTATACCATCTCTGTGAAACTTCTGTTGGCAGAAACCTTGCTTAAAACATTTGAGCAACAGCATTAATGAAACACAGACATTACTCAGAGGAAAATACAGTTATGTTTTCACGAGGGTCTAAAAATTATGTGGTACCAAATACCTGCATATTCAGTTACAAATTAATCTTTTGTTCCACATGCAGTGGCTAAGTAGAAGTTGTTCTGTAAGACCAGCCACAGGGGACAATGATGAGACAGCTATAATTATTGTAAAGAGAAGGGATATATTAATAACTACTTTGATTGAAATACATGAGAAAATAAAAAAAATATGATAAGTTGATCTCTTTGTTCTTCAAGTTGGTGTTGCTAAGTGATCAGTTGGTACGTCAGGACAAGGGGATTATTGCTCAATGTAGTGTTTACCACCAAGTTTATTTTCAGATTCTGTAAATCAGTATTATTTTTTTTTAAGTAGAAGAAGTGTATTTTGACAGTCTAGAAGGTTTTCTACATGCCTGAAGCCTTTCAGAGGTACCTTCAAGTAGCTGATAAAAGCAAGCTATATAATTTATGAAAATATTTACATGTTCTTATCTTAGCAATGGTGTTTTAGAAGGCAGACATCATGAACAATTCTGCATGATTGGCAAGTACCACGACTGGCATTGCCTAGATAAGCCAGACTATTTTATGATCCTTCAGGTGAGGTCTATTCCTTTATGAATATCTGGTGTGTTTGATATTGACTGATGCTGCTGAAGGCAGGTAATACATAGCGGATTCCTTCTGAAAAGTTTATGAGTACTTAGTGTGAAATTCTTAAAACATGGACATTTGAAAAGGAGCCCTATTTTTTAGGGATTCCCAATCCCAGGTCATACTCTAGGGGATGAGTCCCAAGATGTCCATTGCCTAATACTATGTAAGCATTTGATATTTTGTGTTGTCAAGCTCCTCTGAAGGCTAATATCCAGCCAAAAGGAATCACAAGTCACAAGCAGAAATTAGTCTGTTTAAATACCATCCTATGAGCTTGCTCCTGTAATTTTCTGCACAGCCCACTGTCCCACCTCAACATGCTCCATGTATAACTCAGAATTTCAACTTGAAAAATATTCACAGCAAAAAAAAAGCTAGGCAGAAGTTACAGTGATGAGTTGTTTGGGCAAGGAGGGTTGAAGCACAGCAACCAAATTACTGTTCCATAAGAAAGGCTATTCTGGGATGCGATCAACTCTAAAGAGTGCTTGGGATGAGGGATTTCACAGAAGCAAAGATGATAATGCTCCTGCTTCTCTGAGGCATTCTGCTAGAACTAAAATATTCCTTTTGATAAGCTCTGCCACTTCCACCCTGTTTCTGTATTTAAATTTATAAGAATTGAGGAGCACCATGACAAGATTTTTCAGTAATTGATATTCATGCAGACAGTCAGTGTTGCAGTATGGACTGGGAGGTGTAGGTTCAAAGCCAATATAAGTTTGGTTCTTTTTCCCTAAAAAAACCCAAACTGAAGCATGCGTCCTGCACTCCAGTTCACAGGCACGCACCCCAAGGATCAAAAACCAACAACAATAAACATCCTCAACTCTTTTAAATTTTTAATAGAAAGACGGATAAAAAACCCAAGCTGAATACAAAACTAAATACCAGTTCTGATCTTTGGTTTATTTATTTTTGTTATAGTTATGATACTTATGCATATTTTAATGGGAAAAATACAAAAAAGAAATTAAAAATTAAAAACATGTTTTCAAAGGAAATTTTGGTAAAACACTGTGTGTGTGTGTGTGTATTTAACAATGCTTTATTCCTAATACTAATACTTCAGTCCTGAGGTGTAGAGATTGGTTTACAACAAACTAAATCTTGTGTAGAAAAGTCAGGAAAATATGAGTGATAAACGTACTTCTTCATGAAGACTCAGGACTGACCTGTAAATCAAACCATGAATCCCCCTTCTTTTCTGCACTCCACACAAACTGCAACCTGATCAGGGAAGCTGGGTTAAAGGATATGGTTATGTAGTGTGGTCACAAAAACTGCTGCCACAGGGACAGGTACTACAATAAAAGAATAACAAAGGAATAAAAATATCAGGACAAATCTCAGGACTCTACAGCATGTCAGAGAAGCAGATCATGAGGGAAAAGAAGCATGTCCAGTACTTGCATGTGGGAGAAAAATGAAGAATTAAAAACAAAAATTAGGAAAAAAACCCAACAAGGTAGATAGACAAAATAAGGGAAAATCGAGAGAAAGGTGCCTCATTTCAAAGACGAACACGAGAACATGTTTCTGATGTAAGTTACTGGGAACTAGGAGTGCTTGAAAATTAAGCAAATGCCTATGTGGTGGATCAAGGTCTTAGCAAAGAGAAAGAGAGAGCTTGATGGAAAAGAGGAAGAAAAAAATCAACAAAATATAATGGAGCTCCGTGGAAAGGAAAAGACAGGAAAAAAGCAGGCTCACACCAGCTGCCTAGCTACTAAGCACCCTGAGGACTGCACAAGGTTGTTTCTGCTGCCTCTTTACATTGCTTTCTGAGGTAATTCCTCACTTCTTTATGTTAACAGCTGCAGAGGTGAAGCCCTGAAGATGTCAGTGGAGATATAAGGGAAGAAACAACATGCAGGCAGTGGCTGCACCATTATTACGATGCACTGAGGAACAGCTGAGCAGGGCAGCTGACACACTTGGTCATGTTTTTCCAAGTTTTATCATTTTCTGACAAGAATTGGAACAAAACCCATCATATCTGGGGGCAAAATGGCTTACTTTGTGACAAGCTGTTTTGCTGTACCTTAACCAAGCCCAAGTCTGGGACAGAAAAAAAGGAGAGGACTCTCCTTGAGCTTACTGTTGCCAAAAAGACATCAACAACAATTACCTAGAAAGCAATCACACCTTGCAATGGTGGGGTTTTGTTATTGTTTGGGGGTTTTGGCAGGTTTTGGGGTTTTGGGTTTTGGGGATTTTTGTTCTTTTGTTTTTTTAATCTGCCACTTAATTCTAACCTGTTAACTCATGGTTTGGATTTACAGAATTTGTTCAAGAAATATTGGCAAAGATTTTTACAGGCATTTTACTACCAAACTAATTTAATTAGCACCTCTATTAATGCTGTCTGAGTAATGCTGCTATTTAATTTGTTCTTCACTCCAAACCTTGACAGATGAGACTATTTATTATTCTCCTGTTCATGGGAAGACACACACACATCTGAATTCCCTTTCTTAGATTTTGACAGATAACAAAAACAAAAAATGCAAGGAAAAAAAAATTAAGAAAGGACAGAAAAAGTCTAGAAATAGATGAAGAAAGGATAATCCTGGATGTAGAAGGAAATCCAAACAGCTGTCATGGTTTTTTTGAGGGTTTTTGATGTTAATTCATGGTACCGTATTTAAGGTGCTAGATCAGGAGTAGGAACACTTGGTTTCATATGCTTGCAGTACTACAGACCCTTTACATCATGATTCATGCCCTTGTCCTGTGCCTGTATCTCCAGCTGTAAAAGGGAGACAATATTTCCCTTTCTGTCAGGATTAGTTGATGAATACTTAAGTACTGACTGTTAAGCAAGCCTGATGGCTGAAAACAAGACACTGCCATTTGTTAATTAGACCTCTGTGTGTACTTCTCTGATATCAAGATGAATTACATCAGGCAAAATTATCTTATTTTAAAATATAATTTTTACAAATGTAAAAGCATTCAGAGCTACACCCTCTATAAACAAAAATAATACTCTTTAGTTTGTGAAATTAGCTAAGAATGAATCCTCTCTCTGACCTCAGCTTGCACAGAGCTATGCAAATCCATCTGTCAAGAGTATCGTGCCCTAAAAGCCTACCAGTCTTTGCAAATCCCTGCATTTAAAGGGAAATCACTTCATGTGGAAGATTCCCATTATGCATACAATGACTCCTGATGGCAAGTGTTCTTCACCCAAATTAGGAATGTGTACAGGAGGGCTTGTCTATACTTACTTCATAATAAATATCATTTAACCTGGACACGCATTCATTGTGACCTCCTGTTAAGTGATTTACTAAACAAAACATTGGAGACTTGTTTTGTTCTTAAGACTGAAAGAATTATTCAGCCCAAGGGAGTAGTCTGGTGAATAGATTAATATTCTGTCAGGTCACAGGCTGTTTACATCATGGCTGAGGCTAAACCCAGCTGAAGCAGGAATGGCCAAAAATCAATCTTTTGTAAAGGTTGTAAAAGCCAGAAGCTTAATAATTGTGTACACAATTATTCAACAAGTATACAAAAGTATTTTTCTGCATAAATCTAACATAAATCAGCACAGGATTATATGCCACTGTCAGTTCTTGGAAAAGAGTGGTGAACATATTTTATGAAATGACAGTGCCTTTGCTTAAATTGCAGAAGAACAAGTCCTTTCAAAAGATGGGAATAGAGTCATACACAAGATGCATACGTAAAAGGAGGACAGGACTATCAGCTACTGCATGCCAATGTTTCTCCAATGCTGTCTATCATGGGTATCACATTTCAAGGACAAGGACAAAAATGAAGAAAGGACACTTCTCTGAGACCAACGCAAATTAAACCCAAGATGGAAATAATGATACTTTAATGATCAACTCTAATTATGACATTATGATATCATTATGGTTGTTCGAATCTTTTTTTAAAAAAATGAATGTGCAAGTCTCCATACTATTCCCAGGGGATAAAAGTGAATCCAGACTCTGAAAAAGACAAAGTAGGAAAACCAAAAAACCCCTGTCTCATACTTTAAAAAAATTGGGAGTCTTGTAAAATAACATCACTGTTTGTGAAAAATACAATACTAGTTTGCTTCTAGGAGCTCCTTCACTGATTAAGACTTGAGCATGTACAAAGGAAACTGAGTAGGAAATGATCCATAGACCAGTGATCCATAGACCACTTGAATAAATCCAGACCTTTTAAACGTGTGTGCCAGCAAAAATTTTGGGATGTCTAAGAAGATAGTGGATAAGTTTGAGGCAAAAATGATGCATAAATGTTTTTTGAGTTACCAAAAAGTTGTCCAAAACCAAACCAAAAAGCTCTTCTGTAAAAGAATGTCAAGGGGACAAACTGAAGACCAAAAAAGGTAAGAAACACATGTTCGCATTGTGTAATCCCGTTCAAGCTCATGTGAGTATGAGGCAATTTTTCATTTCACAATCACATAATGTTTTCTTTTTCAGTGTCAGACAGAGAATATAATCCTCAGGAACTACTCAGCAGAAACGTGTCTTCCTATCAGAACTGTGCAATCGTTATGATCGATCACTAATTATATTGTATGCACTATTATACAACTCAAAGCTGTCAAATATGTCAGTCTTCTGTGTCTTAGAAAACTGTGAAAATTATGACTTGAATTTTCAGAATATCTGCTAATGTATGTGTCAGTATCAAAACGGAGCATGCTCAGCACTTCAGCAGATCAGATCTTTAATGCCTCAAGCTGGGATTGAGACCACGAGGAGACAAGTATGAGGCAGTAATCCACAGAGGACTGGATTCAACTTCATCTGCATCTGATGGGGTTCCCCAAACCGTTGTTCTGCTGAATTCCTATATCGAGAAGGCCTGCGGTCCTATGTGACCACTGCAGCGTATGCATGATCTCATGTTATTGAATATCATGAACTTTTTGCAAAACATAGCAAAACTACTTTAGCTATTTTTGTAGTTAAACTCTGGCCAGCAACTGTCCCACACAGCCACTCACTCACTTCCCTATGGTGGGAAGGGAGAGAGAATCAGGAGGGTAAAAGGAAGAAAACTCATTGAGATAAAAAAAGACATTCACTGCTTCCCATTGGCAGGCAGATGTTTAGCCATTTTGAGGAAAGCAGGGCTCCATCGCGTGTAATGATTGCTTGGGAAGACAAACATTGTAACTCTGAATGTTCCCCCCTTCCTCCTTCTTCCCCGCAGCTTTTTTTGCCGAGCGTGTTGTCGTATGGCATGGGATAACTCTTTGGTCAGTTGGGGTCAGCTGTCCCAGCTGTGTCCCCTCCCAACAACTTGTGCACCCCCAGCCTCCTCGCTGATGGGGCACTCTGACACTGTGTAAGCACTGCTCAGCAATAACTAAAAGATCCCTGTGTTATCAACACTGTTTTGGTTGTAAAACCAAAATACAGCACCATACAAGCTACTATGAAGAAAATTAACTCTATCACAGCCCAAACCATTATCTTGTGTCAAGTGGGACTATTGTCTCAAATCAGTACATTGCCATCTATGCAGATGACTCAGGAGTTCATGGACCACCATAGGAATTAACAAATACCCTGGGTACTTGCACGGGCTCCGCCCTGGCACCCAGCTACAGGTGTAATTTGTGTGCCCAGCACCAGAGTTGTAATTTGAATTTCCTCTTTATTATCAGAACTGTAATTCAAAGTCAATAGATTTTGCTACAGAGAGAAGACAGAGCTATACAGTTTTGATGGGGATAACAAATCTTTTCCAGACAACAAAGAAACATGGAGGTGCAAGGCTCATAATATCACAGGTATTGAGGGTTCCCACAGAACTGTTAACTGTTCTTTAACAGTTATAGTGTCTTCCTCCTCTATAGCATCTGTTTCTTCTTCTGCCCTTGCCATTGTCCTTCCCATGACTCTGTCCCTCTGTTCCTAAAATCATGGTTCCTGTATTTTATTCTATTCTTCCTTTCACCTTTTTATGTCATCTACCCATTTACCTCATCTCAGTCCTGTTCATTTACTGAAGTATAGAGGTTGTCAACAAAGGTAAGAATGCATTAACACATGTAGGACAAAGTAGTTTAATAAAACTTATTCTCTTTCTGTTCTTTGTATTGCTAAAAACTTTAGCTATTATATTCCCTGGGAATAAAATTCAGTGTTAGAAATAAGAAAGACTTTTTAACATCTGGCAAAAATATGACTTTCAAAACTTGGTACTGAACTATCTTAAATCCCCAAGCTCTGACTACTTTCTTTGTAGTGTCCTGCAGCAACCTCATGTCCTCACTGGCCTCATAAAGATGAGGCCATTGACGCTTGTTGCCCCCAACGGTGTTGAAGTCCCCTCTCTTCTAGAATTTGGTGACCTCATGTAATTTCTTCAGTACCTCTTTTTTCTCAGTCTCTTCCACTTGTTTTCCGATATAGCTGTTTTGTTACCATAATATATCCACAGTTCTTTTCTCTGCTTCTGCTTATATTTGTGACTAGACAGCCTTTGATGACAAGATTGAACACTTCAAAAGTTGTAATTGAAAAGACAAGTATTCCCTTTTTGCATTGTATACCATGTGTTTTTCACTGAGAAAGACTGAAACTTTTGTAAGCGTACCTGGCTACCTAATTTGGGACTTCGGTGCCTAAAGCCCATCCAATATCCCAGTCACTCCTACGCACTTTTTTGCTAGGACTGCTTGGCTCAATTCATCTGTGTGGATGTCAGCTTTCTCAGACTAGTTGGTTCCAGGGCCAGAACCTAGCCTGCCATTCTTCTCCCCCTCCCTTTAGACATTAGAAATGAAATCTGTTTGGTGTTGTTTTTCTGTTTGTTTCTTTTATTAATTGGAGATATGATGTCAGATGCTTTAGAGCGCATCAAAGAGAATCTTTCACTTCTCCAGTCTTTGGGCTTAGTGTCTACCACTTACTGAAGCAATGTCTAAACAAAGCTTACATTAAAGATCATGATTTTACTATGAGGGGCTCAGCCTTAGAATATGAAAGATAATTAAGCTTTATTACTGAGAAATCTTTTGGTCATAGCTTGAATCCTAGATTCAGGCACAACTAGTGCTTTTACTGTTAAAGTAGTTAAAGCTTAAAAAAAGCCACCACAAACTTGCTCAGAAATTACTTGCTTTTTGTATGATGGCTGTATGGAGAAAGAAAAAAAAATCCTTCCCTGAAAAAACATAAAAAATTGCTTATCCAGAATCACATGAGTGAGATAAATTTTGCAATTGTTTGGGCAAATGAAGTGCAAAATTCCTCTTTGGCCTTGGGAACAGATAGGGTAGGTTCAAAGTGCAAAAAGAAAGGTCTTGAAGCTTGGATTTTTACTTTGGCTAGCTGGATTTCAGGGCATTTCATATATTCTCCTGGGAGAAGGTGAAAGAACTAGAGGAGGATAAATAGTTTTATCATTTATTTAATCTGAAGGTTGTCCCCATGAGTTGCTAATCTTATTCACTTGTCATCATCAATCAATTTATGATGCAAGAGGGAAAGGTGGCTTTTAAATCACTGAGTATTATGTGTGAGTGCGTCTGGGAGCAGCTTTGGTTCTGTGGGAAAGTACTGTAGCTTCTTCAACTGACAGCACTAGCTATAGAAAGAAATGTGAAATCCTCTTTCAAGCCTGTTGTTTGTAATTATAATCTTCTGAGGACTCCACAGTTCCCATTTCTTTCATAGTAAATCACTGAGTAGGAGAAAGCTGTGTTGGCTTTCCAATGCCCAAGAAAAATAAAGCTTTTGGTCTCTCTTCAGAAGCTTTGTCTCTTAAGAGAAACATTTTCAAATAAAGAGTATGTTGCTATTATTACATACATTGCTGTATAGACTGTCATTCTTGACTTGAAGAGGTGGGGGGGAATATAGCCTCTACACATCCCAAGAGATTGATTGTTAAGAAATGAATAACAGTAACACTTCATTTTTGTGTCATTATTTTTTGCTTTGAGTTGCTTTACCACTTTTCCATAACAACTCCAAGACTTCCTGGTCAACAGCTTAAGAGCAGCTTACTGAATTTGTTGTTGTAAGCTATCCCTTAAAAACATAAAAATGTAAAAGTGCTGTTTCAGACCAAGAGTCCTTCTAGATGAAGCTCCTGTTTCTAACTGGGCATAAGCAGACCCCAAGAAGAGGAAAAGCAGGGCAGACATACTTGCCTGGAGTATTCTCTTAGCCTTTGTCTATTTTCTGCTCAGGGCGTTTCCCGAGCCTGATGGAGAATATCAGCTCTCAGAAAATTTCTTTTCTTCACCCTTTCCCCTCATGGTTCTGATTAACCCTACAAGATGTGGCTGCATTACTTCAGTTGTGCTTAAACTCATGCTTAATGATGAGAATGTGATTAAGAAAGTGGTCTCCATGGATGTACTTCTGGAGTTCTGTCATCCCCGCAAAGAATTTCAGAAGGTTTTATCAGCCATGATTGCTGTGAAGGTTGGACTTCTCCTGAACTGGGAACAACACTAGATTTTCTATTTCCAGAGGTGATTACCCAAATGTAACTTTTGATTTCTGCTGGACAGAGTGCAGGGTGGATTTCTGCAAGTACAGATATTGTTATACTTGGAATACAAGATTTAAAGAGCAGGGGGTTTTGGTTTGGTTGTTTTTTTTTTTTTTTCCTTTCCCTTCTCTGAAGTTGTAAGCACTAAGCACAAGGGAGTCATAGCGCACAAACAAGACGTCTACTACCAGTGACTGGAAAAAGAATAACCTCCCTCCGTTTTCTATAAGGAAGCATATTCCCATTTGGTACAGACTGACTGAAATTTTTTTCAGTTAACTTTGATCATTAAAAAGGCACTCAGAGTCTAAATTTTAAAAAATCTTACACATTAGGATAAAATCGTGACCTTTTAAAGCTTTTAACAGCTGCAACAATGCATACACATGTGTCAGAATATACTGAAGATTCAAGTGTGTGAATGTTTAATCCTTTATTAAAATATTAAGAATTCTAACAGAAGAGACCAACTGGGTTTGTGTAAATAGAAGAGTGACAACTTAAGCTGCCAAGGTTCCCGCTGTAGTCAATACTTGCAGGGAAAACCTTCCACTTCAAAGTTACCAGCCACCTATATCACACACCTATTTTTAGACCAAATAAATTTCCTTCAAGAACTCTTTGTTTCTCTGTATAACTAATGGAAGGATTTTAAGCAAGTGGCGTAGCCTAAACCCCTGATTTTTGGGTCTTTACAGTAAAGGAAGAAAAATCTCCACCTACACTTGATGTTCATTTGATATGTTTGTAGTATTATCACCATTACATTAGTCTTTGGTAAAATAGTCTGATTTGTAGTTCTTGATGTGATATATTGGTGTGAACTAAACATTTCACTGTAGCTGTTTCCTATGTTGGCATAGAATATTTTTTCTTGTCGGCAACTATATGGATAAGATTTTCCAGAAGATAGTATTTCCATAAATTTCTTGGATACCATCTTTTACCTTGGCTTTTTGTTTCTCAGTGAGGCATTTCCAACTCCCTGTTTTTTTTTAATACTGGCAAGCTATCACACTTCCAGTCTACAGTGGTTTTGGTTTTGGGTTTTTTTGAGGGTAGCCACATCATTGTTAAAGGCAGGGTGTTTGGGGGGAGAAAAAAAAAATCAAGTAATCTTGTATTCTTCTGTACATTCATGCTTGTATTATAAGCTACTACTTCAAAATACAGAGATGGACCATATCCTGTAGATATGTTTTTGATTTGTAGATCTGCAATTTTTCGCATCGTCCAAAAATATGCAGCTAGACAGACTTTCCTTCTTCCATTATGGCTTCAGAATTCACTGTTCTCTCTGCAATGTTGGGGGTTTAAAACATTTATTGCTTACTAGAGTGCAAGTACAGAGTCACTGTTACCTGCAGCAGTTTGTATTTTGCATTCCAGAATTATGAAAGACCCCCTAATGCTTCAGTGGTCCAATGCTGAGGTGGATTCAGTAGGGGTGCAGAAAGCCTCACAGAGAAGATTTCAGCTCTATAATACTAATGCAGCAGAAGGGCCAGCAACATAAGCATGGTAGCTTGAGCATCTTAAAGAGATATTTGCTGCATTTGAAATGTTGAACACAGCGGCAGAGCCACAGCAAGGGTGAGGCAAGAGGGTACCCCCAGTTTATGGTACTGCTACACACTGCCCAGGAAGGAAGGTGCAGGACCATAGCACTCAGTGTCTGGCAGGAGATCAGGAAATCTATAGGTGATGAGTGGATGTAGCTGTATACGCCTTAGAAACCAACAGGTCTCACTAGTAAGTCATACCTGAACTATCTAGAAACAGTTCAGGTACTAATAGCAGTGATGTGCAGAGATCTCAGAGCTTACACGTACTGCGCAGCCTTGCCTGGACCTTAGGGAAGCATCTGAGCAGCTAGCCTGCATCGTATTGTCAGAACAACACTGCCAACATTAATGAGCTTAAAGCCAGGCTGGGAATGTCCTCCTGCTCTGCTGTTGCACTTTTGTGAGCTGCATTCACAAGTCCCCTAGACCCCATGGTGCCATCAATTCTATGCATTGACAGAGCACAGGTTCCACTTCATCTCATTTCCTTCTTTTCTTCCTCAAGCAATATGCAGAAAAGCAGCTGGTGGGAGAGTTGGCTATGCTGCTTCACACCAGCTGAGAGCTCCCTTATGCCATGGAGAATTATAGACCTTTCATTAGGGTCTATGAACAGTGTAGAGTGGCAGGAAGAGCAAGAGGGATTCTGGCATATGGCTGCACGCACTGCCTTCATGTTGAAAAGCTGGGGCTGGAACAGCCACTGAACCCAGGACTGAGCAGGACAACCTCTCTGGGGTGTTAGAGATCATATGGTTACAGAAGCTTGGGACAAAACTCTGGAGAAAAGCCAGGCAGAGACTCTCATAGATAGAAAAAGAAGTAGTTAAAGCAAAGACTTTGGGATTTGATAAAAATGTTCTGCAGTTCTAACGTGACTTTCTCCATCCTGATCTGAGCAGCTGTTTACTCCTCTGTTTCCAGCCTGCTGAGTTGGTTTTATCCTTCCAACTTCACTCCATACCTCTTCCTCTAAGTCCCTCCCTCCTTCCCTGTTTCTTTCCCTTCTTCCCTCCCTCTCTCAGAATAGTTTTGGAGTGATCAGGAACAGGAATCTTATCAGAGCTAAAAAAAATATGTATATATAAAAAAATAAAAAATAAGGTTAAAGTAGATGAAGAAAGGTGAGGGGAAAGTTCGCAGGGCAAATGAGCCTCTCGGGGAAACTTTCTCTTAATGTCCGTACAGCTGATAAGTTGGGTGGTATTTAGTTTGTTTATTCTAGGCATATTTTAAAATTCTTCTTATAGACATTTCACAGAACACATATCATTGCTTTACATGAAACACACTGGGGATATTTTACCAAAATAATAATTTTTGCTCCCATCTTGTCTGTCCCTAACTCCTACAACGATTGAGACTCTCTTCCCAGTTATCTAGTAGCTTAATTTACTGTAATTTAGTTCTGCATTGCTTTTGATGGCTTAATTACTTTCTAATTATTTTTGGTTGTGGGAGGAAATCAGGTGAAGGCAGAAGAATGAGCTGCTATATATTATATGTAATCTAGTAAAGTTACAATTTCACTCCAAAATCTTCTTTTGCTTGGCATTACATGGAGAGTGATAATCCAAACAGACAAGGGAGGAGGGTGAATTGTATTATTATTATCCCTGTTTGGACTGAAGAGGTGATTAAAGATGGATCAATCTACTGCCTGTCAAAAAGTAAGTCCCTTTCAGAAATAATATTCCAGTCCTTGCTACCAGCCTCCAACAGACTCATCCTCTCTGTATTTTTACTTCCTTATAAATAATGGGTCCTGTAATGCTGTTGAGCCTATTTCATTCATGAGTAACATGAACAACAAACAGATTGAGGAATCTCTCCACTGCAACATCAAAAGTTAGCAGGCATGAGCAGAAGTATAATACTCCTAATTTCCACTTCTTTTCCAAATCCTGGTTGTAGCAGGTTTCTCATTATACGCTTCCCTCCCCACCCCCCGCCCTCCCCACACCAAAAGAAAAAAAAAAAAAGGGACTGAATTGCCTAACCTCAAACATCTAACGATATTTGAAATTTCCTAGGGAATCACACTCAGTGTCTTTCAGAGCAAGGATTTTCATTCCAGGTCGCTTTGATTCACATTAGCTACTTGCAAGACTTCCATGTCAGTTTGCTTAATATTTCATTAGAAAATGCCTCCTCACCTGTCTTCCTCCTGTCCTCTTCATTCTCCAAAATCCCCCAGCAAAAAAATCCTCCAGACTTTCATAAAACAAGCTCTAAAACTGTCACATCTATGAAATATTTTAGCTTTCATGAAGCAAAATCCAACAGTAACATTTCATCTAGTAAAAAGTAAAAATTAGCTGAAATGTTGTGTAGCATGCCATACACATATACCCTGGCTTTATCGATGTATGAACATGTGCATCTATATCTAGAAAGGTATATGATACACTTTTATATATATATATATATATATATATATATATATATATAAGTCTTGAAAATACTGATTAATCTGTGATTTTTTTTAATCTGAAACACCAAAAAAAAATCCCATAGGTTTTTTGTTAGGTATTAAAGTTAGTGCATGCAGATGCATACACACAAACACTTTCAGACAATGTAATATTACGGTGCTTGGCTCATTCACATCCAAGAAGCCAAAAAAGTGCATTAAAAAAAAAAAAAGTTAAAGATTCAGGCATCAGGCTCCAGGCCAATGATACAGATTACAAAAAAAAAACCCCAAAGAGCTACAGGCCAAGCGTTGCTATGTTTGCCAGCTTTGACATATTGGGTGACAGCATAATACATTTAGCCCTAATCTAACACATAACCCCATTGTAATTAAAATCTAGCACATTTTGCACAAGGTCACATTTAGTTTTATTG
The DNA here is from genome assembly GCF_035582795.1 of Mycteria americana. Classification (NCBI taxonomy): domain Eukaryota; kingdom Metazoa; phylum Chordata; class Aves; order Ciconiiformes; family Ciconiidae; genus Mycteria; species Mycteria americana. The sequence continues at coordinate 168,784,903 of NC_134366.1, read as the reverse complement.
ACCACTGTGAAGCTGGAAAAAGATTTATAAAGATGGCTTGAAATGTCTCAAGTGAAGGAGCTTTAAACTAGATTTGAAGGGGGAAAGGGATAAAACCAGGCTTGCTAGAGATAAGCCTGGGGGGTGGCATGCCGGTGTTTGAGGGATGGTGTGCTAGTGAGGTCCTTCAGTCTGGCATCTCACTGGAGGTAGGGGATGGAGATCCATGCGGCAGCAAAGACACAAGGGTTATGGATGTGTTAGAACCCATAGAAGCACCTGAGAAGAGTCACATAAGAATTAGGGCTTCTCCCCAAAAAAAGGTGGCGGGATCAATAGACCAACTGAAGCGCATCTGCACCAAGGCACTCAGCATGGGCAACAAACAGGAGGAGTTGGAAACCACTGTGCAGCAGGAAAATTATGATATAGTTGCAATTACAGGAACATGGTAGGATGACTCGCACAACTGGAGTGCTGCAATGGATGGCTACAGACTCTTCAGAAGGGATAGGCAAGAAAGGAGAGGCAGTGGGATAGCTCTGGATGCTAGGGAGTGTTTTGATTGTCTAGAGCTTAATGATGGTGATGATAGGGTTGAATGTTTATGGGGAAGAATCATGGGGAAGGTCAACAAAGCAGATATCATGGTGGGAGTCTGTTCTAGACCACCCAACCAGGATGAAGAGGCAGATGAACTATTCTATAAGCAGCTGGGAGAAGCCTCACGATTGCTAGCCCTTGTTCTCATGGGGGATTTCAACTTACCAGATGTCTGCTGGAAATATAATACAGCAGAGAGGAAACAGTCTAGGAGGTTTGTGAAGTGTGTGGAAGATAACTTCCGGACACAGCTGGTGAGTGAGCCAACGAGGGAAGGCGCCCTGCTGGACCTGTTTTTTGTGAACAGAGAAGGACTTTGTGGGTGATGTGATGGTTGGATGCTGTCTTGGGCATAGTGATCACAAAGTGATAAGAGGTTTTGATTCTTGGAGAAGTAAGGAAGAGGGTCAGCAGAACTGCTACCTTGGACTTCCAGAGGGCAGCATTTGGCTTGTTTAGGGTCCTGGTGGACAGAGTCCCTTGGGAGGCAGTCCTGATGGGCAAAGGAGTCCAGGAAGGTTGGACATTCTTCAAGAAGGAAATCTTAAAGGTGCAGGAGCAGGCCTTCCTCATGTGCCAAAAGACATGTGGGGAAGAAGACTGGCCTGGCTGGACAGAGGGCTTTGGCTGGAACTCAGGAAAAAAAGGAGAGTTTATGACCTTTGGAAGAAGAGGCAGACAACTCAGGGGAGTAGAAAGATGTTGTGAGGTTATGCAGGGAGAAAATCAGAAGGTCCAAAGCCCAGCTAGAACTTAATCTGGCTACTGCCATAAAAGACAATAAAAAATGTGTCTATAAATTCACAACAAAAGGAGGTCTAAGGAGAATCTCCATCTCTTATTGGATGCGTGGGGAAACATAGTGACAAAGGATGAGGAAAAGGCTGAGGAACTTAATGCCTTCTTTGCCTCAGTCTTTAATAGTAAGACCAGTTGTTCTCTGGGTACCCAGCCCCCTGAGCTGGAATACAAGGGATGGGGAGAAGAATGAAGCACCCATAACCCAAGGGGAAATGGTTAGTGACCTGCTACACCACTTAGACACACCCCATTAGACATAAGTCTATGGGGCTGGATGGGATCTACCCAAGGGTACTGAGGGAGCTGGAACAAGTGTTCACCGAGCCACTTTCCATCCTTTGTCAATAGTCCCGGCTAACCGGGGAGGTCCCAGTTGACTGGAGGTTATCAAATGTGATGCCCATCAACAACAAGGGCTGGAAGGAGGATTCAGGGAACTACAGGCCTGTCAGTCTGACCTCGGTACCGAGCAGATCATCTTGAGTGCCATCACATGGCACGTGCAGGACAACCAGGTGATCAGGCCCAGCCAGCATGGGTTTATGAAAGGCAGGTCCTGCCTGACTAACCTGATCTCCTTCTATGACAAGGTGACCTGCTTCGTGGATAAGGGAAAGGCTGTGGATGTTGTCTACCTTGAATTTAGTAAAGCCTTTTCATCATTTCCCACAGCATTATCCTGGAGAAAGTGGCTGCTCATGGCTTGGATGGGTGTACTCTTTGCTGGGTGAAAAACTGGCTGGATGGCCATGCCCAAAGAGCTGTGGTGAATGGAGTTAAATCCAGTTGGCAGCTGGTCACAAGTGGTGTTCCCCAGGGCTCGGTGTTGGGGCCAGTTCTGTTTAACATCTTTATCAATGATCTGGACAAAGGGATCGAGTGCACTCTCAGTAAGTTTGCAGATGACACCAAGTTGTGTGGGAGTGTTGATCTGCTCGAGGGTAGGAAAGCTCTGCAGAGGGACCCGGACAGGCTGGATCAATGGGCTGGGGCCAATTGTATGAGGTTCAAAAAGGCTGAGTACCAGGTCCTGCACTTGGGTCACAACAACCCCATGCAACGCTACAGGCTTGGGGAAGAGTGGCTGGAAAGGTTGCCGGTGGAAAAGGACCTGGGGGTGTTGGTTGACAGCTGACTGAATATGAGCCAGCAGTGTGCCCAGGTGGCCAAGAAAGCCAATGGCATCCTGGCTTGTATCAGAAATAGTGTGGCCAGCAGGACTAGGGAAGCGATCGTCCCCCTGTACTCGGCACTGGTGAGGCCACACCTCGAATCCTGTGTTCAGTTCTGGGGTCCTGTGCTGGTTTGGGCTGGGATAGAGTGAATTTTCCTCATAGCAGCTAGTATGGGGCTATGTTTTGGATTTGTGCTGAAAACAGTGTTGATAATACAGGGATGTTTTAGTTGTTGCTAAGTAGTGCTTATACTAAATCAAAGACTTTTCAGCTTCCCATGCTCTGCCAGGTGCACAAGAAGTTTAGAGGGGACACAGCTGGGACAGCTGACCCCAACTGACTAAAGGGCTGTTCCATACCATATGACGTCATGCTCAGTATATAAAGCTGGGGAAGAAGGAGGAAGGGGGAACATTCGGAGTGATGGCGTTTGTCTTCCCAAGTAACCATTACGCGTGATGGAGCCCTGCTTTCCTGGAGATGGCTGAACACCTGCCTGCCCATGGGAAGTAGTGAATGAATTCCTTGCTTTGCTTTGCTTGTGTGTGTGGCTTTTGTTTTACCTGTTAAACTGTCTTTATCTCAACCCCCGAGTTTTCTCACTTTTACTCTTCTGATTCTCTCCCCCATCCCACCGGAGGGGAGTGAGTCAGTCAGTGGCTGTGTGGTGCTTAGTTGCTGGCTGGAGTTAAACCACGACAGGCCCTCAATACAAGAAAGACATTGAGGTGCTGGAGCGTGTCCAAAGAAGGACAACGAAGCTGGTGAAGGGTCTGGAGCACAAGTCTTCTGAGGAGTGGCTGAGGGAAGTGGGGTTGTTTACCCTGCAGAAAAGGAGGCTGAGGGGAGACCTTATCGCTCTCTACAACTACCTGAAAGGAGGTTGTAGAGACGTGGGGGTCAGTCTCTTCTCCCAGGTAACAAGTGATAGGACGAGAGGAAATGGCCTCAAGTTGTGCCAGGGGAGGTTTAGACTGGATATTAGGAAATTTTACTTCACTGAAAGGGTTATCAAGCATTGGAACAGGCTGCCCAGAGAAGTGGTTTAGTCACCATCCCTGGAGGTATTTAAAAGACACGTAGATGTGGTGCTTAGGGACATGGGTTAGTGGTGGACTTGGCAGCGTTAGGTTAATGGTTAGACTTGATGCTCTTAAAGGTCTTTTACAACTTAAATGATTCTATGATTCTATGATTTTAAGTGCTAAAACAAATAGATGTAAAATGTTTCCTACTTGAAAACCAGCTAGGTAGTTGTCCTTTTTTGTGATTTCTGTAGAAATCTCTCTTTGTCTGATGGTTGTGATATACCAGTCAGAAAATTCTCTGTGCCATTATCACTAAGCTTAAGGTTTTTGAAATGTCAACTATAAAGTAAGGCTATAACAGTGTGTTAGATTTTTTTTTTTCTTTTTTTTTTTTTCATATGTAGCTGAATTTTGTGGATTTAACAACTTCAGGACAGAAATACAAAACAAGTTTTTCTCCTGCCTTCTGATACGATACCTTTGAGTCCTTTACTAAACTGAGCATGGATATAAACTGGTTTTCTTTTTCCATTCTTAATGTACATGGAGTAGGTATGCTGTGAGTTAGTTAGTATCGAGATGCAAATTGAGTACTGCCAATGCTGGCTTTGTGCAAGACTAGTATTTGGAAGCTGCAATCATATTTGAAGAAGTTTGAATTCTCGTTTAAGAATAACACTTACATCCCTCTTTCTAGGTGTGTAAGGCTTAAAGAAGCAAAGCAGCAAGGCTGAACATCTTTCTCATGAAACTTTAATATTACATTTGGTTTTAATATTATATTTGGTTTGAGTACCCTGCACTGCTTGAGTCTGCTTCAGCCAATGGAAATAACCAAATTATAATGATAGTTTGGTCACTCCCTCTTTTCTTATAGCTACATATTCAGTAACAGAAGAGGAAATAAAAAGCAGTAGCTAATTTTCTAGCAACTATCCAACTTGAATATATTAGTATTCTGATTTATAATGATTGTCAGTATAGAATTGGGGGGGGGGAAGTTTTAACTTTCAGTATAAATATACTAAAATGCAAAATACTCTTCAACCAAATTTCTGTGACTTAAGGCAGTAAGAATGGATTGCAGTTTGAGATGACATCACATAAATTTAGGTTTCTACATGTTAGTGTCTGCAGGTATTATGGGTATTTTCTAAGAGAGTCTGACAAGAGTTTAAGCTTCCATTGTAGTCAGTAGAGCTCTAGACAATTTGGTCAGTGGGTCTTAGACAACTAGTCAGTTTATCTTAAAGTAGACACCTAACTTTGATCAGCTAAATATCTATCTAGACTCCACAGATTATAGAGACTGGGATTTAGACTGACTATACCATTTCTGTTGCCTATGCCTAGGTGTATAGCATCATTATGCTAAAGGCTGATATTCTACTAGGCTTCCAGATCTGGGAGCCAGTGAGGCCATCTGAACCAAAAGTTCCTGGAATTCATACCAAAGGAACAAGTTACCTCACTAATCACAGTTCTCTCACAATAGCTGAGTTTTCAAAACTCCCCATTTGCTGGCCATTAGGCAGCAAAATAGGTCAAGGGAAGGAATGGAATGTAGCATAGCAAAATGGTCTTCCATTGCTGAAGTCAATCTTTCTCTAAGGCTAAGAGTTTTCACTTAGGTAGTTACCATGGCTCAGCTGCTATTATGTAAATTTTTAAACAATAATAAATTGTTACATGTCTGAGTCTAGAGTGAACTTTAAAAAAAAGTGAAAATAATGTACAGACTAACACAGAATGTTCATACTTGAGATTTTTTTTTTTTTTTTTCAGAAAGGAAATATGCAAATTTTTTGTATCTCAGCTTCAGTACTTGATGTTGACATTCTCGGCTTCAAGAGTGTACCACTACTGAGACAAAGAACTTGTAAAAAAAATTATCTTTGCAATTATTTTTGCTCAGGGAATTAATTCTAATGGAAGGAAATCTGGAATCAATCCAGTTTATGGACCACAGTACCTTGACTGATGGCCACAGCTGTAAAGCAGTTCCAGGCAAAGCCCATATGAATGGTCTAATGATACTCATTGAAGAAGAGGCATGCTGGATGGTTGCAGGAGATGTATTGTTGTAATTCTGAAACCTGCTGGCAGAAGGACAACTGTAACCAGGAGTAATGAGCATTTGGTACTGTTTAAAAGCAGAGAAAACTGGGAAATTCTGCTAAGAGAATTCTTCTAACAGTCCAGCTACATTATAGGCAAAGTGGCAACACAACAATCACATGCAAGACAAAAGACACCACAGAAAGCTAAAATAATAGCAGAGAGCTTGGAGACAAGCTGCTAGCTAGACTTGTTTTGGGCTTCATTTAAATCTCCAGGGAAGATTGCCTAGTTTAAGTGGCTAAATTTCTTGGGCTAAACTTAAAGCAACTATATTCCTCTATAGAAATAACATGCTTCTCAGGAGGGCAATACACAATGCCCAAATTATGTCTTCCTAAGAAATGTTCCCAGAATAATCTCTATTGTATGAGGTTCAACAAGGCCAAGTGCAAGGTCCTGCACTTGGGTCACAGCAACCCCATGCAATGCTACAGGCTTGGGGAAGAGTGGCTGGAAGGCTGCCTGGCGGAAAAGGACCTGGGAGGGTTGGTTGACAGCCACCTGAATATGAGCCAGCAGTGTGCCCAGGTGGCCAAGAATGCCAATAGTATCCTGGCTTGTATCAAAAATAGTGTGGCCAGCAGGACTAGGGAAGTGATTGTCCTCCTGTACTCGACACTAGTGAGGCCACACCTCGAATACTGTGTTCAGTTTTGGGCCCCCCACTACAAGAGGGACATTGAGGTGCTGGAGCAAGTCCAGAGAAAGGCAATGAAGCTGGTGAAGGGTCTGGAGCAGAAGTCTTATGAGGAGCGGCTGAGGGAACTGGGGTTGTTTAGCCTGGAGAAGCGGAGGCTGAGGGGAGACCTTATCGCTCTCTACAACTACCAGAAAGGAGGTTGTAGTGAGGTGGGTGTTGGTCTCTTCTCCCAAATAAAAAGCAATAGCACAAGAGGAAATGGCCTCAGGTTGTGCCAGGGGAGGTTTAGATTGGATATTAGGAAAAATTTCTTCACCAAAAGGGTTGTCAAGCCTTGGAACAGGTTATCCAGGGAAGTGGTTATGTCAACATCCCTGGGGGTATTTAAAAGACGTGTACATGTGGTACTTAGGGACATGGTTTAGTGGTGGACTTGGCAGTGCCAGGTTAACAGTCGGATTTGATGATCTTAAAGGTCTTTTCCAACCTAAATGATTCTATGATTCCATGATTCTATTATTCTATTGGCTACATTTTAACTGTGTAATCCTATAATGCGGTGTTGCCATTGGCAGTAACAGTTCATAAGCTTTGTATTGAGTTTTCAGGGCCTCAGGACTGAGGCTTGTCAGCTTTGCTCTGTCTGAACCTTTCTTGACCAGCTTAGTTTTACTTGGTTTATCTGTGACAACAATTTTTGTAATTAACCAGGTGTCTATAATTAATTTGATTTACTTTTTTTTATCATGAGTCAAAACAGAGTTTTATATATGTGACAATAACAAGCAGTTATTCTATGCAGAATGCATTAGTCATGACTAACACTATGATGTTGTGTAGAGAATTGCAGGCCTTGTAAAATAGCAGAGGCCTTGAGAAGTGGAGACACAGAATGCAGCAGAGAGGAGAGCAGGCATGGAGTGATAAGGGATGGGGCAAAGACTTGGCACTGGAGCCCTCACAACTATAAACAACTCACCAATGGTCAGTTAAATAAACGCAGACATGAAGCTGGACAAAACTGGTTTTAGTGGTAACAAAGAGAATACAGAAGTAGTGTCTAACATACATAAAAGGCACCATATATAGTAAATCTAATTGTAACATGGAGCTGTAGATCAATGGAGAGATAAAAGGTATAAAAGTGTGCTACAAAACATTTTAAAATGACCGCAGGTGGATCCTGGAGTGAAAAGAAACAATCACCATTGTATTACTCCCAGTGAAAGACTCTGGGTGCCAATGACTAGCCATAACACCCCCTTCAACACCACCAGAATAAAACCACTGACCCTAGGATCCAAAGGAGCAGTGGGAGGGTGACCATAACCCCAGGAATAGTGGTAGGAACTAAATAGTGTGTGTATTACAATTTTAACTGTATCATTCTTCTTTCTTTTTCTGTAAATTAGATCTGGACTAATAACAATTAGACTCTTAAGATTTCAGTTACACTGACAATAATTACTTGGCTTTACATATGTCTAAGATGTGTTTCCTCTTTGCCCATAAACAAGATTTTTAACATAACAATGTGCAGGCCTCATAGAGGAAATATCCAAACTTAATGTAAATTTCATACCTTCATTATGATAATATCAAAACTGTCTGGGGGTTGAAAAGACCATGATTTTTGCTTGGATATGTATGGTGTTTGGTGTCAGATGAATAACAAGATTCCTTTTGGTGTGAAATGTTGATGTCTTGGAATTTCTTTTCTGTTCCATAATTAAATGAAATCAAGATCTTAAGAAAAAAGCTACAAAAAATGTATTACAAAAAATCATTATATTTTGGTGTCCTGGTTTTGGCTGGGATAGAGTTAATTTTATCCTAGTAGCTGGTATAGTACTGTGTTTTGGATTTAGGATGAGAATAAGGTTTGGATTTAGGATGAGAATAAGGTTGACAACACACTGATGTTGCTGAGCAGTGCTTACACGAAGTCAAGGCCCTTTCTGTTTCTCATGCCCTGCCAGCAAGTAGGCTGGAGGCGCACAAGAAGCTGGGATGGGACACAGCCAGGACAGCTCACCCAAAGTGGCCAAAGGCATATTCCATACCATATCATATAAACAAAAACTGGGGAGGTTGGCTGGGGAGGAGCACAGCTGCTTCTCGGGAACTGGCTGGGCATCGGTCAGCAGGTGGTGAGCAATTGCATTGTGCAATCACTTGTTTTGTATATTCTTTTATCATCACTGGTATATTCCCTTCCTTTTTTGTCCTATTAAATTGTCTTTATGTCAACCCACGAATTTTACCTTTTTTTTCTGATTCCCTCCCCCATCCCACTGCAGGGGAGTGAGCAACCGGCTGTGTGGTATTTAGCTGCCTGCTGGGTTAAACCATGACAGTCCTTTTTGGTGCCCAATGTGGAGTGCGAAGGGTTGAGATAAAGACAGATCGGATCAGATCATGTTAAAACAAATTTGTTATAAGCATTCATTATTAGGTAATAGTCACTGGTCACAATGTTGATTTATTTGCTCTCAGAGTTGTTGTGCTTGTTCTCAGAGTTGTGTTATGTAGCACCTTACTTGCTGTGTATGTTCCCTGTTGTGCTGTTTATCACCTCTGGAGGCTGGATTAAGGTTATCATTTTGCTGTACCGTGTAACATTGATTTATGATATGATAAAATTACTGGTCATGAGACTAATCTGGTATTTGTACTCAGCATTGCCATCATCTCTCTACTTCAGGAACCATCTCTGGGAAACAATAATTACACTCTTTACCTTTTCTCCTCGGAGAGCCAATTTATGTGGGAGACAAAGGAGGACACTTTCCCCTGCTCCTTCCCCTTCCCCTTCCCCTTCTCCTCCAGGCTAGTTACAATAGCTCTTGAGAATTTTGAATATCCTTGGGATGTTCAAACCAGCATGTTCCTACTGCTATGTCTCCTGAATGTGTTTCAGGTCTTGTTTAAGGTTAAACAACTATTTAAGAATAGTACCCAGACATCTGCCCCAAGGCTGGATAGTGACGAGCGGTAGGGTGTGTAGGATAGTGTGGGCAAGTAACTAGGACAGTGGGCACCTCCAGTGTTTTGGAACTTCACCCTTGAACAAGTGCAGAATCCTGAAAAACTAGTAAAGTATTTGGAAAAACTATGTTGTCACCTTGGCAATTCTAGGGAGACACAAATCACTGCAATGTGCCGTGGCCTGGTCCATGCTTGCCGAGCCCTGTTCAACACTATTCAGTACCCTCAAAGTGAATAGAAGGTCTCTGGATCTGACAACAAAACGACAGGCACTGTGGCTACTCCAACCCCGGCAACAGGCACAGCAGCTACTCCAACCCTGGCAACAGGCACTGCGGCTACTCCAATCCTGTTGACAGGCACTGCGGCTACTCCAACCCTTGCAACAGGCACTGCAGCTGAACCAGAGAACCCGCCTGTGCCAGGATCAGTCACCCCTATACACAAGAAGAAATACTGGATGTGAAAGTCAGCTCGTTTAGTAAGGGAAGAAACTCTTACTAAGAAGGGGAAGGAGGAAGGAGTGGACAAGGGGCTACTCCGAAGCAGAGCCATCACGAGAATAGGAGGAGGAAGAGGCAGAACTCATAAACATGACAGTAACCACCCCATCCTGATCCCTGAGTAAGCTGCGAGATATGCCAAAGGATTTCAGCCATTGTCCACGTGAGCACATTGTCACCTGGCTGCTCTGATGCTGGGATAATGGGGCCAGTGGCCTGCAAGTGAGCTCATCAGTGGCATAATATTGGTGGCAGCCTAGGCTGCAGTGATCATGCATTGGTGGAGTTCACAGTCCTGAGGGATATGGGACAAGCAAGGAGTATAGTCAGGACCCTAAATTTTAAGAAATCAGACTTCCAGATCTTCAAGGAGTTAGTCAGTAGAACCTCCTGGGAAACGGTCCTCAGGGACAGGGGAGCAGAACAGAGCTGGCAGATCTTTAAGGATGCTTTCCATAAAGCGAAAGAGTTCTCAGTCCCCAGATGTAGGAAATTAGGCAAGGAAGGGAAGAGACCAGCATGGGTGAGTTGAGACCTGCTGGTCAAACTAAAGGGCAAGAAGGAAATGCACAGGCAGTGGAAGCAGGGACAGGTAACCTGGGAAGAGTATAGGGATGCTGCCCGCTTGTGTAGGGATGGGGTCAGGAAGGCCAAAGCGCAGCTGGAGCTGAACTTGGCAGGGGATGCAAAGAATAACAACAAGGGCTTCTACACGTATATCAACCAGAAAAGGAAAGTTAAAGAAAACGTACCTCCACTGATGAACAAGAATGGTGACCTAGCATCAACAGATGAGGAGAAGGCTGAGGTGCTCAACAACTTTTTTGCTTCAGTCTTCTCTGGCAACCGCTCTCCTCACCCCTCCTGAGTCAATGGACAACATGTTGGGGACCAAAGGGGTAAAGCCCCTCCCACTGTAAGGGAAGATCAGGTTTGTGACCACCTGAGGAACCTGAACATAGATAAGTCTATGGGACCTGAGGAGATGCATCCCAGAGTCCTGAGGGAATTGGCTGATGTAGCTGCTAAGCCACTCTCCATGATATTTGAAAAGTCATGGCAGTCAGGTGAAGTCCCTGGTGACTGGAAAAAGGGAAACATTGTGCCCACCTTTAAAAAGGGTAGAAAGGAGGACCCTGGGAGCTACCGACCTGTCAGCCTCACCTCTGTGCCTGGGAAGATCATGGAACAGATCCTCCTAGAAGCTATGCTAGAGCACATGGAGGACAGGGAGGTGATTCGAGATAGCCAACATGGCCTCACCAAGGGCAAGTCCTGCCTGACCAACCTAGTGGCTTTCTACGAGGGAGTTACCACATCAGTGGACAAGGGAAAAGCAATGGCTGTCATCTGTCTGGACTTCTGTAAAGCCTTTGACACAGTCCCCTACAACGTCCTTCTCTCTAAATTGGAGAGATACGGATTTGATGGGTGGACTGTTCAATGGATAAGGAATTGGTTGGATGGTCACATCCAGAGAGTAGCGGTCAACAGCTCAATGTCCAGATGGAGATCAGTGATGAGTGGTGTCCCTCAGGGGTCCATACTGGGACCAGTGCGGTTCAATATTGTCATCAATGACATTGACAGCGAGATCGAGTGCACCCTCAGCAAGTTTGCAGATGACACCAAGCTGAGTGGTGCAGCTGACACTCCAGAAGGATGGGATCCTGGGGGGGGACCTGGACAAGCTGGAGAAGTGGGCCTGTGTGAACCTCATGAGGTTCAACAAGGCCAAGTGCAGGGTCCTACACCTGGGTTGGGGCAATCCTCAGTTTCAATACAGGCTGGGGGATGATGTGATCGAGAGCAGCCCTGCGGAAAAGAACTTGGGGGTACTGGTGGATGAAAAGCTGGACATGAGCCAACAATGTGCACTAGCAGCCCAGAAAGCCAACTGTATCCTGGGCTGCATCAAAAGAAGTGTGGCCAGCAGGTCGAGGGAGGTGATTCTGCCACTCTGCTCTGCTCTGGTGAGACCTCATCTGGAGTACTGCATCCAGCTCTGGAGCCCTCAGCACAAGAAGGACATGCAGCTGTTGGAGCAGGTCCAGAGGAGGGCCACAAAAATGATCCGAAGGCTGGAGCACCTCTCCTATGAAGAAAGGCTGAGAGATTTGGGGTTGTTCAGCCTGGAGAAGAGAAGGCTGCGGGGAGACCTTATAGCAGCCCTTCAGTACTTAAAGGGGGCCTATAGGAAAGACAGGGACAGACTTTTTAGCAAGGCCTGTTGTGACAGGACAAGGAGCAATGGTTTTAAACTAAGGGAGGGCAGATTTAGACTGGATTTAAGAAAGAAATTTTTTACAATGAGGGTGGTGAGGCAGTGGAACAGGTTGTGCAGAGAGGTAGTGGAGGCCCCATCCCTGGAAACATTCAAGGTCAGGTTGGATGTGGCTCTGAGCAACCTGATGTAGTTGAAGATGTCCCTGCTCTTGCAGGGGGGTTGGACTAGCTGACCTGTAAAAGTCCCTTGCAATCCAAAGCATTCTATGATTCTATGATTCTATGAATTAGAGGGTAGGGAAGCCAAGCAGCTGGGATCCCTTTCTAGGGAAGGTGGCATTGACAAGGTGATTGGAAAACGGGCAAAAGCCCTTTAGGCTCTGGATGTGACTCCTGTCAGGCATGAAGGAAAGGTATCCCTTCAAGGAAGATGTTACGTATCACCCAGAATGATGTCTGTGTGTATATGCCAACAGACAGGAAAGGTGGTAGTGATTAATTGGGACGTATTGGAAAGTGTGGGACCTGGGCATGACATAGATGGTATAGACTAAGAGGTGGTTTTGGCTGGGAAGGAGTTAATTTTCTTCCTAGTAGCTGGTATAGTATTGTGTTTTGGATTTAGGATGAGAATAAGGTTGATAACACACTGATGTTTGAGTTGTTGCTGAGCAGTGCTTACTCTAAGTCAAGGCCTTTTCAGCTTCTCACACTGCCCTGCCAGCGAGCAGGCTGGAGGTGCACAAGAAGCTGGGAGGGGACACAGCCAGGACAGCTGACCCAAACTGGCCAAAGGGATATTCCATACCATATCACATCATGCTGAACAAAAACTGGGGAGGTTGGCTGGGGGGTACATGGCCACTGCTCGGGAACTGGCTGGGCATCATCGGTCAGCGAGTGGTGAGCAATTGCATTGTGCATCACTTGTTTTGTATATTCTTTTATCATTATTATTATTTTCCCTTCCTTTTATGTCTTATTAAACTGTCTTTATCTCAACCCATGAGTTTTACTTTTTATTTTCTTATTCTCTTCCCATCCCCCTGCAGGGGGTGTGTGAACAGCTGTGTGGGGTTTAGCTGCCTGCCAGGATAAACCATGACATGTGGTCAAACCTTCTTCAGATCTGGGAAAACCTCATGTTCTGTCTGATTCTTACATTTCATCATGCTATTAATTCATAAAGGTGCATTTCTTTATCTTTCATTTCTTTTGTTTTGATGACAGATTCCATCTTTGAAATCAGGAATGTTCTCTTGAAGTCCTCAACTATGTTTAGTGAAGACAAGTTATAAAATATTTATTACTGTTCATTCCAGTGAATTATTGACCTGTAGCCTTTGCTGATGTCATCTACAATATGTTTGATAGAATCCTTAGAAGCAAGACAAAGAGATGCACATGGACACAGATCTGTAGGGACAGACATAGGACACTGTTAACAGAGTTCAAACATAATTGCAACTATTTAGAGGGACTTTAACTCGATAATATCTTTTAATTACCCATCAGGAACTGAACAGAACATTTCAGAATTTTTTTTTTTTTAATTGACATTGCTTTTACTTTCCCTATTGAGCCCTATGTAAGTACCAAGGAATGGTTAGCAGATAGAGGGCTAAAACTGAACCAGTGTGAAAGTGTTCTTTGCCTAGCTTGAGAAAGGAGTTAAAAAACTTTGAGGGATTTACCTTAAGAGGATTTTGAGCATTTAATTAGCCATGGGGTGGTGTGAAGACCTTGGCAGACTTGCACATACGAGTAAGTGAAAATTAAGAGTCCAATTCATTCTACATTTAGACATTAACTGAAATGTTAAAATTGTGAGTCTGACTGTTTCAAATTGTCTCACGTGTCATCAGAGAGAGTAGTCTGCCTCCAGAGAGATCTAAGAACTAAATTATTTTCAAAGCATACTTCTCTCTGCATTTACTGTAAGCAAGGTCTAAGATAACCAACAAAGCTCCTTAAAATGCTAATGTTGGATGAAATTAATCCAGGTGTAAGGTTGGCTATCAAGTTAAGTTCTGGTAAATTAAGGCTATGAGGATATCAGCACTGTTCAGTATGGTGGTTTACATGCTAAAGTCATTATAGAGGTTGAAGCTTTAGCATCATGTGCAAAATAAGTGAAAGTGACTTCCTAGGGCATAACTTCTAATATGATTGAACTCCATTTGTATTCACAGAATCACAGAATCGTATAGGTTGGAAAAGACCTTTAATATCATCGAGTCCAACCGTAAACCTAACACTGCCAAGACCACCACTACACCATGTCCCTAAGCACCTCATCCAAACGTCCTTTAAATACCTCCAGGGATGGCGACTCAACCCCTTCCCTGGGCAGCCTGTTCCAATGCTTGATAACCCTTTCAGTGAAGAAAAATTTCCTAATATCCAGTCTAAACCTCCCCTGGCGCAACTTGAGGCCATTTCCTCTTGTCCTATCACTTGTTACCTGGGAGAAGAGACCGACCCCCACCTCTCTACAACCTCCTTTCAGGTAGTTGTAGAGAGCAAGAAAGTCTCCCCTCACCCTCCTTTTCTCCAGGCTAAACAATCCCAGCTCCCTCAGCCGCTCCTCATAAGACTTCTGCTCCAGACCCTTCACCAGCTTTGTTGCCCTTCTCTGGACACGCTCCAGCACCTCAATGTCCCTCTTGTAGTGGGGGGCCCAAAACTGAACACAGCATTCGAGGTGCGGCCTCACCAGTGCCGAGTACAGGGGCACGATCACTTCCCTAGTCCTGCTGGCCACGCTATTTTTGATACAAGCCAGGATGCCATTGGCTTTCTTGGCCGCCTGGGCACACTGCTGGCTCATATCCAGGCGGCTGTCAACCAACACCCCCAGGTCCTTCTCTGCCAGGCAGCTTTCCAGCCACTCTTCCCCAAGCCTGTAGCGTTGCATGGGGTTGCTGTGGCCCAAGTGCAGGACCTTGCACTTGGCCTTGTTAAACCTCATACAATTGACCTCGGCCTATCCATCCAGCCTGTCCAGGTCCCTCTGCAGAGCTTTCCTACCCTCAAGCAGATCAACACTCCCACACAACTTGGTGTCATCTCCAAACTTACTGAGGGTGCACTCAATCCCTTCATCCAGATCATTGATAAAGATGTTAAACAGAACTGGCCCCAACACCGAGCCCTGGGGAACACCGCTTGTGACCGGCCGCCAACCGGAGTAAACTCCATTCACCACCACTCTTTGGGCCCGGCCAGCCAGCCAGTTCTTTACCCAGCGAAGAGTACACCCGTCCAAGCCATGAGCAGCCAGTTTCTCCAGGAGAATGCTGTGGGAAACCCTGTCAAAGGCTTTACTGAAGTCTAGATAGACAACTTCCACGGCCTTTCCCTCATCTACTAGGCAGGTCACCTTGTCGTAGAAGGAGATCAGGTTGGTCAAGCAGGACCTGCCTTTCCTGAACCCATGCTGGCTGGGCTTGATCCCTTGGTTATTCTCTACATGCCGTGTGATAGCACTCAGGATGATCTGCTCCATCAGCTTCCCCAGCACCGAGGTCAGGCTGACAGGCCTGTAGTTCCCCGGGTCCTCCTTCCGGCCCTTCTTGAAGATGGGTGTCACATTCGCTAATCTCCAGTCAGCAGGGACCTCCCCAGTTAGCCAGGACTGCTGGTAAATGATGGAAAGGGGCTTGGTGAGCACATCTGCCAGCTCCGTCAGTACTCTCGGGTGGATCTCATCAGGCCCCATAGACTTGTGAGTGTCTAAGTGGTGCAACAGGTCCTAACCATTTCCCCCTGGATTATGGGGGCTCCATTCTGGTCCCCGTCCCTATCTTCCAACTCCAGGGGCTGGGTACCCAGAGAACAGTCGGCCCTGCTATTAAAGACTGAGGCAAAGAAGGCATTAAGTACCTCAGCCTTTTCCTCATCCTTGGTCACTGTGTTTCCTCCCCCATCTACTAGGGGCTGGAGATTCTCCTTAGCTCTCCTTTTGCTGCTAATGTATTTGAAGAAGTGTTTTTTGTTGTCTTTTACAGCAGCAGCCAGATTGAGCTCTAGCTCAGCTTTGGCCCTTCTAATTTTCTCCCTGCACAGCCTTGCTACACCTTTGTAGTCCTCCTGAGTTGCCCGCCCCTTCTTCCAGAGGTCGTAGACTCTCCTCTTTCTCCTGAGTTCTAGCCAGAGCTCTCTAGTCAGCCAGGTCGGTCTTCTTCCCCGCCGGCTCATCTTCCGGCACCTGGGTACAGCCCGCTCTTGTGCCTTTAGGACTTCCTCCTTAAAGAATGTCCAGCCTTCCTGGACCCCTTTGCCCATAAGGGCTGCCTCCCAGGGGACTCTCTCGACCAGTCTCCTAAACAGGCCGAAGTCCGCCCTCTGGAAGTCTAAGGTGGCAGTTTTGCTGACCCCCCTCGCCGCTTCTCCATGTATCAAAAACTCTATCATTTCGTGATCGCTCTGCCCAAGACAGCCTCCAACCATCACAAGTCCTTCTCTGTTTGTGAATAAGAGGTCCAGCGGGGCACCTTCCCTCGTTGGCTCACTCACCAGCTGCGTCAGGAAGTTATCATCTGCCACACGCTCCAGGAACCTCCTGGACTGTTTCCTCCCTGCTGTATTGTATTTCCAGCAGACGTCCGGCAGGTTGAAGTCCCCCACAAGAACAAGGGCTAGCGATCGTGAGGCTTCTCCCAGCTGCTTATAGAATAGTTCATCAGTCTCCTCATGCTGGTTGGGGGGTCTGTAACAGACTCCCACCACAATATCTGCCTTGTTGGCCTTCCCCCTGATTCTTACCCATAGACACTCCACCCTATCATCACCGTCATTAAGCTCTAAACTATCCAGACACTCCCTGACGTATAGGGCTACCCCACCACCTCTCCTGCCTCGCCTATCCCTCCTGAAGAGTTTATAGCCATCCAGTATTACATCCTGTATTACAGGCTGATACAATGAAGTTGTCTTCAATTTGAAGAGAACATGCCTGTCTCAGTGTGGTATTAACCTACCTAATAGGCTCTGGTCATTCAGCACCCTGAGGTTGAATCCTGTGATTTGTGCTGGTTCACATCCTACCTGTTTACAGCACAGATAAATCTTGCAGATGACCCAGTACAAGACTCAAATTTCTAAGTGTCTTAGGAATGTTGGAAAATGGTTTTTAATGCTTGTTAAACTATATCCAAGTCCTTTGTTTCTGTCTCTAACACCCTCCCTTTGCTAGTTGCAATCATCGTATTTTGCGAAATGTACTAATATTTAGTTCATTTTCACCCCATTGAGGAACTAAACCAATGGAAGAAAAAACATGAAATAAGAACATGGGAATGGAATTCCCATTTGTCTGAAAAACTTTCATTAATAATTTTCCTCTGTGTTTAAAAGATGTCATATATGTATTGAAAAAGCGATTTATTGTAACTTGAATCACATAATCTGATTTTTTCATGGCCTCACCACAGACAGTCTTTCAAGGGCTCTGGATATGTGAACAATGATCTCCGGATGTATTCAGTAGTACAGCTGAGATTTCCTAGACCGATGATTAATGTTGGGTTCAGACTGTCCATCGTAAATCCTCTACTATGGCATGAGCACTATATTCTGAAGTCCAGAATAATGTTGTAAATGTACAATCAGAGCAGCACTTGGTATGATAGTACTGCAGGGAGATGCTAGCTGCAATTAATTACCATTTATTTTAATGGAGTTATGGTGTAGTTAAAACAATGGGAACAGATTAATCTAGGACCCCAAAATAAAACAGTCTATTGAAATGTTAGCTGAAGCCAACAACCGTCAATCACGAACAAAATTAAAATGTTAGATTGAAATGCTCCTGAATTCTTAGAGTTAATATTTGGACCTGAATCCAATACAAATATCAGATGTCTGAGTTGCCTGAATTCTGTCTCCACTGCAGTCAAAAAACATAACTCAGTCCTGCCTTTTTAATAGATTTTCAGAAATGTTTCTCCAAGACACAGCAGATGCATGATCTCATTCCCACTTCCACCTCTCACGCTCTTGAGCCTGCCAACAGTGGCAGTACTCATGTTTCCTGAAGGTGTCCCACTGCTGTGCTCATCCTTTTGTCTGCTCTGTCATGCTTTAAAGAATACCATCAGTACGGGATTTTACAGGCTGTGAGATGAAAGAACTTGTCCAGGGTGACTCTCTGGAGATACAAGTTCGTTGACTTTTAATATTCATTTGAACTTCAGTACTGCTCTTCATTAACACAAGATCCTTTCCACTTTCATAGAATCATAGAGCCATAGAAACATAGAATAGTTTGGGGTGGAAGGGACTTCCAAGGTTCATCTAGTCCAATCCCCCTGCAATGAGCAGGGACGTCTTCAACTAGATCAGGTTGCTCAGAGCCCCATCCAATCTGGCCTTCTCCTCAAATGCATAGTAGTTCGCTGAGGAAAGGACAAACCTCAGAAACCACTTTTCCTCTGGATGCAGGACATTAAACAGGCTCTGTCATAAGAAGCTGATTGTGATTCTAGTTTGGAAGGTTTATGACTTTTCTGTTGCTAAAGCAAGGTGTTAAGTTTATATTTCAGAATTATACTCCTCTACCCCTGAACTTTACCTCCCTAAAATCACTGAATCATAAACATGGTGCCTGCATCTTGAAGCTACTTGATCTGACTTGCCTTGCTGTGGCAGCATCCACATCCACAATCCCACCTAAAATAATGATGCAATCTGGAAAGCAGCTATTGCTCAGAATCTGTTCTCCACAATGCTTAGACTGGTTCCGATTTATTATTGGAGTTTTACAGTCAGAAAGGCATTTGGTCATCTGGATTGACGTATGTTTCAGGCCATGATCCATCTCTTAGACCAATACATTATGCTTATTGTAATAAAAAACTGATGATTCACAAAGGCTGGATACCCTTGTTTTGGAGATATCAAGGTATGGGAATTCTGCGACTTCTCTGGATAAATCAGCTAGCTATGCTTTCAGGAAGTTTTCCCTAGCTTGTACTTTGAATATATTTGTTGTGAACTTATCCTGGGATCTTCACAGACTCACAGAATCACAGAATGATTGAGGTTGGAAGGGAAATCTGGAGGTCACTTTGTCCAAACCCCCTGCTCAAACAGGGACACCTAGAGCCAGTTGCCCAGGACTGTGTCTTAACAGCTTTTGAATATCTCCAACAAGGGAGACTCCACAGCCTCTCTGGGCAACCTGTGCCAGTGCTTGTCACCACCACAGTAAAAAAAAGTGTTTCCTGATGTTCAAGGGAACCTCCTGTGTTTCCGTTTGTGCCCATTGTTTCTGGTCCTGTCACTGGACACCACTGAAAATTCAGAGCCTGGCTCCATCTTATTTGCACCCTCCCTTCAGATACTTTTATGCGTTGATAAGATTCCACCTGAGCCTACTCTCCTTTAGGCTGAACAATCCCAGCTGTCTCAGCCTTTCCTCATAGGAGACATGCTCCAGACCCTTTATTGTCTTCGTGGCCTTTCACTGGACTCACCTCAGTATGTCCATGTCTCCCTTGTACCAGGGAGCCCAGAATTAGACACAGCACTCCAGGAGTGGCCTCACCAGTGCTGAATAAAGGGGAAGGATTACCTCCCTAGACCTGCTGGCAATACTATGTCTAATGCAGCCAAGGATTCCATTCACTTTCTTTGCAGCAAGGGCACATTGCTGGCTCATATTCAACCTGGTGTGCACCAAGACCCCCAAGTCCTTTTCTGCCAAGCTGCTTTCCAACTGGCTGGCCCCCAGCATATATTGGTGCATGGAATTGTTCCTCCTCAGGTGCAAGACTTTGCACTTCATGAGGTGCAAAGAAACCTCAGAAAGTTCCTGTTGGCCCATTTCTCCAGCCTGTCAAGGTCACTCTGGATGGCAGCACATCCCTCTGGAGTATCAGTCACTCCTCCTAGCTTGGTATCATCTGCAACTTGCTGAGGGTACTTTCTGCTCCATCATCCAGATCAGTAATGAAGATGTCGAGCAGGACTGGACCCAGTATTGATCACTGGGGTACACTGCTAGTCACTGGCCTCTTACTAGACTTTGTGCCCCATTCACCACCCTCTGGGCATGGCCATTCAGCCAGTTTTCAATCAACCTCCCTGTCTGCTCATCCAGCCCATACAACAATAGCTTCTCTGTGACAATCTTATGGGAGAAAGTGTCAAAGGCATTCCTGAAGTCCAGGTAGACAATATTGACTGACTAAGGCCAGTCACTTCATCATAGAAATTTATCATTTGGTCAAGCATGGCTTCCCCTTGGTGAAGCCATTCTGACTATTCTTCATTATTTTCTTGTCCTTAATGTGCCTGGAAATGGTTTCCAGGATTTGCTGCTCCATCACCTGCCCAGGGATCAAGGTGAGGCTGACTGCCTGTAGTTCCCTGGCCCTTCTTGAAGATGGGCATGACATTTGTTTTCCTCCAGTCTTCAGGAACTTCTCCAAGATACCATGATCGATCAAAGACTATCAAAAGTGTCCTTGCAATGTCATCTGCCAGTTCCCTCAGCAATCATGGGTGCGTCCCCTCAGGGCCCATGGATATATGTATGTCCAATTTGCTAAAATATTCCCTGACCTGATCCTCTTCCACCAAGGGTACAACTTTCTTGGTCCAACCCTTTCCCCTGGTCTCTGGGACCTGGGATTCCTGCCAGTAGATACTGAGGCAAAGGTAGCATTCAGTACTTCTGCCTTTTCCATGTCCTGTGTCACCAGGTCCCCTGTCTTGTTGAGCAATGGGCCCACATTTTCCTTGGTCTTCCTTTTGTCTCCTATGTACTTATAGAAACCCTTATTGTTTTCTCTGAAATCCCTGATCAGATTCAATTTCATTTGAGCTTTAGCTTTCCTAACTTCATCCCTCGGACAATGTTTCTGTATTCCTCCCAGTTACCCATCCTTGCTTCCACCCTCTGTGTGCTTCCTTTTTGTGTTTTGAGTTTGGCCAGGATCTTTGGGCATTTTTCATAGAATTATAGAATCATAGAATGGTTTGGGTTGGAAAGGTCCTTTAAAGATCATCTAGTTCCAACACCCCCACCATGGGCAGGGACATCTTCCACTAGGTCAGATTGCTCAGAGCGCCATCCATCCTGACTCTGAACAATTCCAGGGACGGGGCATCCACAAATTCTCTGGGCAACCTGTTCCAGTATCTCACCACCTTTGTCATAAAAAAAATTCTTCCTTATATCTAATCTAAACCTACCCTCTTTCAATTTAAATCTGTTGCCTTTTGTCCTGTCCCTCGAGTCCTTGGTCTTTCTCTGGCTTTCTTATAAGTTCTTTTTATATATTGAAAGGTCACAATAAGGTCTTCACGAGACTTCCCTTCTCCAGGCTGAACAACCCCAGCTCTCTCAGCCTTTTTTCACAGGAGAGGTATTCCAGCCCTCTGATCATTCTCGTGGCCCTCCTCTGGACCCATTCAAACATGTCCATGTCTTTCTTGCACTGGGATCCCCTGACTTCTTATTCATTGGAATGGTGGTCTCTTGAGCTTAGAGGATGTGAACCTTGAATATTAATCAGATTTTCTGGGCCCCTCTTCCCTGTAGGGTTTTATCCCATGGAACATTTCTAAGCAGATCTTTGAAGAGGCCAAGTCTGCTCTGAAGTCCATGGTTGTGAGCTTGTTTTTCACCCTTCTCCTTGCCCTCAGGCTAGACTCGCAGAATCATAGAATAGTTTGGGTTGGAAGGGACCTCCAAAAATCATCTAGTCCAACCCTTCTGCAATGAGCAGGGACATCTTTAACTAGAGCAGGTTGCTCAGAGCCCCATCCAACCTGACCTTGAATGTTTCCAGGGATGGGACCTCTAGCACCTCTCTGGGCAACCTGTTCCAGTGCCTCACCACCCTCATTGTAAAAGATTTCTTCCTTATATCTATTCTAAATCTACACTATTTTAGTTTAAAAACATTAACCCTTGTCCTATCACAATAGGCCTTGCTAAAAAGTTTGTCCCCATCTTTCTTATAAGCCCCCTTTAAGTATTGAAAGGCTGCAATAAGGTCTCCCCAGAGCCTTCTTTTCTCCAGGCTGAACAACCCCAACTCTCTCAGCCTTTCTTCATAGGAGAGGTGTTCCATCCCTCTGACCATTTTCATGGCACTCCTCTGGACCCACTCCAACAGGTCCATGTCTTGCCTGTGCTGAGGGCTCCAGAGCTGGATGCAGTACTCCAGCTGGGGTCTCACCAGAGTGGAGTAGAGGGGCAGAATCACCTCCCTCAACCAGCTGGCCACACTTCTTTTGATGCAGCCCAGGATATAGTTGGCCTTCTGGGCTGTGAGTGCACATTGTTGGCTCATGTCCAGCTTTTCATCCATCAGTACCCCCAAGTCCTTCTCCACAGGGCTGCTCTCAGTCCCTTCATCCCCCTAGCCTGTATTGATACTGGGGATTGCCCTGAATTGATACTGGGGATTGCCCCGACCCAGGTGTAGGACCCTACACTTGGCCTTGTTGAACCTCATGAGGTTCACACAGGCCCACTTCTCCAGCTTGTCCAGGTCCCTCTGGATGGCATCCCATCCCTCAGGCATGTCAACTGCACCACTCAGCTTGGTGTCATCTGCAAACTTGCTGAGGGTGCACTTGATCCCATTGTCAATGTCACTGATGAAGATATTAAACAGCACTGGTCCCAGTACGGACCCCTGAGGAACACCACTTGTCACTGATCTCCATCTGGATATTGAGCCGTTGACCACTTCCCTCTGGATGTGACCATCCAACCAATTCCTCATCCACTGAACAGTCCACCCATCAAATCCCTATCTCTCCAATTTAGAAAGAAGGATGTTGTGGGGGACCGTGTCAAAGGCCTTATAGAAGTCCAAATAGACAACATCCGTAGCTCTTCCCTTATCCACTGATGTAGTCACTCCATCATAGAAGGCCATTAGGTTGGTCAGGCAAGACTCGCCCTTGGTGAGGCCATGTTGGCTGTCCCAAATGACCTCCCTGTCCTCCATGTGCCTTAGCATAACTTCTAGGAGGATCTGTTCCATGATCTTCCCAGGCACAGAGGTGAGGCTGACAGGTCGGTAGCTCCCAAGGTCCTCCTTTCTACCCTTTTTAAAGATGGGCAGAATGTTTCTATTTTTCCAGTCACCAGGGACTTCACCTGACTGCCATGACTTTTTAAATACCATGGAAAGTGGCTTGGCAACTACATCATCCAATTGCCTCAGGACTCTAGGATGTATCTCATTAGGTCTCATAGGCTTATGTATGTTCCTCAGGTGGTCATGAACCTGATCTTCTCTTACAGTGGGAAGGACTTCATTCCCGCAGTCCCCGTCTTGCGGTCCATCCACTCGAGAGCTGTGGGAAGAAAGGTTGCCAGTGAAGACTGAGGCAAGAAAGTTGTTGAGTACCTCAGCCTTCTCCTCGACTGTTGTTATCAGTTTGCCAGTTTGCTCATTGGAGGGGGTACGCTTTCTTTGACCTTCCTTTTCTGGCTGACATACCTGTAGAAGCCCTTCTTACTTTTCTTTGCATCCCTTGCCAAGCTGAGCTCTGGCTGTGCCTTGGTGCATGAACTTCACCTTCTCATGGTCACTGCAGTCAAGGCTGCCTTTGATCTTCACACCCCCAATGAGCCTCTCCTTGTTGGCAAGTATGATCTTGCCATGATCTGTAATGTTAGATCACAAATATGTCTAAACATGTAAAATCAACAGCAATTTTATATTTTCTTCTTGATTTCTGATCAAAATGTTTAACAGCATCAGTCCTAGTATTGATCCCTGTAAAAGTCCCCTCCTAGTGACAAATATTTTTTGGAATGTCGATTATCCATTTCTTAATCAAACTACTGCATTTAACATTGCAACTTTTTTCCTATTATTCTTAGGTTTTCTTATCTTCCTTTTTCACACTCCTGAATAATTTCTTGTGCTTCCAGACTTTAGTGCTCCAGCAGCGAAAAGTCCAAGAGCTCTGATCTGCAGCTTGCTTACTCTATTCTCTTCTATCACATTAATGGAACAAGAATAATTAGAATATAAAAGAGTACCCTGCAGCTATCCAAAAGCCCCCCTAAAAAGCCGATGAATATTTCCTGAGTGCCATTGGCTTATACTAGAGGAACAGCTTACAGAGTGTGTGGTTTACTATACAAGAAAGGAAAGAATGAAATAATATTTTGCCCCATTTCACACAGAGTATTAAGGCACATAGAACCAAATAGCAATGTACAAGTTTGAGAACCATTGATTTTTTAACTGTGATAAATTAAAAGCAGTACAAAATTCTTCTGTTAATCTAGATCTCATTCAGGGTCACAAGGTCTTGCTCAGAATATTGTAGTACAGTTAAATGTAGCTAAGAGGCTATTTAATCTTTATAGAGAGATATCGTAAAAATAATAATAAAAACACATGAAAATGGCTGCTTAAGTAGGAAATTCTGGTTTTAGAAATTTATAGAATGGATTAAAAAAAAGTTCAAGTTCCCCTTATTTTTTCCACTAGCACTAAGGCACAGCTGTTTTAGTGTAAAACCTTAGTAAGAAATATACAGGGATAAGTATTAACTTTGCATCTATGTATGACTTGGAGCAATTCCAGATTTCACCAGCTTTTGCTGGCTATGATCAGATTGGATCCATTTCTTTGTAGTGGTAAACTGTGATTATTAATTTGTTTTACAAAATAAATAAGAGAAACAAAAGTTAGCTGCATCTTTCTATTTAATTTTGCATCATCCACCATAGTGAGATCATGCTTTTGAAATAATTTTATGACAACATCATTTTGGTAACTACGTGTTACAATAATAATTTGGCTGATAAACACACTTATCCCACTACCCTACACTGATGCAGAATAGACCACAGATAGAAACAGAGTTAAAAGTTAGAAAAGGATCTTCCTCATGATCATGGTTTTCACACAAATGTGTCAGAATTCCCAGTAGCAACCTTAACTTCACCAAACTAGTCTCGTTGTTCTTTTGTATATATTTGGGGGAATGAGGAGTGAGGTGAAAATATGAGTAAGTAGTGAGCAAACGCTGACATCACTCAAGCAACAGTGCCTTAGCACAGCTCAGCTCAGCTGAAAGCTGAGCATAATTCCTCATGTAGACTGCCAGTGGAGTCAACACAGAGCAGGAAAGGTTTCTTGGAGGATAAAGAAATCCTCCATTTTTCTTCATATATGAAGGTTGAATAGTGTCTTTACATTATGTGGCTGTACAGGCTATGGGAAAGTTCTTTCCATCCAGCTATCTTCTCATCCATAGTGTGGGTGACACACGACACAGGAGTCCTGCATGCAGTTTGTTATTGCTTCCTCCCTAATGCAATTCAGTACAAATGAAGACTCATAGCACAAGAAAAATCACTGCAGTTGACTGAGGCATGAGAAAACAATTTCATTAATAATGGGAATATTCAGAAAACCTTTCTGCTTCACCTAGTTTTAAATGGGTCTGTTTTCCATAGTTCATCACATTTTCTGCTGTATCCAAGCTGACAATTTTATAGGGGTTTGTTTTTTGGGCGGGTTTTATTTGTTTGTTTTTCATCAACATAGACCTTTTCAAATACCATATTCTTCAAAGAAATCTAACAATATTTTTGGAAAACACAAAACACTTGTTACAGCTTTCATCTTTCATCTAATTGTGTAATTGTTAAAACATCATTAAAACTGTGGCAGAAAACATGGTAAAAAAAGGAGAATCACTGCCACTATTATTCATATAAAATATTGATTTTTTAAAAAGAACTTATTTCCTAACAAAATCTTTCTTGCATGAAAATTATTATCTGTTTTTCCCATTATTGTGGCTTGGTTATTTATTGCTCAATTCATGCATTATAAATGATGAATTACATTAACCATAAAATTAAAAAATAATATAAACAATTATCTAAATATCCTTTTGTTTTAGAAGATGACATTGCTATCTGCACTGAAGTGAAATTACTTTTTTTCTTTTATCAAGGTTTAGTATTTTCTTTTAATTTTTCCAATGCTTTCTTTAAAAAAAGAAAAATAATTATGCTATAAGTTTTCCTGTTAATTGAGTAATCAAAGATTTATTATCATAACAGTTTTCTCATGTTGAAATTTTTAACTTAACAGCTTACATTATTGCAGTCTGGTCTATACAAACACATTACTGTCTTATCTCCATCTGTGACTAGTAGGTTTTATTTCTGGTATTGCAAATTGCTGTTTTTCTCCATTCCTTGAATCAGGTAAGAGTAACTTTTTTTGTTTCTTTTTTTCTGTTGACACTCTCTTACACTCAATTTCCTTTCCAATCCAAATGATCCATATTCCCAGCCTGCTCCCTTCACACTCTCTGAGTCTGCCAGTTGTGATTATTTCAAATAGAATTTGTTTTTTTTTCCAGTGTTTTAAAGTGAACAGATTCTGTTCTCAGTTCTACCTTGCTTAAACAAAAGGAAACTCCATTAACATCAAACATGCTATCCTATATAGAAATGATCAGATAGAAAGTAACTTTGTTTACAGGGTGTATAGGCATCTTGTTGTTGTCTAAATTCTGTTTGAAGTTTGGATAGGATGTGATCATTTTGGAGTGTACTATGATTTTATTGGAATTGAAGGAGCTGATTGTAACCAAAACTGTGATTTTTTTCATAAAGTGATTCCAGTAACAAAAATGGGCTATGAATTTCTCTCATCTCCTTGCTGCCATTCTCCCTTTCTGTTTGCCTGACATCTCCCTGAGTTCTGCTACTACAACCACTTGCTGGGCTGCCATGTGAAGCACATCTGAGGGATAACCTGGGTTGAACATGAGTCTCATGGGGGAAAAGGCATGCTAATAATGCAGATCACAAACAAGCCCAGTGACAGCAGTGGGGAGGGAGGGAATGAGAGGATCCAGTGGGAATGAATAGTGAACCTAAGATGTTTGGTGGACAGAGGACAAGGACCTCCTAAAAGCTATTGAAAACCAGTACACTGAGAGACTGTGCTCTCCAGGCTGCAGTGGGTTTTGGTCTTGAAGGTGCTATATGTTACCATGCATTTTCCAAATTTTTTCTATTGTTCAATGAGTAATGAGAGAGAGGCTGAGCTGTTCAAGGTCTTAGCTGTCGTTTCTGTTAAAGGCTGAGCAGCAGGTTGTTAATGTTTCTAATTGACACACTGAGATAGATCCTGCCTGAGATTTCTTCACAGGCTTTGAAAAGTCCCTCGAAGTACTTGCCTATGTTTTCTTTTTTCTTTTTGCTGTTGTTGTGGTTTATATGAATATCTCTAAAAATCTGGATTTATATGTATGCCTCTTGTAGTTGAAAGCAGAATATGTCCTGCATGCAAATGATGTAAAATGTTTTCCTAATGCTGCAAAGACTCAGAAACCATAATGTGGAAGTGTGAACTATCCTAGTAGTTTTCACAGGCAATAACCAGGTGTTAGGGATAATGATATTTCCCATTAGCTTGCTCATCAAAGTAAAGAAGGAAGGAAAAAGGTAGGCTTTACTATGAATTGTGGCATGCACTTCCCAAGATGGAAGTCCGTTCTAAGTCTGAAGATGAGTAAAATTTAGAAGACCAATTCAACAGATGTGAATTTGTATATTGATTAGGATGGAGACAATAACCAACCAAATATACATGGCATATGCTACCAATCCGAAGAAAAGCTGTAGTGAGGCAGAAGTTCAAATGGAGCAAGCTCAGCATAATATTTGAGGGAGTGATATTTATACCAACTTGTTTACGACTTACAGCGCTACAGAATTACCTAATCTCCATCTGTTTATCTCAGAAACAGAAGAACAGAAATAGCAGAGTACCAGACGTGCAAACCATTTTTACTGGCATCCATATGTCATTCTTGAAAAAGGAAGTATCAAAAGTGCAGAACACACACATATCCTAGTGCTGCTACAGAGAAAACAAACAAACACCAAAAAAGGCCTGCTTATCACATCTTAAAATTAGGTTAAAAAAATGTCAAAGAGTTTAACTGTGTCCTTAATATAATTGTCCAAACATTGCATTTCACTACCAGCTATGGATAGAATTGTAAAAGACTCATTCTTATAGGCAGAGGAGATAAAAACATATGTAAAACAATAATATACATCAGTAGAGGAAGATAGTCTGTTCAGGGAGATACTCCTTGTCAAAGGAAATAGGTGAGGTATTTAAAACAAGCCAATATTGAGAAAGAAGTATGTCTGATCTTGTTTTCCTAATTGACACTCCACTTTTAAAAATTAAGGAATGTTTTTCTACCTACATGCAGGTAATTAAAAGAGATGTACAATTCACTTATATAAGGTCTCTTTTCACTGTGCTGTCAGAGTGATGGGACATTACCTGGATATAAATGTAATCTACAATGCCTCTGAAATAGACCCAAGGCTACCAGCATTGTTTTCATATATGTACAGTATCCTGGTCTTAGCACTTTCTTCTTATTTCAGTAAAGGTAAAAGTTTAATTACCAAAGCATTAATTCCATTGTTTAAATTGAACTCAGGTCAAGAAAACACAATTTATCAGCAATTACAAGTGACCTCTGCTTCCTGTATGGTATTCTAGACCAGAGAGTTATCTGGACACTAAATAATCCCTTGTTTGGAAAGGAAGTAAATTCCCAGGTTCATCATATGAATAGGTAAAGTAATTTATTCTGAATGAGACTGTGTCTCTCTTTCATCATTAGATGAGATGAAATGTACACAATAAAATAATCTGTGAGCATGTTAATAATAATAATAATAACAATAGCTATTACAAAACCTTTCATCCACTAAAAATTATATAGGTCATTATAATTCTACTCATGAATTGTATTAATTAAAATGGTTTTAAACTGAACAAAGTGGGGAAAGACAATTAACCAGAAAGCATAAAAAAAGAAACAAGAAAAGTTTTGTCATCTACCAGACTTGCTTCTGGGGTCTGGGAGAGAACTTATGGAAGCATCATATATTCCTGCCCAGTTATTACACTTAATTAACTATTCACATACTACAATTATTGCAGAAGACTGGATACTGGACTAAATGAACCTTTGCTCTGACTCAAGTACTGGAAGGTTGTAAGGAAGTATGTTAAGAAGACCAGATCATTGGTGTAGGAGCTGGCATCCCTCTATTTGCTTTACAAACAGGGCATTTTGGATCACCTCTAAAAAAAAGACTTAAACCTCTAAAAAGGGTAGTGGTGAAATTTAGGTGGTTAAGCTGCAAGCTTCTGCTGCTAGCAGCTCCACATTCATCTCCTGCTAAAACCTGAAAGTACATGTAGTTCATTGCTGCACCAGGCTGCTGGGATTTCCATGACCCATAAGACAGAGATCCTCCACAGAAGGACCTCAATTTTAATAGGATGGAGCAGCTGGGTGTGTGGCGACCTCTGTCTCAGTAGGTCACAGAAATGAGGGGTAGGACTCATCAATCTCACCTGACTTCCAGCACAGGCACCTGCATTTGAACTGGTTATCTGTGCTCTCATTATCATCAGTAGAGACCTGATCAATTCAGTTAATGGAGTTTGGGATGCAATTCCTCTGAACAAATGTAGGCATATGTTCAGGATGAGATAAATCACACCCTAAATTCCATTGTCTATATTACTAGATCTTCCTTGATGGTAAAGAGAACTGGAAGTGACTTGCTGAAATGCACCTTAGCACCCACATTTAGTCAGATGAATCCTGTCGTAAGGGGTGCCTCCTGAAGAACTCAGTATTATAAATGTTCCCAAAATGTGCCTAACCCAGACTGATAGGACTGAGCAGATCACCAAATGGCTGCTCTCTTTTCATCTTGTAAAGACAGAGAAAGAGGACTTTCCTCTAATTTATTTTCTCAGCAGTGTGGTGGAAGAAGGGATGACACTTGAGACATAAATTGGGAGAAATTACACTACGTAGCTATCTACAAACAAACAGACTGACCATATGAAAATCTGAGGTCAGGCCACTCTCAAAGAAGCAACACATTTTATTCTGACTTCTCCAGGGGGAATCTTCCACCCTTGGAACAGGGCTAAATATTTTTTAAGGGTCTTACCACACATACGCAGCCGCCTTTAGAAAATCAGGCCAGCATCACTTCCTACAGGCTAACTTGCATTATAGTGTCTATGCCCATGGCATAAGCAGGCTGAAAATATTGCTAAGTAATTATATAATGTAGGGAGCTCTGAGATGGACTGATCCAAGGATCTGAAGTAGCACATCATGTCTGGCAAGCGGAGGGTCAAGCCCTTAGCTCGGCACCTTGTGCTACACAGTGTGGCAGATTTAAGCTATATTTGTGCTCCCATCACACTTGTACTTATCCATACCCAATATCCCTTGAAGCTTGTGTAAATTGCACTGCCTGCTAACCTGGTAACAATTCAGAGTTCAGCTGAGCATATTGAAAAACCATGGTCACATTCCCTTTAGGCCATACAGTCTTATCGGATATGTATACCAGAAGAATAATTTCATCTCTGCTTTCATGTCTCCTTTCTTCACCCCCACCCCTTTTTTTCCTTAATTCATGAGGTAGTAAAAGAAATTGGAAGACAATATTTTTTCAGCTGCCATGTTCACCCTCCTTTAATGTGTCTATATTTTGAAAACTAGAAAGACTCAGGAGGTGTATGCCAATGACTGTTATATTCATTAAGGCAGAAATTAAAAAAAAAAAAAATACAAAAAATGAAGCTGAGCTATGGCTGGATGTATAGGGACATAAATATTACTCAGTATTTAACCAGAGTTCACGTTGTCTGGTGTAAAAATCCAATAAACCTCCCTCTTTAAAGGCAAGTTATTTACAGTGTTTTTCCTCCCTTAGGGGATACATTTACAAGCTCAATGCCAATAATTCTAGGCAGGAAACATTATGATTACATCTGAAAATAGTGTTCAGCAATAGATGAATTAGCTGTCCCCTTTGCTGGCAGATAACTCTATTTGTGTTCCCATAGCTATTATTTTAGTTAAAAAGTAATTTTTAACAGTTTATCAGGGATTAGATGAACACAATGTCATAGAGACATAGAATAACTTTGGCTGGAAGGGATCTCTGGATGTCATATGGTTTAACCTACATCTCAAAGCCAGTCTAGTTTCAAAGTCAGATCCACAGACATCCAAGTATCAGAGCTTTGGGGGTTCTGAGCATCTGTCAAAGACCTGTAGTTGTCATCAGGCCAAATTCCAGCTTTAAGACTCATTTGTATAAAATTATTTTGGTTTGGTATCCAATCAACCTTCACAAAAGGATGTGGAGAAGTGATTGTAGGAGGCACTGCTACTGCAAGGTCTCGAACAACTTATACCTCTGGCTTAGTCTCCCAATGATTTTGAGTTCCCAGATTTGTTTCTGGAATGTGTTTCTGATTTGTACTTAGCACAAGGAAAGCCTTATATCACCAGTCCTAAACAACAGCCTGTGAGTAAGAGCATAAATTCTAGCGTGGATATTGGTCGGAGTCCTGAGGGAACCTTTCTGTATTGAATTTGGGTTTGATATCATTCTTAGCATGCAAAGCTTAAGGATGAGATGATGATGCCTAAGGTGCCTCTAAACAAAAACGGTTTATGTTAGTCATGTCTAATGAGAAACGCACATCTAGGCAGCCTGAGAATCATTGGAGACCAACTACATGACTTCAGCTGCTTTCATTATCCTTATATCCAGTTTCCAACTGTGCCACAGGTGCACTTGGCAATAAACCTAGTACGAAGGCACACTGTGAGTGTTTTGAGATAATACAACAGCAGAATGTCACCTCTCCTTTTGTAGGCCTTGATGCAGAGTAGTTGTTCCCAAAATGCAGATTAGGTTGTGATAGAAGCTAGTATCAGAATAATGGGATATGAGGCTGTATTGGGTTTATATGGCAAGGTTTTGGTGGAGGGGCGTGCTTCTGTGAGAAGAGATCAGGGGCTGCTCCCATGTTGGACACAGTTGGTTCCAGCTGGCTCCAAAATGGACCCACCACTGGCCAAAGCCTATGTCATCAGCAAAGCTGGTGGTTCCTCTGTGATAACATATTTTTAAAAGTGTAAAAAACATTGTGTAGCAGCTGTGAGAGAGAGGAGTGAGAAAAAATGGGAGAGAAACAACCCTGTTTTTTCATTTTATTTTCTCCTGCTGTCCTGTTGAGAAGAAGTAGTGAGAGAGTGGCTAGGTGGGCATGTGGCAGCCAGCCAAGGTCACACCCACCACAGAGACTCTGAAATAACTTCAAGAACAGATAGTAGACCACTGGCATAGACTAATGTGAAGCTGTTCCTGTTGACTGTCTTCAGAATCAGTCCCTTACTGACGTCAAAAATAATATGACAAAAATATCATGAAACCACAGTCCCTTTAAAGTCTCTGTCACCAGTCCTGACATCTCAGCTGGTGCCAGGTAGTGTGATTTTAAAGGCTATCATCCCTAGCTTTTGGATACTAGCTCCATAGTGTAGATACAGGAAACAGTGGCATGCAGGATTTAAACTCATTTTGATATATAGTAAAAGAAGTTAATATAAAAAAACACCACTGAAAGTAGGGCTTTTTTGGTTTGTTTGGTATAACTGAAAGCATCGTACATGGTACACTCAAGTGAAAACAGGATTTTTTCCTCAGCCATTCCACTTTCCTGGAAGTCAGGAATACTGAAGAAATCTACACTTTCAGGAAGTGACTTTTTTTTTTTTCCCATTTACAAAGACAAGTCCTCTTCAAGTATCATGCGAAATTCTTGCGTAGTTCCTTTATTTAGTCTTAGTTCCTCTTTTTAGTCTTAGTCCCTCATGCCTATGGTGATGCCATATCTGCCAGAAAGAATAAAAAGATATTATTTAGAAAAGTGAGGGAATTACCTACAAACATATAAAGGAGGTACCTGTTTTGTGTGATTACATAGTAAAAATACCTCTCAAAACCCTTACTCACCTAAGAATACCTTACTCACAGGACTAGTCTTCCTGATTTACACAGTGTCACAGCATGAGCAAGGAAGACACAGGAAAGGAGCTTTTGTAGAATCGGGCCCTCAAGTGACCCTGGCAATTGCTTTCTCCTTTGGCAGTAAACTTTTGTGAAAATAAATTGCCCAATCTACAATTTGTCCCTATAGTGTTCCACTGTTTACGGATCATTTACAACACTCTTGTGAGCACCTTGCTAAAAGTACTTTGAAATATCAAAATGGACATTATTTGTGTAATGAGGTTTGGGGTTTAATAGCTTCATTCACACATGAGGAATTGCAGGCTTTCCTGATAGGCATCTATTAAACAAAATGGTTTGCAACCTCTGCTTGAGGGGAGAAAAACCTTTGTGTTACTGCTCTGTCCTGAGATTAAATAGGGTTTATGTCTGAGCGGGAGCTTTTTGTAGCAAGAAAAAGCAGCACATTTTTACTACAACACTTTTGTTAGGGTGGCGACTGAAGTGGGAAACAATCCATGCTGCTGTCAAAAAGAAGAAAGCGGTTGGGAGAAATGTTTCAAGAACATGGGAGCCTAACTCCCGAAAGTATGCACTTAGGCTCAGTTTCCAACTTTATTAATGTTCTTAAAGTTGCAGGTGGGTGCCCAGGAGAATTTTCTGAAATCCCACCTTTTCCAT
The DNA here is from genome assembly GCF_035582795.1 of Mycteria americana. Lineage (NCBI taxonomy): Eukaryota > Metazoa > Chordata > Aves > Ciconiiformes > Ciconiidae > Mycteria > Mycteria americana. The sequence goes on along the minus strand of NC_134366.1, from coordinate 168,751,265 downwards.
CTTCTTAGCAGTCAAAGAAATTCCAGTCTTAGGCCAATTGTGCCACCAATGGCACTCTAGATGAGCAAAAGAGATGAGCAAAACTAGCTGAGCAAAGAGATGAGCAAAACTATCTCTTTCAGGTACAGCAAGCCATTTACTTGTCTTTATTATAAACCCCTTCGCTACGTCTATTCTAGTTAATTAAATATCTTGAAGGAACATTCATGGGTTCTGAAGCTTCATTCCACCTACAGTGAAATTGTGATTAGCTTTGGCGTGATTTTAATCTGGGCCAGCCTGTACATTTTAGGCCTTAGTACAAGCTTGAGATCATTCCCAATAGGCAGTTTGGATGTGGCTGCTCTGATTTGGAGGCCGAGTTTAATAGGACAGAGGCCATTCTGTTTCACTCAAATTTAGTGCCAGAGGAAAATTCTGATCAAATTTATTTTAAATCATTGTCTGATGGCTTGCTGTCCCAGTTTACCACATAAACTCTTAATACTGACACTTGTTACCATACCTTAAGACACTATTGACCTGATTCAGTTGTCCACCCTGGGGTATCTACTGTAATTTGAGATGCTTTAGAGTACCATGCATGGCTTCCACTTTCCAGAAAGGCATAGGTTCTGTATTACATTTGCCAGTCCCATGTGAAGGTTTCTGACAACTTTAGACATCTCAGATGGTGCTAGACACCTTTGTATAGAAAACTGAATTTCAGCTCTGGTGAAAATTCATTAACTTAACTAACTATAATGGAAATTTACAGCTTGACTTACACCTTAAACATATGAAGCTATCGTGATCTGATTTGCTCTGGTTTATTTTCCCTCAACTCAGATGCCACTGCAGAACGGCACAGGTCCTATGGCATATCTCCTTAGCTCCTTAACTCTCAAATATATATGACATTTCACATGGCTTTACATGCCAACGTTTAGGCAACTGCCTACGTTTATATGCTTGTGTAATAGGTATTTTGATCTGAAGCTGGATTCTACCCTCAGTGACTGTTAATCAGAGAGACTGTCCTGGAGGAGACACTAAAAAATCATTGCAGTGAACAGATATGACTGTGTCCATACTAATAAATAAAAAATGGCCAGGTCAATGGCTTCAGTCAACTAGCACTTTATGCCTGAGGACAGTCAGGAGTCAGTTAAGATCATGGACTACTACAACTAGGCACTTAGGACAGGGCCTCACTATTTTGAGTAAAAGGACTTTTTTATAGTGTGGACATGAAAGCTGCTGTGCTAAATGATGTCAGTGCCAGAGAATGTACTTTATTCTGCTTTATTTACCCGTTTGGGGGTTTTCTGTGTGAATAGTTAAGTTGCAGTTTTGTGTCACAGTGAAAGTGATCTCACAGCTTGGTCTCTCTCTGCCACAGGATGGTCTCATTGCCTTTCTCTTCAGGCCCCTGACTAACTTGCGTTTTCGTCTCCTCCTTCACACCAATACTGGGGCTTCTTTGATCTCGCAGAGAAGCAGTTCAGAGACAGCTGTACATTTTTCTACTGTACTTATTTTATGGGTCACCTGAGGGTTTCATGCCCACAGGGATCACACTTATGCAAGTGCTTTCACAAAGGAAACAACCCATGGGTGCATTGGGCCACAGAAGGGAAAAACAGTATGGTTAGGAGACACTAAATCACTATTTCCTTTATCTGTACTGTCACAGTGCAGCCTGAGGGTGCAGACACCCTAGAAGCCTGTGCTGATTTAAAAATGTTGGTGCAGTGGTGAATTAGCTGGAGTGGTGTCTCCTCCTTCTGCCTCAGCGGTGGGAGCTTTCAGCGGTGTGTTTTAGCTTTGCCATAGAGCGAGCCAGATCAAGCGTCTGCTGATGTCTCCCTCTGCAGCCACTCTCTCCCTCCCCCTTCTCAATAGGAGAGGGATAGAAAACAGGATGGAAAAGCTCATGGGCTGAGATAAAGCCAGGGAGATCACTCACCAATTTCCTTCATAGGTAAAACAGACTTGACTTGGGGAAAGGTAATTTTTTTTTTCCAGTTAAAAAGAGATTTAGATGGTGAGAGACAAAGACAATAACTAAAACACCTTCACACACACTACCCTTCTTTTCCCCAGACCCAAATTCACCCCTTCACTCCTGACGCCTCTCCCCTCGAGGGACACAGGGGGTGGGGATGGGGGTTCGGTCAGTCCATCCCAGCCCCTCTCGGCTGCTCCTCCCTCCTCACCCGTCTCCTGCTCCAGCACGGGCCCTGCCCCGGGCTGCAGTCCTTCAGGGACAACCTGCTCCCGCCCGGGCTCTCCACGGCCGCAGCTCCTGCAGGAAATATCCCCCTGCTGCGGCCTGGGGCCCTCCCCGGGCTGCAGGGTGGGTCTCTGCTCCAGCGGGGTCTCTCCCACCATATACACAAAAGCTGCCATCTTTGACAACATCAAAACCTACGTGTTTTCATACTACCATGTGATTGGCTGGTTGCCATTTTTTGAAACTCTTATACCCATGTGATCTCAGAACACCTTTTGATTTGCTGCCTATTTCCTTTGAACGGGGAAGTGCTCACATATATGAAAATATAGAATTATATACATATATGTATTTATACAATAGGTGTATTTCTCTTTTTATATATAAATATAAAAAGACTCCTTGTCTGGAGTCATCCCACTATTTCATCGTTGCAGAAACCAGCTGGGGTGTTCTTGGGCTACCCTAAGAATTAAGGACGTTAGTGTACTGGGTACCCCATGTATATCCAGCCACATTGAAATTATACCTATAGGACAAAGCTGACTGTCACCCTCATATCTTACTTTTAACTTAAATTACATAGCTCTTGACAGAGTACTAGAATACAACTCTCTTTGCTGATCGTAAGACCCAGCATGAGTCCCTGTGGCTGGGAGATGGCATCCCTCTCAGATAAGGCCGTGCCGCAGGACTGTGCTCACAGACCGGGCGCATGCAGCAGGTCCTGGGGCACTCCTCTGCAGGGGCCAGGTACCGCTGTGGTCACTGGGGGCTGCCTGCAGGGTGCCAAGGAGGAGCCTGACGGGCTGTAGCAGCACTGGCTCTTTGGGGCTGGCTGTAAGGATTGTGTGACCCGTGATGCACTCATGAGCAGCTTTGCCTTTGGTCTGGCCCCATCTTGCCTGACCAACTGCTGCTCACTGGGGCTGGAGAGCCAGGGAGCAATGCTGCCTGGTTGGTGGTGCTGGGGCTGGCCAGCTCTGACTGCATGCTGGAAGCTGTAAGGGCAGGCAGGAGGCCTACACTGCCAAGCAGTGCCCCCAGCCCTCCCAGGGGTTGGGGTAATATGCCAGTCCCACCCTGGGCGCCCATTGCCAGGCCTTGCCCAGCCCCTGGCTCTAGCTTGGGAGCACCCTTTATGAGGGCATCCTTAATGGACACCATTGTGGATTTTCTGCCTATAAATATCTGGGCCAGCATCTATCCAGTGATATAGCGTGCATACTGGAGGGGAAAAGCAGATGCCACAACTACTGAGCACCCCTCTGGGGCTTTGCAAAGTGTCATTGAGGGTTTTTTCCCCAAAGACCAGCTCTGTTCTGCAATGTTGCTTCAGGTGTTGCAGAGAGTTTCCCTAACCTGTAGCTACCACTCCAGAAGGGTCCAGGCTGGATATAAACGTTGTGCTTCATCTGTCTGCTCAGTCTAGTTGTCTCAAATACTCCACAAACTCTCAAATGGCACTGAATATTTATCTGTAGGTAACTGAATGGTCTCTGTACAGAATAATTCAGGTGTTTAAAGTGAGATGTCTAGGATTACTTTAGATATCTCGGAGTATCCTGCCTGATCCCAACATGTCATTTCTCAGCTCTCCTGTAGATCCTGTGTCATAAATAACAGCTCTATGTGGATACCTCGGGCATTCCAGGGCATCTAAAATGGCTTTACAGATGTATTTTTAGGTATTTTAATTATTTTCCTACATTGAGACATTTAAATTGAGTTGTATACAATCCAGTACTGAAAGATATCATGAGGGATACAGTTCTGTGCTCCAGTGGTTACAGTTCACCTGAACTATTTTAGAACTCTGCCAGGATGGGATGAACCCAGTCCTACAAATGCTGGGTTTGTTTGGTTTTTGGTTTTTGTTTTTTTTTTTGTTTGTTTGTTTTTTTACTTTACCACTGGAGATGACCCTGTATTTTGACAAATAGGGAATTTCATCTCACAAGGTATAATTATATGACTGAATGTTGAACTGCTTATTTTAGTATACATATCTGTTAGGAACTCCTGCAAACATAATGCCTGCCCAATTGCCCTGTAGGAAATAATTCTGCAACACTGTATCAAGAATGTAGCTCAATGCACTAGGGCATAGTAAGGAAAAGTAATTTATTTTAAAACATGACTGATTTCAGTCTCTCCCACTCACACTCATACCTACAGCATCAAGATGCGCGTAAGTAGTCTGCCAAGTGTTCAGGCACTAAGACATCTGTATCCAGGGAGTCCATCCAGGATTGCCTGCAACAACACAGAGGACAAGGAACACCAGTTTTTGTGCCCCTCCCCACACTTCCTAGGTTCTTCTTTGGGGTGTGCTTGTTTTTGGATGTGTCTCACCATACCTTTCAGGAGGTGCCAGTGATTAATCTCTCTATGCTTTTGCATCTCTGAGAGATATCAGGATTCTGTTTGTATTTTCTCATATACTGTAGGCACTTTGGTATTTGCTGGGGAAAAAAATGACAGCTACCTTTTATGATACATAATTTTTCTTCCCAAAAGTGTCCCTAGCTTCTGGCTTACCCCATAGTATTTCAGTAATTATTATAGTAAACTTTCCCCTTTCCTGGACTAAGATTACAGAAAAGATTATAATTAACTTCTTTTTATGCCATCTTTTCATCTATAAATTCTAATTTGATTCAATCTTCATATTCTATCTGTCCTTTTTATTGGATTCTGGTGAGCTTCATGGCATGCCTTCCCACTGTCTCAGCCTCCATTCTTCACCTTACATCATCCCTTTTTAACTGAGATAAACTGGGGAAAAAAGTTTAAGAGTAAGAGAAATAGCACAGATAGAAAAATAATTTTTTTCTGTAATGGATAACAGGATTTATTTCACTTTTCAATAATGTTGTAAATACTCTTTCTATGAGTTGTCATAATACTCTTTCACTGAATGTCCTGGTACAAATTTATCAAGGGCTACCTTGTTGGCTAACCATAACTTTATAGTTTATAATAGAGATTTCAGCTGACATGAGATAAAGATCTTGATCCAGGTTCTATATTCAGCATTTATGGTTGGGAGAGGCAGCTGAATCCCTCCTGAGATTAGCAGCATAATGATCAGTGCTAGATGAAGTTCAGTTCCACAAATACCTCTTATGAGAAAGTCACGATGTTCAGAAGAAAATAGAGCTGTGCAAGAATCAGGCAGACATTTTAAATGAACTCATACTAACAAGAAGAACCTTGCTTTCTGCACATGATTACATCACAGACCATGTTTCACACAATGTCAAACATTGAAATAGAACTTCAAAAAACACATGATGTTTGTATCTTCAGTCTTACATTCTGTTAGGAGCAGCTGGAGAAAAAAAAAATGTATTTGGAAGAAAGGAAACTATTCAACTGCTTTATCATCAGAAAATTAAGATAATTTGGAAAATTATTTCAGAACCATTAGAATAATCATGAAAATCTGCTGATAAAAATGTAAAAATGTAAGCCCTCAAAAGCAGACTAAATTGCTAAAGAGCAACCTCTTCAGGCTTTTTTAATGGTTAGGATTGCTGTCTTCCACAGCAGCCCTTGCATGACATCCAGTTTCAAATACTGTGGTTCACATGAAGGTAAAATAAGTAAAATAAGTAAATAATTAAATTGTGTCCCGCATGATCCTGCATTTCTCTAGTACATCTCTTGTATCCTTAGAGCCTATAAGAAACCTCAAGAACAGAGATATCTGCTAGACCAATAAGAAAATTCCATTTTGAAAAATTGTTGCATCTTAATAGAATCTTATAAATCAGGTAAACAGGTACAGGGAAATATTGTCCCAAGGCAGACACACAAATGTGACAAAATGAACGTAAAGCTTCTTATTTCCATCATGTCTTTAGTCCCAGACCTGTCTTCTGTCAGACATGAATTCCTTGTTCACGGAGGAAGGAATTAGTACTTGATTATTTACTGTAGGACACAAAATTCTAATAAAGTAAAAAAACAACTTAATGAAAAATTATACATCAATTGGAACATCATGTAGGCAGTTCAAACTGCTGAACAGTCTAACTTTATTCATACATGGTGCACATTGCCTGAAGTCAACAGTATGACAGTAAAGAATAATCTATACTCGTTTAAGCAAAACATAAAAAACTTGGTTGAGACCCTGGATTCATCATCAAAATAATTTTAAATAAATCTTACTTTTCCATCTTATGACAAGATAAAAATAGTAGCTGATAATCTCTAACCATGTAAACATTGACATTTTAATGTAACCATCAGAATGTGAAAAAAGGAAATAGAAAAGAGTTGTCTTATTTAAAGAAACTGTTTTAATAGTAATAAATACATGAAAAACATCAGTATTTACAAAGGTGAAAAATTCAATCTTTTATTCTAATCCTCTTTTCTTCCAAAGAACTTTCTTGCCACCTTTTGTAAACTCTAAGTGTCCCGTCTTCCAAGCCAAGTTTCCATTTGGCTTCTATTCAGACCAGCAATTTTCTTTTTAGTTGTTTCAAAGAGAGGATTTGTACCCTCAGAGCTTCCCACCTCCCCAGCAGCATAGCCAATGTGTTTTATCAGATGTGATGGTATAACATGTCTACTGACATGCTGCCAACCACACACATGTAGGAAATGAAACACTGAGCAATAAAATTAACTCATGTATAGAGAAACTTTATTAACAGGGTTTAAGGGGCAGTGATTGCTGCCCAGGCTTAAACAGCCTTTTTCCTGGAATGCTGCTGTCCTTCCTATGTTCCTTCTCCTTCCTTTGTTTCAAGTATGTGAACAGATCATGGCACATGTCTGTCTTCTGCCTCCTTCATCAGACAGCCAGAGCTTTTTGAAACTCCATAAAGTAATTGACCGGAGGATAAGGAAAAACATTTAGCACAAGCCTCCTCCCCCACCCACCTGTGTAAAATTTATCTTGAAATATAGTTTGCAATTCATAGGCTCATTGACCAGTTCTTCCAGTTAACACGGTCTGTTTTGGGAATCCTTTTGGGGCTTATCCGTAATATCCCCACACACATATTCTTCTGAAGTTAGCATTTAGGCTTGCTTTTTTGTTCTCACAGACAGCATTGTGTTTGTCTTGCAGTACCCTGTACAGCTCGCTGTCCGTCCTGGTAACACTGCACAGTTATCCAGGTGGCCTGGGGCCAGAGTGGGGCCTCTTGATGTGACTTTCTCCTTTGGATGCATTTCTCCTTTGGACATAGCAGGGGGTGCACAAGGGGAACTTGGTGGCCTCCTGAAGCCCTCAGTCATGTTTTACCATGTTCATGCCCCTCTATCCTTCTGGTGTTGCCCCATCCATGTAAACCTCTCTCCACCCCAAACATGGTAGGGCTTGCCCAGCAGCCGTGTAAAGTCAAGGGGCCCTGAACCTGCCTTGTAATTTTGTTTAATTACTTTCTGTTGACTATTAAGCTTCAATTATTGATTTCATTAACTCTTAATATTTTACAATCTGTATACCTATCTATATATATAACTTATATATCTTTTATATATCTTCATAAATGTTTGTATATATGAAATGTAACAGTATATAAATAGTTCGTACACCCCTGCATATTTGTGCACCAGAGCTCTCCGGGTAGCAATTTCAAATAGTCCTGAAGATTCTCCTTGGAGACTCCTGCTTGGCCTAGATCAATCCATAGACACAATCTATATAACTTCAGCGTGCTGATTAACATCCTGGGTGAAGAACCTGGCCATCCCAGAAACTCCTTCAGATGGTTCCAGCTGCAAAATTGACAAAACTGTACATAACTAAGACACCTGTAAACAGCCAGTATAAACTCTCCCTGCAGATGCAGAATTGGTCATAGTTAAGATAGTCTTGTGAGATGTTTTGTACGATGTATCAAGGAGATGGACGTTGTATGCACTGGAAAGGTCACAGAGGAGCATATGAGAATGAAAGAATGAGAATTCATGAGTATTCATCTTCACAATCTTCATTATTAGTAACAAAATGGTGAACATTATACTGCTTTAAGACTTTGTTTAACGAATGGTTTAAAAATTCTTTTTCCTGATCTAGTCTGCAATGTCTTAGGTGTGTGTCCACTGCTAGAAATTGTTTTAAAAACTTTGGCTATTTCAAAGTCTATTTTAACTTCTAGACGATTGGTGAAGGCATTCTTGGGTAGTATGTCTGAAAATTAATATGTACTTAACACCAGTGCTGGTTGGCAAGCCAGGTTGCCATTTGGCTTCTGTTTGGCAATTCACCTGTTAGCAGCTTCAGAAAGGCGATTTTTACCCCCCGCAAAGCTTCCTGATGCCATGGGAGCATAGTAAGTGTCTTTTAACAAAAGAGATGGTGTAGTCATGTCTACTGATATACTACTACTAAACACATGTATGAAAAGAAATTCTGGACAATTAATTTAACTCACATACAGAGAAATGTTATTAAATGTGTATGAGATGTGCAAGTAGCTGGTCAGACTTCTCCAGCCTTTTTTCTTCATTCCTCAAATGCTGCTGTCCCTTCTATGCCTGTTTTCCTTTCTTTGAATCCTGCATGCCCAGACAGGTCATGGCACACATGTGTCTTCTAAGGAGTTATCCTGGTTTAAATCCCTTATGAAACTACACCCTAATTTGATACATTTATTTTGGTTTTTATTTGCTTTGGAAGTGAAGGAGGGAAATTCAGTTAAGATTGATTCCATTCCATTCAGAGTAACCCCATAGTAATGTCATATGCCTAAGCAATCCATTTTCAAATAACACCTTTAATTCAGACTAAGTTTATTGAAAGTCACTGTGTAGGCAAGCTTAAAAACTCACTTGAGTAACTATTAAGAAAATTAGGGAAATCTGGTATAATAGACACACAGGCAAAATTACATCCTTGAAGTCCATTTCATCACAGTACAAGAAGAAAATTGCATATGTACATACACATATATAAACAGAGCTGCTCTTTACCTTGATACAATGCAGTAGTAAGATGACAACAGAACATACCAGAATTCTCTTTATTTAAAACCACTGTAAAAGAGCAAAGCCTCAGGAAAAATTAGAATGCTTTTACTTGATCAAGAAGATATGCTGGCAAAATGAAGATTGCATTTAAAAAAAAAAAGTGTCATGGAGATTGCTTCAATATTGTTGTAATTGAGCTGGTCAGGATCTGAATCAATCGTGCCAAGAAACTGAGTCATGAACTTCTCAATGGAATGTCCTGTGTACTTTGTAATGGTTCTTAGCTAAGGCCAAGAACTGTTTTGAGGGGCTCTTGTGTGTGTTTTCATTTGCAAATAGCTGCTTATTTTACATCTTAATAAATGTACAGGACACTTGATTAGGAGCTAAAGTTACTTATCTGTAGGTGAAATTGAGCCAGAAGGCATGCATATGGTAGGGTAGCGGGGGTACTTCATTAGGATGTGAGAGACTCAAATTCATTTCCTCACTCTGCCTAGTGCTGAGCAGTGATTTGAATGTTAGTTCTGCTACCTGAACGTTTTCCAAAGTAATCTTTCATCTAAAATGAATGTCTTCATTGATGTAATCTGTCAGATCTGTTTTCTCTGGCCTTGTGGTATGCAGGAGGGAGACTACAGCTTTAATTCCTCATCCTTTTCATGTGAATCTAACAGTTGCCTTGTTGGGTTTTTTTGGTATGGTCTTTGCACCTGTCTTCACAACTTTTTTCTATGACAGACTTTGAAAGATGTGACTTTTCACCTGATTTGGAAGAAAAAGCTTTCAGACACTATGTATTTTGAAGGTATTTCCTGCCTATCTGTAACTTAGAAATACCTAGAGCTATCCTTAAAATAATGTATGACATAGAAAAGATGAAAAGTTTTTATTAATCCCAGATGAGTAAGCTTTCTTTTGTTATTATAGCCTTTCTAGAGGATGAGCTGTTATGCTTGTGTTTATTTAAATAACCATCTTGGAGACTTTAAAACCCTGAGATGAGGGATATTCATGTGAAGACTGTTCGCAACCAGAGGCAGTCCTTTGTGGAAGTATCATATCTTTAAACAGTAAGAGTAAATCCAGGCTGTCCAAAAATATGTGAGGGAAGCAGTTACAAGGAGTTAGCATGAGCTCAAGGTGGTTCTGTCAAAGAATCAGTAGCTAAAACAATGGGTTAGCAAGCAGATGTCTATGATAGTTTTGGGGAAGTAGGAAGGGTATGTGAAGCTACAGATATTAAAGAGCTTTTCTATTAATGTGTATGTATTTGAAATATTTAATTCATTAATTAAACATCAAATCAAATTAATTTTTATGTTTCTTAGCCCAGACTACCTTTTCCCTATAGAAAAACTCCATGTGCAGACTTCATGTTATCCATTATGACTAAATCAGCCCTGCAAAGATCCTAGATACTCTGAAAGTTGGGTTTTCAGTGTGTCATGCCATTCACTCAAATGTACTCAGCAGTTTTGACCTTAATCTATCAAGCCTCCACTTTGCAGTACATTGCACGGTGCAGAGGAAAAGCCACTAATTCACACACACAGGTATAACCTTTAAACCAAAGTGTTAACTGAATAAAATGACTGTGGGGAGCTAGTATGCACCAAATTGATCCCTCACTGAATTAATACTACTTCATAAATAAAATTTAGTCTTAAAGGGAGATAAAAATGACAAGGGCAGTAAACCCAGTTAATACCTTCAATTTAAACTCTCCTAATACCTAGCTGTTGTGTAAAAGTCAATTAGTCATCGTCAGACATATTTTCTCAAAATATTCCCCTTGGAAAATATATTTAAAGGATAACGGTGATTGGCATGTGGTATCAACAGGTGGATGTTATTTTTCAAAAACAGTACTTGCAAGTGCTATGGGAAAGAGCTTGATGAATACCATAGGTCAACATTTTATAATGAATTTCATACAAAACTGGAGTTTAGAGAAAAGATCTTTGCTTAAAATATTTCAGAAAAAGGGGGAGTTCTCTATTTTTTTTATTTTTTCTCCTATCCATTTCTATTTTTAAATGTTATTTTACTGTTTAGAATAAACATGTTGAAGAATCTGTGCACACATGCCCAGTACAATATAATAAATAAATAAATAAAAACTAAAACCAGTAAAATTTGCTCCAGACACACTAGAAAGTAGAAATTTAATATTATCTTCATTTGAATAAAGAACATTTTCAATTTAACCTTTTATCTCTGCAGCTTAGAATTAAATTCAGTGATGTCATCCATATATTCACAACCTGTAATGTTTTGAGGCACAAACGGTAGACAGCAGCTGCACAAGGTCCAGGTCTCCCCCTTCTACAGTTTGAGACAAGACCCTGATCAGCTGCTTAGATGTCTTCATCTTAGATGTACCCTGTCTTAAAAATTACATCCCTGTTTGCAGAAGGAGTTGGCATTCAACATAATTACATTAGAACATAGATTCTGTGTTAACTGTCAGGCATCTTACAAGTAGCCTTGTAACTCAATTTTCCTATGCAATTCAATGGGTTCCTTCCTTCTCCAGACCCGCATGGCAAGACAATGGGCATGGATCTCAGTTATAATCTGCTGACAAGATGCCTCAGGTATTTCCAAAGTTGTAAGAAGCAGTAGCATGACTCAGCAACTGAACAATGCATGCTAGACTTATTGAAAAGTGACTTTCTAGTTGCAGAATGTCATCAATGGCCTTCTCCCATAAAAGTGACGTGTTCATCACACGTCCGTCTGTGCCTATGGGTTCTGCCCTTGTGGCCAGACATACAGAATGCCCTAGGTAGGGTGGCAATGTCAGAGTCCACTTAAATATTTGACAAAAGAGGCTCATAGTCTCTGGAGACTGACCTAAAATACTTCACACTGAACAAGAAAACGCTTGGCTCTATTCAAAGCAGTGAACTGATTGTTCTCAGCTATCTGGTCTTGTTTGTCTTAGTCAAGGTTATTATACAGCTTCACTTTTGTAAAACCTTCGTGGATCCATATGAACAGGCTCCAAACTTTTTACACCAACTCCAAAAAGGAGCTTCTCCAGCTGTTTTTTATAGTCACCTTATAATTGAGCAGCTACTGAGAACATATGAGACTTAAGTGTGATTATTTTCTCTGCCTGCCTCAAACACATATATATTTTCTTGACAGTGAACTAAACATCAGGTTAGGTCCTTCTCCTCTCTAGAGGACAGAAGGAAGATGACCTTTAATCAGTTTACCAAAGGAAGGGCACTGTAGGGAATGTCATGAGATCAGAAGGACACAATTTATAAAGGAGCATCAAAGAATCACAATGATCAGAGCACTTTTCCCCTCTCATTCGAAGGGAAACATGATTTTAACTTCGCTTACCAGATCGTAATGGGAACCTAGGTAGTTAGATCAGACGTAGAGAGTGGCTCTTCATTTCATCCTAAAGATTCCTACTTTTTTGGATTTGCTGTCACCTAGTTTCACCTGGAGACAATGTGGTTTCCCTCTTTCCGTATAATGGATTCTGCAACTTGCTTTCTGATTAAGGTATTCTTTACAGGAACAAGAATTACAGGTCTGATTCTCTTTAATAAAAAGAAGGTACTGAACATGACCTCTCATATTTTGGGCTTGATGAACCACCTTAAGTTACAGAGGAGCCAAATGACACAAACAGTGCCAGCAGCAGTGTCTCTTCATTTTCATGGATGTTTGATTGAACAAGTGCTGCTGGACTTCAATAGAAAATCCCCAGGTATCCCTTCTGAATTGGCACTCTCAATTTAGGGATCTCAACCCCTTATCTCTGGCTCAGTTTCTGATCTGGCTGTACATGCACCTCAGCTTAGCTGCTTGCAGAACTACATAATCGAAACTCACACAGCTTTTTTGTTTTTATCTCCATATTAGTTGTAGGTCATACAGATGATATTTTTGTGAAATTTCAGCCAGTCTTTTTACTTAAATGAGCCATGACTTCAGCTTTACCTCGTTTTTTTCAAGTTCTTGGAATAAGGGAATTATTTATGAGTTGGGCCAAATTCTGACCTCACTTACTTGTGCATAAAACTAGACCAAGTCCATTGACCTACTTTTGACCAGTATAAATAGAGCTGAATGCTAGCCAATATGAACAAAAAATAAAACATCAAACTTTATAAAACAAAATACAAAACTTCATACGGTGATAAGTACACTCAATACATACCTTATAAATAGCCTATACACCTGGTTTGGCAGACAGAAAGGCCCAGAAATGGTGTGCACAGACACACAGAAACTCAAAGGAATTGAGAGAATGAAGAGAGGGTGGACCTTAGTGAATAATTCTCAGCAAAATACTTATTTATATAATTTTCTTTTTGTTAATGAGCTGTTTATGAGAAAACCCTAAAATCATCTGATATATTTGGTGTCAAATAAAATAAAATAAAATAAATCATAAGCATTTCCCTTATTTAAAAAACTGATGAAATGTTTGGTGCGAATATTCACACACTGTAATTTGTTTTTAGCTGGTGAGATGCAAAGCTGACAGCTATAGAACTGGGTGCAGACAGAGGAAGAAAAACGTAGGGACAACAGCCAGGACATGAAAGGCAATCAGTGGGCAGAAATAGTGGAAGTGGAAATAAAGACTCCTTAACCTTTCTGTGAATCTTCCCTTGTTTTTAATATCTGTATATTCTTACTGTATTTCAGGGAAAATTGAACAACAGAACAAAGACTGAATCTGATGCAATTTATTGGGCAGTTTTACATTCTTCTTTACTCAGAGTGATATATTATGTGGATTTAAATACCAAAGACAACCATTATCAACCTTTAATCTTCCCCATATACTGTAGAAAATATCCAATATTGTATGAAATATTCTTTTTGGTTATTAATGCCATTTTTTTCTGTACAGTTAAATGTGGGTATTGTACAAAGTAAATTTGACGGAATTATAAATAGATATGAACAGCAAAAGTATTTTTAATTTGCCAAGGAATTTTGTGATATGACTTTTTTTTCTTTTACTGGAATATAGAATCAAAAAATGTCCATTAAAATAATGGACTGGAAGAAAATAAAGTGCAACCATTACATTCTTTTTTTTCCCATCAAAAATCTTAGTAGTAACAATTGCATTATTCTGATCTGGGAATTTCTAATAAAACAAAAAAAATTAAAATGAGGAAAAGGAAGTATTTCGCATTCTCAAACAACCGATCAAGCTCTTCACTTTTTTTTCTAAGTGAGCTTTGTCAAAAAAGTTTCCTTTCAAAGAATCACAGGTTTCTCATTTTATTGTGAAGTTGCAAAGTTCTAGTCACAAACTTATTTGACAAAGTTCATTTCCTCACTTGAGTAGATACTTCTAAGATCATTTTCCTCCTATCTTATCCAAGTTGAAAAAGGGAAAAAAGATTAAATAAGGCATTGTGATCCAATTATCATGATCATTCTCCTAAAGGAGGCAAAACAATGGCTGTGGTATATGCAAGTATAGCCTGAACACCTGGAAAGGTGCCTCCACTTGTTTAACAGGCCAGAGGAGAGACAGAGTTTGCCTCCATCCTGTACGCAAGGAGAAGAAGTACACGTGTTTCCAGCCCATCCATATGTAGAAAAGTTTGGGAAAATGCTTGATTATCCTGATACTGTAGCTGATCCTAGAATACAACTCAGAAATCAAGTTGTTTCGGCCTTTTTTTTTTTTTTTTTTAAATCCTCACTTGAGTTTAACTCATTTATTTCATTTCCAAGCACATTCTTTTCATTTAGAAATTATTTTAAAGGTAACAAAAACTGTGTAGCATAAAACATCAGGACCCAAATTTCTCACCTTGTGAGTCTCCTCTGTGAGCTATGGGATTGCATACAATTAGGAAACAGAATTGAAATACCTCCATTAACACAGTATTAGTGTTTTAAAATCCGTTTTTGTCATCAACAGTTTTTATTTATCATATTGGACAACAGCCCAGATACTCAAAAGTCTTTGAGTATGCAACACCCATTGATTTCACAGCAAATAGTTGCTTTCAATAACACTGAAATCTTTTTTGAAAAATATGGGCCTCATTCCTTCCAGATCCAGGTCTCTGTAGGACAGCAAGAATCCCCAAGCTCAACAAGCTTTGCATCAGTTCTGCCCGGTTTTGTTGTTTCAGAGCAATAACCTTTAGCTTTATCACAGTTCCTTTAGGAAGTGCTTTCCAGACCTATACTCTCCGGGGTGCCAGTTGGCTTACACTCTTCATTATTCTGCTGCTACTGAGTAAAAATGCAATTCATCCAGTCTTGAAAAGTCCTATTTTGACACAAGCTCATAGGCTTTCAGTTGGCTGAATCCACTTCCTTTTTCTTTTCTTCATATGGAGGGTGGTAAAATTGAGTGGCACAGTTAACCTTAGTATCAATGGCCAGATCTTCAGCCAGTGTAACTTGAGTGGTATCAATGAAGCTAAACTAATTGGCACCATCTGATAATCTGGACTGTTATATCTTAGACAGCAAGGCAAGCTGTTTACCACATTTTGATGTCTTTCTTTCCTTCAAGACATGAGTGACTTAACAACATGTGAAACACCTGTAGACTTGTCACCATCCTCTACTCTTTCTGCATTATATATTGGCAACTCTGACCTTAACTTTACCTCAAAAAGTGGGACGCGCAAGGGAAGACATTTCAGTGACTACTACACTTTGTGCTTCTCAGTCAAGGGATGATGAGACTTAGACTTACTGGAAAGTTGGAACTAATTCCCCTGTTACCACAGTTTCTATCATCCAAAAGATTTTGGAACTTAAGGTTTATGATGATTAACTTTCAGAGAATGGTGCTGGGCCTTGGCAGAAATTTCCTGTTGAATGTTTTCATTCTCTGTCAAGTGTTAAAATTATGATTTTTTCAGAAAGATTTTCAGAAGGCAGGAGTGGAGACTCTATGGGAGGCTATTGATCCCATCACTAGATTCGTCTACAGAATAATCAAAGAGATCTCCAGACTATTTCTGGAGATCAGTGATCCTGAAGAAGATCTACTAGAAACAAAATAAGGTTAAGATTTTTAAGGCTCACCGAGGAATTTATATTAACAACAGAAACCAGACATGAAAAATCCCCAAAACACACTGGGTTACCTCTGTGTAAATGTCAGTTCCACTTAAATATATTTTATCTCCAACTTTCTTCAGTAGGGCATGTGGCATATCAGTGAGTGTTTCTGGTTCTGATGAGTAAAGCAGAAAACTTTGGTTACACTGCAGCTTCAAAGGAATAATGGATTATAGGACAGGAATGGACCTCTTAGGTCAATGAGATTATTCCCCTGCCATCAGAGGTATATGCATCCAAATCATGCACCCCCACTAACAGCATAAACTATATTCTTATTTAAACTTAAAAAAACCCTGCTACCTATAAGTTTCCAAAAGTATAGCCTAAGCCAGAACAGGCTGGAATACCCTCTAAACATTCTTGTTTTCCTCCTTGACTGGACAATTTAAATAGAGATTGAAATGGTCTAGAATATTAGCATAGACTAATTACCCAATTTTTAGATGGTCAAACTTACTGGTCATGAAAATGATGTCATAAGGTTTTTTATTCAAACTGTTAATAGAAAGCTAGTTCAGAAATTCATTCCTTAGATGGATTGAAATCCTTCTTATACTCTATAGCCTGTTTTTCGTGGTTGTTTTTTTTTTTTAATTTTAGTTTTTAAAAAATATTTATCAACACTCCAGACAATCAAGATACTCCCAGATTTTCATCCTGAATCCCCTCATAAAAATGGCTTTAAGCTCTTCCACATCCTTCACCTGGCATGCTGGCATCTAGCCTTTACTGCAATTGAGGAATTATAGCTTCATCAAAACCATTCTGTCACATTATAGTTTTGCATTTTATCAGCAATGAAGTTGTCCATTAAAAAAAATTGGTCCATATTTAAGAAAATATTTGCATATTTATAAAGTTACTAAAGGAAGGACTGACAAGACAGTGGTGATGGGATGGAGAAGATAGCTTACTGATGCTACAAGGACCTGCACCCAGTATCTTCATATCAGTAGATGAAATCATGGCCCACATGGCTCACTTAGCAGCATATTCCATCCCAGTTTGAGAAAGGAAAAGGCAAAGTCAGAACCACCACCTCTGTTGGCAAGAGGAGTATCCTCCTGCTTGTTCTGCGTGCAACCACAGTCACCTGTCTAACCAGATATTCAGAAGCAGATTATAATGTTCACACCCAGTCTTAGCTCAGCACTGTGTGCATAGTTATATCTTCTGTATTCTGAAGCAGAAATCCTGCATTTTCCCAAAAGTGGTATTGATCAATGATTAAGATGGATGAGGAGATCATTTTTCAGGTGAGTTTATCACTCTTGTATTACAGTATAGATAGCACAAGGTGGTTTGCAATGAGAGGAGAATTGTGATGTGAAGATGTCTTTCTCTTTAAGGAACTTGCACTAAAACTTATGCATTAAAACCAGTTGATGAGAAGGTGGCATGTGAGATATGCCCAGACACCATTCTCCCTAATGGACTCTTTCTTTTGCTGTTTATTAACTTGCCTGTTATATTAAAGACTCCTTGTGGTTCTCGATTGTAAATCAAAGTTCTCCTTAATCACCATCTAAGAACACCGCAGAGAGTTTCCCTGATGTGTGATGACAAGCAGCAGTTTATCCAAAGCTGCAGATCACCCTGATGTACATCGTGGCACCTGAGAGATTTGCAAGTAAGGAGCATACAAAGTAAAACATAAAAACTGTCAGTAAGAACTGGTGGTGATTCAAAATCACTTTGAAATCATCAGTTTTGTGGTAAGTTCGGCCAGCCTTTGATCAGATTCCTAAAAATAAAGCAAGATGATGTGTTAATGTTTGAAAATTGTTTTGACATATCCTGGCTAATCATAAGGAATAGATTCATTCTAATGTTATTGAAGGTAAATGCTTTCAGTGATCATCGGTAGGCCTATATGTTTTTTTTACATGGAATTATTACTAACTAGTTGTCCTTGGATAAAATAAGACCTGTATTCCCTTCTTGGCTCTGTCCCTGGCTTCCCAGACAAATCCTTTAATCATTCTGTGCCTCAACATCCCAATTCATGAAATGGGATAATCGATGGCAACTACTTGGTGTGTCCAAAGAAGGGCAACGAAGCTGGTGAAGGGTCTTCAGCGCAAGTCTTATGAGGAGCGGCTGAGGGAACTGGGGTTGTTTAGCCTGGAGAAGCAGAGGCTGAGGGGAGACCTTATCACTCTCTACAACTACCTGAAAGGAGGTTGTAGAGAGGTGGGGGTCGGTCTCTTCTCCCAAGTAACAAGCCATAACACAAGAGGAAAAGGCCTCAAGTTGCATCAGGAGAAGTTTAGATTGGATATTAGGAAAAATTTCTTCACCGAAAGGGTTGTCAAGCATGGGACCACGCTGCCCAGGGAGTGGTTGAGTTGCCATCCCTGGAGGTATTTAAAGGATGTATAGATGTGGTGCTTAGGGACATAGTTTAGTGGTGGACTTGGCAGTGCTAGGTTAACAGCTGGACTTGATCTTAAAGGTCTTTTCTAACCTAAATAATTCTATGATTCTATGATTCTATTTTGAGATATATTTATTAAAAGCACTATGAAGATGCTAGTCCCTACTGTTAAATTGATAGGGAAATCTGCTCAAAAAAACACAATAGATGTCTTTAAACATCCTACATATATAATTTATTTCATTCTGTAGCAAGAAGACAAAACAAGCAGGCAGTTATTACTTATTAGTGAGGATGAAATTACTCAACTGAATCATGTGCTAAATTCTCCTTGATGACAACTGGTTGATGAGACTTCCTGTTCTCTGGCAAACATAAACAGTATTTTCCTGGATTGTATTTGCCTTCTGAAAAACAGGGTGTGGAATAGCCCAGGGTAGTTGGTGACAGTGGATAATGAGTGCCAAATATCAGGAATTCAACACTCTGGAACCATGTTTCAGAATATTGGCTTACAAGAAATGCCAAAAAAAAAAAAAAAATTCTCTGCATTTGGTGCAAAATCTTCTTTCCATTCCAAAATCTCCAGGTCATGGTCAAATTTCCAAAGGGAAATTTGCAAGCTACAAGATAATCACATGTTCTAAGGAAATCATTACTGCTCCAACCATGACATCCTATCTTAGTGTAATTGGTTACCTTGCTTCTACTCTATTATCATTATTTAATGACCAAACAGCATATGGAAATGTTTTATCATCATGATTTAAAATGGCATTTTTACTGAAATTCTGTAATGAAAGATGAGCTACATGGAGGTTTTTCATGTTTAGTCATTTAAATAGGCAACCATATACCTGGATAACTATTAACAAGCTTTTAGTTGGCTCTTTCTCACTGACTTTGATGTTGTTGTTGATGAAAAGAAACTACACACTTTGTCGTTTATAGAAAGGAAGAAGAACTATCTGATCATTGCACTAGTTCAAGAAAACTGACTTCTATTCTCAGTTCAGCAGCGTACTTGTGTGAGCCATTTAAATTGCTCTTTGCCTAAAATTTCTATCATAGAAAATATGGAGGACAGTTCCCAGACAACCAATGGTCTGTGTAACCCCGCATTGCTTGAGGCTCATTAAAATCCTCATCATCAGTGGATATAGAACATTAAAGACCTCTGTGTCTGCTTGTTCTCTGTTTCAGTATTGCACAGCTAAATGACAATAAAAACCGGTAAATATAAGGTAGAACCAGCATCTGAACACAAGATAAATTTTCCCTGTTTTCAGAGGTGAATCCTATGAATCATCTGAGATCCACATAGCTCCTAAGCATAAAAAGCCTGGTTTATTTAGAACTTGGTCCAAGCTTACCACAGGGATTTTGAATATTGGATAAACTTCAGGTTTGTAACAAAAGGAAAGGTTGATATCCTTCACACTCCACATAACATCTATCTATGGATTAGCAGGAATAGTTTATTATATTGGAGAACTAAGAATAATGCAAAATGTATAATCAGTGCCCAAATATCTTCAAAGCCAAGTTCTCAGACAGTTTTCAACCAGATTCTGATTTTGCTTACAGTTAGTCCCACATATATTCACCAATGAACCTAATTGAGAAATACAAATACCTCAGTATGGGCAGGTATGTTTCAATCCCTGCAAACCTGGAAACCGTAAAAAAATCCTCTGTTTACTTATTTGCAGTCTCTCCTACTTATTTTATATGCCTATTTTTGTAATATTTAAGTGGGAAAAAATATCCATGCTCAAAGCTTTCTAAGTCTGTGGAAAAATGCCACTAGTGATTCAATCATTACGGCTTAAGCTTATCTAGTGTTCCAGTGTGTAAATCTCCTGTCTTCATTGTATTGTACAGTGTTTTATCCATGCAAATCTCTCCATCATCCCCTCTCACAGCTAAGTAGTTGCTGCATCCAAAGCCAATATAAATATGAAAAATCGCAGTGTGCTTAGGTCTGTCACATCTCCCTAAATACCCCTTCCAAGACTATTTTCTAAATCATTCCGGCAAAGCTCTGTGGACACCTTGCTTACAAAATACTACTTCATTGCATTGTTTTGGGGAACTTTGCTTGATCTATGTAGCTGCAAGGGTATTATTAAGGAAGTGTAAGTGCTTTTGAGAGGGATGAGCTGATTTCCTGAGATGTGCATGGGTTTGCATAGACAAGTATAGAGGAGTCCAGCAGAGCACTTGTGGAATCAAAGTGTTCTTATTTTCCATATCTCTTTCTTTTCTGGACATCTCAGGGCCAACAGAATGAAAAGTCGTGTTGACAATTATACATCTTCCTCATCTCCCCGCTGGCTAGGTGAAACTCCTTGTGTCCTATCTGGGTCCCTCAGTCACTGGCTTTGCATGTGCCATTGTGCATGGTTACAGCAACACCTTAAAGAGTTGTCCATTTATTATGTGCTGAATGTCCATTAGTGTTGTAACAAATTCTGCCTCCTGGGCTTACGGCTATATCTAGCCCAACAGATTATTTCATTGTTATTATTTTCCCTTCCTTTTAGTTTGTACATATTTTGAAGAAGAAATTACCTCCTTTTTTCACGGTCTGAAGAATGTGTCCCCTACGTCCATGTCAGTGGCAAAACGGATAAAATGTTGTATGCCACACGTAGGTTCAGCTCTAATTCTAAAGTCATGCTAAAAATGCTCCTGTTCTGCTTAGTTAATTGATAGTCTGGTGGAACTAGAAGCATTATGTTGTGCTAGTCATATCGTCTCCTAGTGTGCTATTAGCTAACCATGCCAGTCTTAATTACAGCAGCCTGATAAGGTGCCTACAACCAGGACAGACCTTAGATCATCACAGCACTGCAAAAATGTTTATTTCCAGTAATTTATGAGCAAATGTTCCTTGTCTAAGATGAATTACTCTTTCTAGATAATATATCTATGGAATATTACCTGCACTTTTGGTATTTGAACGGACAGGTTATATCTGTATGAATAAATAAAATAGTTTCAAACCATACACTGGCACTGAAATCTGTCAGCACAGAACATCCTATTTTCATGTTGTTAAACTTTTAGACTTCAAAACACAGTGCCCACACACAAGCTGCCTACTGGGAATAGTACCTGGCCGATACTACCTCCCTGAACTGTATCCTCAGAATGCAATTTGGCCTGGGTCAAACTGCACCAGGCATCACAGTTGCCACATAAAGGAAGGTCCCCTCATATTCTTTCACTGATTAGCCATACAGGTATAGGTATAGGAGGAGTTTGTGTGTGAGAGCACAATTACCAACTCTAGGCAGTAGATTTCTTGCTGTATTTTAAAGCTTGTAAACCAGACAGGTATAACTTATTGACAAACACTAACTTCACTATGTCACTGAAAATTAAAGAAACCTCGGTGAAAGCCAGCTATGTAAAGCCATTAGAAGAGAGGATTTACTTAAACAAGTACTGTCACATTCGCTATAGTAGATGTGGTAATGATAGCAATGGTATGTTTTTACTCTTGTCATGTTGTCTGAGGTGATGTGCATTACTGTATCATGATAATGTTTTTTTTCTGTATAGTGCAGAGACAAATGCTGTTCCTGTTCCAAACATTTCACTAATGCTAAGATTTTAAAAGGAACTACAAGAAAGTCATTGCCCATTTCTCACTGGCAATGAGGTTTGCAGAATCTGCAGCTCTTTCTCACACTGCCTGAGTATTTTCCCCTCATAAAGGCAAGTAAATTCAAGGTCCACTTTATTTACATCAAAAGAGGTCTTAGCTCTCAAGAAAAACAGAAATAAATAAATTTATCTTAATAAAAACAACAAGTTTGATGGCTACACTTCTGGTAGCACTTTAATCCAATTAATTCACTATGGAAATAGTGTTTTATATACACTGGCTCTGGACACCAATATCAGTGCTGGTAAAATTAGTGCATCAAACAGTGCCAAGGAGTGTTTCTAGATAAGGAAATATAATTGTTCATACTGTTAAAATGCATCCTGTGACAGTGTTGAACTGTGCCAGCTAGCAGTCTCCCCAGAATGGCTGGGCATGGTTTGGGAGTTAAGATGGGCCAGGAATCATTCCCTGAATATAATTTGCATGTGGCCATGTGGTTTTGGAGACTAAGATAATTTACAGCATTAGTCAAAGACATTGCATGCCAACTGGCCTCAGAACCAGAAAACAGCCCTGGCAGATCTAGTGTAGGAGTCCAGTCCTAGCCAGCGTGGACAAGGAGAGCTGTACACCCACCTCTAGTCACATCACCCAGCATCATTCTGTGCTGCAATTACCAGGGTAGGAGAGAAAAGAAGAGCTACCGCTTTTCTTATTGCACTGTTTGCAGGTGAAACTGGGTTTGAACTTGATAAGGCACTGCTGGTACCTCACCTGCATACTTGACCATATCTTCCAGCCATATCTTCTACCACAATATTTCCTGCTCTTTGTTCTGAGCAAATTGTTTGGAATTTTCTTCCTCTTCATTCTCCCTTATTTTCTTTGAGATGTGACTCAATATGGGGCAGTAAATAAGGATAAAAAGCCAGGGTAGGGAGAGAAAACATTCTGCAAAATTAAGTTCAAATAAGGTAAATCCCAAGAAGCACCACATACTTATGGCAGTGCAGCACTGATAACTACTGGCTGCATGTCTGCCCAGGAAGCATATTCCTCCTTATCCCATATCTAGTGGGCATTTTCTGTATCTCTGTCATGTCTTGAAATATCACTTTCTTTTCTAAGTGTAAACCATTTTTTATGGTCCTTCTGGAGCTACCGAGCAGTACTTCAACCTAACCAGAAGAGAAGGAGCCTTGCCAGCACTAATTAATCACGCCAGTAGAAGTTGTTTTCAGAATATGACACTGCCTTTGTCAATAACATTTAGGAAAAGCTGTCTAGAATTACTGTCATCATGTTAATTTTTGACAAATTACCCCAGGATCTTGGTCAGCCTCCTCTGGCAGCTGGATCTTATTGAGAAGGTAATGACTAGCTTAAGTCTGACTTTAACAACATCAGGTCCACCCACTGACACAAGGAAGGGGGTCTGTTAATGACAGTAAAAGGAACACAGCTGAGAGATGAAGCATCATCAGCACTAGCAACAACATTGATGCAGTAGGCAAGATGGATACTTAACAGTCACATGTTATAATTCTGACTGACACACCTGGACTAGTCCAGTTGACATGCTTACTCCATCGATTTTGTGACACTGCTTTATATTCAATATAGCCTGATGAATATGAATATTACAAATGTGAATGTTATCTTCATTACAATAAATATTCCAATTTCATATCGGAGCTTTTCTATTAGTATTTTTATTCAAATACTCAGTCCAATATGTAAATTCAAAATATAAAATGTATGTTATGTTAGTGTATCATCTTGGGTAGATGAAATGTACTACAACTTTCCCCTTAACTCTTAGAAGAGAGGATCTGATTCCATGCAATTATTTGGTTATGTTCATAGAAGGAGACTATTGTTGCAAATTTTATATAAATAATATTTATTGGATGAACAGACAGGGAAAAAACGGCAAAGAAATACTCCAAAATATATGGTGTTTAAGTGCAAAGACAAGACAGACAAGATGGGGTGGGGGAACATACTAACATACTATCTAACATTAAAGGGTAGGAGTAAATTCTCAAGCTTTTAGTGAAAACATCTAACCCTGATCACTTATCTCTCAGATCAATTAGTCTAGGAAGTTACATCACAGAATCTCTGAAACTCATTAATTTCCAGCTGAAAATTGGTTTGCTGTCTTGCCTCTGTTGATCCTAATGTACAGACAATCTAGTGCTTTACAGTTTAATAAATTAGGTCCTGATTCAAAGAAGCCTTTAAAAGTGTAAGGTACTGCATTATCTGGAATTAAGGAAATAAAATGACCTTTTTATTTTCCTTCAATGTGATTTAAGTGTGAATATGTTACATTGAATGACAGAAGCTGGGCAACCCTTCATTTAAACAGGGGTAGACATGCCTTCAAGCTCTGCCAGACACCCATGGCCTATTCAACAAATTGCTTCCAATTTTCTTCTTCATGTTTCCTTCTTCTAATTGCCAGTCTAAATGTATTCTTACATACAATCACTATAAACAGAGCAATTACCAATTATACAGTCAATTAGTATCTACCATGTTTTGAAAAGCCAGGCAGAACCATCACCTTGCATAATCAGTTATATTAAAACATTCCTCTTGATCAATTGTCCTCAAGATGCGTTGAATAAATCTCATGAAGCGAAAGAAAGGAGCACAGGTGTCGTTGGTGCAAGCAACCACTACAGAGAGCCAAGAAAAGGAGACTGAAGGGAAAAGGTTGCTATCCTGCTATCCATTGCTGAGTGTTTCACAGCCACGATGGTGTTACTGAATCTTAAAATGGAATTCTGTAGGGCAAATAAGCTTGTGGAACTCAGATTTTTATAAAGGGGAAGATGTTTTGCTGTGGGTTTTGGGGGTTTTTTTTATAACTCAAAATATTTTTTAAAAAATCAAATTCTGTACTAAATGTCATCATTAATGTGATGCACAGTTCCACACTAAGTACCGTGCTGTTCCCAATGCCATCAGTTAAACCACCAAAGAGCAACAGTATTTCAAGTGTTCACCAAAAAGTGTAGCACTGATGGTGTGTAGTTAGTTATCCTACAGCCACAGAACTGTAGTACTGCTGAATTGAAGGCAACTGCGTGAATGAGTAATATGGGACATGTCTTTGGGATCCATTTCAACCTTCTAATGGCTCAAGAGTTCCTTTATTTTTCTCTCATTTATACTAAAATAATTAGGAAGAACTTCCCTGAGTCCTTCTTGGTTACACTGATGCATGGCTCATTTAATCAGAGTCAAGCCTACCTTTTTGTATATTTGCATGCATAGAGAGGCTTAGTGCCACAAACGCTGTGCAAATGTCTGTGTGTATAAACATAAATATGTATGTATAGACACACATAAATATATATATATCAAGTATATCTTGAAGTTTAGCACCAAGTTTTGTCTAGAGGAGTGTGCACATGCGAAAAGACTGTGTGCCCATACAGACTCTGCAATAAAAATGCAATTAAAATTTTATGAATATTTTCATCTTAGGTATACTGAAGTAATAAAGCACAGAATTTGATCTGAGTCATAAACCCAGGAAAATAGCCTTTTCACTGCTGTGGAAAACTCCCTTTTGAAATCAGAAACACCAAGGTTCCCATTAAGAAAAGAATGAATGTCATTGCACAGAAGTAAATTGCTCTCCATACTTCAGCATCCTTCTGTAATGGAGGAGCAGGTTATACCCTTTCTGTCAACCACCTTGTTAAGAAAGGAATTGTCTGTGTTTGTGAAACAAATGCCTCCCTTCATCCATCTTTGTTCCTGATCATGAAAGAGTCATTAGTACTTGAATCCAGGCAGGCAGAATCATCCTATCTATTTCTCCTTACTAGAGCTTCTTGGAACCACCAAAGAATTGAAAAATATCTTTAAAAAAATGAACAAATAAAGTAAGTAAGTGTAAATAACACTTGCACTCTGAGAATGGTCAATGCTTTAGGTCTCCTCTTTCCTTCTGTTTTTCAGATAATATATTTTCTCACTCTTGCTATCAGTTGTGAGGAACAAACTAAGGACAAAGAAGGAGTTGCTCAAAAGATACATGTTGTTGGTCATACTTATTGACAAGCAAGGAAGCTTAAAACGTAGATCTCACTGAATGTCTGTGTGAGATGACTCATGCACCAGGCACAGAGAACACAGAAGAATTAATTCCTCCTCGCTGGATTCCCCCTCCAGCTGCAGTCGCCTCTGCCTTTCCACTGACATGCTTATTCTAGCTGAGTGAGATCCAAGGCTGTTGTCAAGGGCAAAGTCAGCTGTTTTCAAATAGGTCCCTTATGCTCTGCAGACAGGACTGAGGACCCCCCTAACTCCTGGAGCCATTCCTAAAGACCAGGGAAGTGATTCTGAATAGCCAGTCTGTGTCGGATTTACATCGGTGTCCCAATCTGCATGAACCGTATTGACAGTACCGAAAGCATAGTTCTCTTGTTCGTCATGAATCATACCAGATTGATAGCTACATTCAAAAAGTTTAAGATTATTTATCTTCTCTGCTGTCATCCTCACCTCATCCCTTCTAATGCAGTCTGTCACAAGAATTTGGAACACATATTAAGAAAATGTCAACCATCAAGGCGTAGGTAAGGAAACAAACCAGCTTGCTTTCTATTGCAATGAATTAGGCATATTTGCATAGTTTATTACTGTGTCTCATTTTAGAACTGGTAACATCTTGCAGAGGACTGGCAGTTTCTCCTAATGAGCCAAATGGATGGCTAGTCACTGTTGGAAAATACCTGAAAACAGCATATAGGAGTTTATTAACAACCTGTTGATGTCCCCCTTGATCAGGAAGCAGAGTTCATAGAAGAGTGTCCAGATGGTAAAAAGGATAAAAAAGGCTATTCAACCTGCTTGAAAGGCATGGAAAGCACTACTTCCAAATGAAAGGCATTAGCTCACTTGATCAAGATGACATTGGGAGAGTTTGTTGTTTTCTTTTTCAGGTGATACGTGTGAATTGGAAAGCATCAGGTAATGAAGAAACTTGAACAAATTGCTTTCCTTTTCAGCACATGTGCTTGTGTCAGCCCCAGACAATGAAACAAGCAGATTCTGATGAAGAAAGCGAAAGTGTTGATCCTAATTATACCAGACAAAGGCATTTTTCATCCTGGATCCCTTGTTTAAAGGTTGACTCTTGGCAGGCATGTGATAGCTCAGTGCACTAATGGCACTGGTTACCAGGGCGTCCATCACATGGGGGATGTGCAGCAAGTTCAGAACCAGACTTCATGCCTGGAACTGAAACGCCTGCCAGAAGCAGATAGGTCATTCTCTTCAAATGATGACAGAATAATTGCCTCCCAGTGGAGGGCTAAAATCTGCTGGCAGACCTTTCAGGGATTCTGCAGCTATTGCTTATCTGCCTGATTATTGCTGAACTTAAGGAGGCCTTAACAGGTTACCCAGGAGTCTTCAGCATGACACTGAACCCAGAAAGTAAGCAATTTTGGAACTTGGATCAAAGACTAAATCTTGACACCAGGAGCCCAAAGGGTAAATGACAACTGTACAAAGATTTTTCTAAGCATTTTCTAAGATTCTTCAAGAATCAAGCATAGGATTTTCTTAAGAAATAATGTAAGTCATACATGTGAAGCAACCCTTTTTATTTTATTTGCTCTTGGAGTACCTAACATTAGGAACCACTTGGCCTTATGTCACTGGTTTTAAAGTGGTATAAGGGACAAATTCAAAAGAAATTAAAAATAAGAGAACTTTCATCAAAAATTTAGTTGAACAACTGCGCAGTGGCATTGGGATGACTCCAAATGTAAATGTTTTTTCTCACACTTTGTTTATTTAAGGTCAGGGATATTCTAGTGGTTAGTTTAGATTAAATATTTTTTTTCCTGTTGGCTACACTGGAGCACACAACGATGACAGATTTTATGTCTAGAGTGGTTTCACAAGGGAAACCAGTGAAGCAGTCGTGTTGTGCAGATGAGCGCTATAAAAAGCTGCTCTTGTAAGTGTAAATGTGGTACTGGATCTTGTCTTCACAGTTGGGCATCAAATGGAAGATAATGCATTCTGATACCCAGGGTTAATATCTTCACTTTTTTAGGACAGTTTCTAAAGTAGAAAAGAAGGCCAGATACAGAATCAAAAGATAAATCATAGAATCATAGAATCTTTGGGTTGGAAGGGACCTTTAAAGGTTATCTAGTCCAACCCCCAAATAAATGAAAAGATATATTTTTTTTCTCTTTTGTATATCAGAGCCTTGTACTGTAAACAGAGCATGGTTTTGATCTGACCAGGGAAGAGAGTAGTTTTACTGTTGCCTGATTGCTGTTTATCGGGCCGATCCCTCTCTACCAGTCTGGTGTCTCATCTGGTGTCTCATATACATCTGCTCGTAATCACAACCACATATTTGTGATTTCCCTTTCTGTAAGTTTCAGGGAATTGTCCTTTTCTTGCTGTTCCTTGAATATAACAATATAAAAATGGAATACAGGTACAACTCTCTGAGAACAGTTTGAAATTCAGCCCCCAGAAAAGTTATGTCGTGGCTCTGATACAGTAGGAAATTACTTTGCACTCTCAGGGAATGGGGAAGGCTGGCTTTGAACATTTACTGCAGCATTCCTCAGTGTGGTTCTGCAGTTATTTCTGTGACAAAACAATATGTGATATCTAAGCAAAGTCAGGTACTTCATTTGGACAGAAAGCAGACCAGACCAACGTGTAATTGTAGACATAAACTGATAGAAATTGTAATGTTCTCATCTTCATTTGCATTCCTAACTAGACTGTCTTGCATTCCTAACTAGACTGTCAAGAAGATCATCTTCATTTTTGGGAGGTCATAGATACTTAAGGTTAAATTAATATGATGATGTAACTGATCTTTTGGAGACAATGCTTAAACTCAATGGCAATGACTTCAAGGAGGAGAAAGAGCTTAAAGACATGAAATTGTCCACTGGGGAAACAAACAGATTAGGGGAATACATCGAAATAAGTCATAGAGAAGTTGCAAATTAAAATTTATTTCTTTTTCTCTGTATATACATATGTATAAAGCAATGTGAGTAAATGTAATCTCAGGGTGCTGCATCATTACCTGATGTAAATTATCTCATCTTCATTGGTTTCTGTAAGACTACATACATGTATTATAAAGGGGGACATTAGCTGGTGGTTTGTTTTCATAGAACGTCTGTCATCAGTCCATCATACACTCCTACAGTAATTCTTCTGAACTAAATTGCTGGGTAATACACATTTCAAGATATCAGTAGAGAAATGTTTTGAAAAGTTCAGTCAGCACCTAGCAAAAAACTAGAACTGAATGTCAGAAATAATGTCAAATATTTTGCCAACCAGAACTTTACACAGTGAGGAAAATGATGGTGTCTATCTAATATTTTGAAATACTCAGTTGCACACAGCTTCATTTCCAACTTTGTTCTGAACTATCCAGTGTAGAAAGAAGTGAATATGTTTTATGACTTCCATATAGAG